>NC_132913.1:93293138-93593138 GCF_047675955.1 Chlorocebus sabaeus
TAAGAAAAAGAAAAGAAGTTTGGCTGATTTTTGCAAATTCAATACCCAAAGTAGTGTAGAAGAAAATAAAAGCAGCTGGGATTTGTGTAGTTGCTAATTTAGTTGAAGAATAATCATCCATCTAAGCAAAAATACTTCCTCTGCCACATCTGGAGAAACCAGTTGTAGAGGGAAAGTGTGGCTTGGTTGCCAAAAGGACATTTTCCATATTGAAGAAAATCTTAATTTTATGCAAATTGCCATTCAATCTTTTTTTTTTTCTCTTTCCTCTTTCAAAGCAATGAAACACAGGAAGCAAAAAGGTGGTTTAGAGACTTTTATGGAATTGATAAAGTCATACTTTCTTAGGAAAGAGATTAGCTGAAATGTGGCCAGGTGATAAGACATTACAAGAAGGTCAAAGTATTAAAGATTTCCAATAAAAGCTGCAGGATGAGAAAGTCTGCCAGTAGCTTATAAGAAGAGACCAAGGGATTGGGGATTTTCAACATTAACAGGAATTAAAAATCTGGACCTTTACTTAAAGGAAAAGTAGAGTTACCTTTAAACAATGATTGACAATAATCAAAGTCTAGTGGGATAAAGAACCTGAAGACAGATTTTTTGGTAGAGTATTTCTTTGTATGTTGTTCTATGTTGAGTATTACTTTCTATACTGTTCTTACTATTTTGTATTTAGATATTTTTTTTGGTTTTTTGAGACTAAGTCTCACTCTTGTCGCCCAGGCTGGAGTGTAATGGCGCAATCTCGGCTCACTACAACCTCCACCTCCTGGGTTCAAGCGATTCTCCTGCCCCAGCCTCCCAAGTAGCTGGGATTACAGGCACCTGCCAACACGCCTGACTAATTTTTGTATTTTCAGTAGAGATGGGGTTTCACCACGTTGGCCAGGCTGGTCTGGAACTCCTGACCTCAGGCGATCCGCCCGCCTCGGCCTCCCAAAATGCTGGGATTACAGGAGTGAGCCACCGTGTATTTAGATCTTTAATTTGCATTTCTATTTTTCTCGAGACAAGTGATTCTCAGAACTTTATCTGCATCAGAATTACCAGGAAGCCTTTTAAAAATGGAGATTCCTAAACCCAGAGAGTCAAATTCACTGGGTATAGGGTTGGGGTTCAGGAATCTGTATTTCAACAAAGGAAAGGTAATAGGGCCTAGATAATTTAATGCAAGTGATTCACACCTCACTTTTGAGAAGTTACTCTTGTTCAATATGTCCCAGGTACTGTCCCGAATCTCTGCAGCTGGAGCAATGAAGCGCCACCTACTGGAAATCTACTAAATTACAGGCATAATGGAAAGGAGAACTGAGAAATCAGTGCAGTGATTTTGTCATTTAACTGATGTTGTCAAATAACTACTCTATAAATGTTTCAACGCTTACCTGGCTTATTCAAATTTAAAATATTAAGAAAATGAAAATAGGTTTGAATGACATTCACAAATTCATACTAAAAGTAATGTGGGAGAAAAATAAGCAGTGGATTTGTATAATGACTAATTTATTCTAAAGTTTCAGAGTCCAGGACACATGTAAACAGGACACAGGAGGAAGGCTGGAAAGCTACAGAAACACATTTTACCTACTTTTCTATTCTTCCTGCTTTTCTCTGGAAGTAATGGGCTGATAACCTCAAGCCAATTTGTTATGCTTGATTTAAGAAGTCACCATTTGACTGCAAATCTGTTTTGCCCCATTTGCACATCTCTCCAGGTAAGGCATGTCCAAACCTGCCTTACTCGTTCTACGTGTGTTCTTCTGATTCCATTGCAACCCCTCCCTCATTTGAAAGGATATGGGAAGAAAATGGAATTGAATGAAAAGGAAGTCTGTAGCAGACAGCATTTTGCCCCCTCCCAAATACACACCATGACAACCATGAAGGAATAGGAGCTCTGGGTGACACAGCTTCCTCCCATGGAGAGGTGTTTGACTTGGGAAGTAAGACACTGCTATACCAACCTCTCATTTCTCCATTCATCAGCAACAACAGACAGCACAAGGCATCCAGCCTTTGCAGGAAGCAGCTGCCTTACAGCATGGCATGAAAAAGCATGGGGCATTTGGCTTTAGACAGTAATTTACATGACCAAGGGCAAATTACTTAGGCTCTCTAAGCATCATTTTCCTCCTCTATTAAAGGGGTATTCTTACCTTCTGGGGTTGTAAGAATTTGAGTAATATATGCAAAATGCCTGGGATGTAATAGGTGTTCAATAAATGGCAGTTATTATTTTATGCAGGAGACTTGGACTAATGTATGTGTGAGCATTTAGTTATTAATTAGAAGGTAAATGAAAGCTGGCTTGAGGGAATTGCATTTGACCTTTAGCAAATTATTTCATTTAGATGCGCTGATGCAAAACTATCACGTCTTATGAAGAAAGACAAAAATAAATCGGGCTGACAAAAGATATTTTAATAAATACTCAATCTCCCTCCAACATTCTCTCAGTCTATGGCCACCCCACTGTAATTTATATGCCATCTGAGGAGATGTTTGTGCCTTTCCCTCTCTTGTCATAGTCAATCGCTGGCTGATCAGGGGCCAGACTCAACTCTGAAAAACCTTTTTGAGAATCTGCATCTAGTGACTGCTCCAAAAAAGAACTCCTAATGCTTTTTTTTCCTCCAAATAAGCTTGCCATCAAATAAGCTTAGGTATATTGTCTAAATTATCCCTAGTCTGAGTTTGGCACAACTGGTGCAACATGATGCAGAGGCCTGATGCATTTGTTTCTCCACAGGCCCATTTTGTTGAACAGCAAAGAGAACCTGCCATACTCCATATAAAGCACCTTATGGGAGCCCATGTTATAGGAGTCCATTTGTTTGCAGAACCATGGTCTATTACAGGAAGGGCAGAAGCATCTGTGCCAACTGATGAGAGGAAAGGGAAAAGAGAAAGTGACAAAGGCTTGTGGCAGACCAGAAACAGAAGAGACACATAGACACATCGTGACCTTATCTTGCAAATCCTTGGAAGTTCACTATGTGTGCAGGAGTTCTGAGACTTGACAAATCAATGGGAGACAAAAGAAGGAGGGTTAATGAGAAGATGAGGATCCATGAAGGTGTTTCCATGGTGGAGAGCAATGCATGAAAGAAGAGGTAGCTTGCAAGAGACTAAGAGCAATTAAAAGGCTGGGGTTAGCCCTTTTTGTCAGAAAAGGCAGTGATAAAGAACTGACTGACAGCAGCAGGGAAGAAGAGAGCTAAGTCTACTGCACCTAAGGGGAAAAAGAACTAGAAAAGAAAGGAGACCTGTAACAGGAAATCAATTGCTGATACTACCCTGCTGGAAATATTGCAAATCCCACGACTAAAAGGAAAGAGATTGGTGTTTTTCACATGTGATTCTCTCATGCTATATAACACATGGGTAAATGGTGCTATCAGGGGCCTCATCTTCAGTTTCTCTGTCTCTCAACATATCTGGGATGAGGATGTATTAGAAAGTCCAACCCAATGAACTTTGCAAAAGGGCTGTGATTAGCTTTGGAAGGCTCCGACTGTGCAAGCAGCCAATATAATAAGCTCACTTGTTGTGACTGATTACAGCTATTACCATGCCTGCATATTTCTGCCTTCTAATGCCCACAGAGGAGCTGGAAGGAAAGTCAGGCAAGCATCCCTGGGACTGGTTTATTAAGCTAATATACCAGGCATTGCCCATTTTGCATCCTGAGAAGCCATCAAGCCCTTTGAACTTAGCATTTTCATTAGAAATCATCTATTTTAAATAATGATACAGTGAATCTTTAGACTGCTTTTTATCCAAGGACCTCAAAATACATTACTATTACTGCTGATTCTCAGCATTTGGAAGATGGTATTATATTAATTTTCTAGATGGTTAAACTAAAGCATCTAATGGTGAAGTGCAAAATCAGCTGCAAAGGTAGAAAGAGTTTACAGTACTCAGGGTCGAACTCTTACCATTTATCTCCATAACTCCACTTACTGTGCACACGCCAGTACTCAGAGGCATAATTATGAGCTAAGAGCACATGAAGACTTTATGAATGTCCATTCGTAGAGGACATTGGTCATGTTGGTGGCTGCCTGACATCTTTCAGGTATGCTTCTTATGTTTGGGGAGGAGCTCACTTTCCAGGTCTCCTTTGCAGTGGCAAGGCAGACATGAGACCTGGAATCCACCAATCAGATGCCCTGGTGAAAGCAACAAGTCTGATTTCTGGTGCAGAAGTTGCACACAGCAAATTACAGTGTCAAGGTCATGATAATGGCAGCAGTAGCTTCGCCATGAAACCAGTCTGACCAGCACAGTCGTAGGCATGTTTCTGGAAGTTTAACGTCTCACTTGGTTCTTCAGCTCTCACAATGATTTTACAAACTCTTTTTAACAATCACTTTCTCTGCAAAATTAGCCAGACTCAGCTTCTGTCACTTGCATCTAAAAACCCTGAAAAGTATTCCTTTACAGCCCATGAAAAATAGGGGTTTACAGACCTTTTTCAGTACTTTTAGATAGGTTGAAAACTGATTATCAGTCTATTTTGAAACTTAATTTCAATTTACTCAATATTTAGTATTTACAAGTATCTAGTATTTATTAAGCACCTACTATGTGCAAAACACTATGCTAAGTATTGTGGGAAATATTCGCTGAGTGCTTGCTATGTGCACTCAGCAAATATTTCCCACAATACTTAGCACAGTGGCAGACATGGCCACTATCCCCAAGATCTTACAGTCTATAGGGATCAAATAGGAGCAGACAGACTAGGTCAGAGGCAGTTTTAGTAATTCAAGACAGAGTTGACGGTAGTTTAGACAAGGGAATTAGGGGTGGAGATACAGGAAAAAAAGGACAGACCCAGAAGATATCTAGGAGGTATAAATAGAGGGAATTTGGCAATAGATTGAATATGGGGAAATGCAATGGGGTCATAGATGACTCCTGGGTTTGTCATTTGAGCCTCTGGATAGACAGTGGTGTCCATCCCTGAGAGAATGTTGGAAAAAAACCAGATTTTGTAGGGACATCGCAAGTTCAGTCTCAGATGTGTTAAATAAGTTGCCTTCAGGGCATCCATGAGGCAGTTGCTATTAACGGATCTGGAACTTAGAATCCAGGACTGGGCTGAAGGCATGAAGAGTCCTTGCATAATTGACGTAACTGTGTGAATGGGATATCTTAGGAATATAGCCTGAGAACCAGAGAGGACTTTGGATTTGTTCTTAAGGAATACCAAGTATAGGTCTAAAAATTAAGGCAGCCACTCATCAATGGTTACCAAAAATCTAGTTCACCTATTAAAAAAAAAGGTAAAACACATTAATCGAAGAAACATGTCTTGATTCTTCAAGTACAAACTCCTCTACAATAATGATCCCACACTCAGAGACTGGCCCGGTCTACTACTAAGTTAATGGGCCAGGTAGGGCCTGTGCCACACAGGAAAGGACATGTCCTGTCTAAAGAGAGCGCCTGACTCTAAGCTCACACAAATTATTCCCATATATAATACCTATATCTAAATCCCTCTATTAAATTCCCCACTGTTTGAAATAACTGCTATGATTTCACATTTATCTGAGTGCACCTTGACAAAAACAGCATTAACCCAGATTTCTAGAGTCAGAACCCAATTCTCTGCTTCTGACTTGGAAACAATCTTCAGTTACCTTAAATTATCTTCCTTACTAAAGTCCCCTATTTTTCTACTTCCAACTGGCATTGATACCCACAAAAGACAGATCTTCTACTGCAAGCGCTTTCCCTAGCTTCTAAAATTCCCCAAAATTCTCTTCCAGTGTCTAAGACTCTAACCACAGTTGTCCCACCCTAGAATCTCCTTCATTACTCAAATTCATCCTAAAAAAAAAAAAAAAGGGGGGGTAACTTGGTATTCTGGCCCCATGGTGTGGAATGTAACGAAAAGTGATCAGCTGAACAGAGAGTAATCATCTCCTGGCCCTGTAAGACAGGTTGGGATTAGGAAGCAAGAGAGTAGGTTCCTGTGCTCCTACCAGCACATCTGAGTGGTAGAGCCCAGGTCACATTATCTGCATTGCAGCTGCAAAGGAGACTGGGAAGGTGAGCTCTTACCTCAAACCTAAGGATAAATTTTAGAAGCCAGAGACAGAAGAGAAGGACAACAGGTTCTGGAGCAATGTTGAAGATGACCTAGGGCACAGGAAAGGATATGAGGAAAAACAGAAATAGTGAGAGGAACTGGCACTCAAAGTTAATTAATTCTGGCCTCTCATACTTTTGCCATTCAACATCAGTATCTTTTCCTGAAGGTCTGAGATAATTTTTTTTTTTTGAGACAGAGTCTCGCTCTGTCGCCCAGGCTGGAGTGCAGTGGCATGATCTTGGCTCACTGCAAGCTCCGCATCCCAGGTTCATGCCATTCTCCTGCCTCAGCCTCCCTAGTAGCTCGGACTACAGGCGCTTGCCACCACACCCGGCTAAATTTTTGTATTTTTAGTAGAGATGGGTTTTCACCACGTTAGCCAGGATGGTCTCAATCTCCTGACCTCATGATTCGCCCACCTCTGCCTCCCAAAGTGCTGGGATTAGAGGCATGAGCCACCACACCCAGCCAAAGATATTTTTTATTATACGAATTCAGAATTTTTTGCCTTCTCAATATTCCTCTGCAAGAGTACATTGCATATATTAATTATAACTGCCAGCTATTGACTAAATCTGATATGTGGTTGAACTGAATTTATTTCTTAGCTTAGTGTTACAACACACACACGCACACATAATCAAGTTCTCCCTCCCCCTTCCCACCTCCTCCAGTCCAAAACTATAATTATTAAACCAAGAAATGTGAAACAAAGCACACCATCAGCACACGTGTGTGGTCAAGCAGCCACTGCGACTTGCCCTGCTTCAGCATCACCAGGTGAGACAACCACACACCTTGCCTCATATTGCAGTTTCCAATGCAAACATCCTTCAGGAAACATGACACAGAACCAGAAACAAGAGTATAATTAAAAATCTGTAATTATTTTCTACAGAATATTGGTTGGTGTGAGTAAGAGCTTGCCTCCAAAATTCCCTTTTTGTTGACATTTGGCAGGACTTCTGTCAACAAAATTACATCAACCAACACCTAGCAGTATCTGGCATGTGGTAAATACTCAATACCTGTTTTTAAGAATCAGAAGAAAATCCAATGAAAATGAGCCCTGTCTAATCTCATAATAAGGGAACAAGTTAAAGCAGTTACTATAGCAGTTAGTGCCAAGTACATAGTAAATGCTATATAAATATGAGCTATTGGGGTTATTATCATTATCTAGAGTCACTGCTGCTTCTTGTTCACATTCTGGTCATCCAGCAGGCCCCCTCCCATTTCCCTCTCTCCTGTACTCGCTCTTATTTAAATACTATCAACTACAAATAAAAAATAATAAAATAAAATAAATAGTATCACAACTTGGAAGGAAATTTAAACCACCCCCTCCTCTCTCTTCACACACACACACAGTAAGAGAGCAGAGCCCCACTCTCATGCACTGCTGATGGGAGTCTAAGCAGCACAACTCCTACAGAAAGCAATCTGGAAACAGCTATCAAAATTACAAACGCATGGCTGGGCATGGTGGCTCACGCTTGTAATCCCAGCACTTTGGGAAGCCAAGTGGGCAGATCACTTGAGCCCAGGAGTTTGAGACCAGCCTGGCCAACATGACGAAACCCTGTCTCTATTAAAAACACAAAAATTAGCCAGGTGTGGTGGTGCATGCCTATAATCCCAGCTACTCAGGAGGCTGAGGCAGGAGAACTGCATGAACCCAGGAGGCAGAGGTTGCAGTGAGCCAAGATCACACCACTGCACTCTAGCCTGAGTGACAAAACAAGACACCACCTTAAAAATATATATATATTTTTTAAAAATCACAAACACATAGACTTCTTAACCCAGCAGGCCACATTGGAGAGTTTATTTTACAGATTAACTCTACATCCATGTGATATGTAATATGTACAAGATTGTTCATTGCAGTCTTGTTTAAAATGGCAAAATGGAAATAAGCCAAGTGTTTACCAGTAGGGAACTCACTAAATAAACTTTGTAATAAGCATAGAATGGAATATTATACAGCAATGAACCAAATTTTCAATGAGAAAGACCTCTATGTACTTACAAAAGAAAATCTCCAACATATATTGCTAAGTTAAAAAAAAATAAGGCACATAAGGACAGTGTACAAAACATCTCAAATTTTGTATAAAAAAGCAGGGAATAAAAACATTTATTTCCATTTGTTTTACATTAAGAAACTCTGGAAACATATGCAGTAAACTAAGAGGAATTATTGTCATGGCAGGGAATGGAGAATTAGGCCAAAGAAGTGGGTGAGGGGAAACAGGGTTAAAAGGAAAACCTTTTACCATAAAACTTTTTATTGTCTATTCAATGTAGATGAAAAAGAAAGAGAGAGCATGCACCATCTTTTTTTCAAGGAAAAAGGAAAGAAAACCTGGTCTTCTATCTGAGACACTTACTTGCCTGCCATGAGCTATGGTTGAAGTTGATGCCCTGGAAGTTCACCATCTTGAACAGTCCTAGTCCCCATTTTCCAGGCTTCTTCCCCTCCGCACTTTGGGTTGGGCTGGGAAGCTGTGCCTAAAGAGCTGGACCCCTGTGCTCACTAGCTTAATACAGTCTGTTGGGCTATGACCCTATGTGCAACATGCATGTATTCCTTCTGGGACACAAGAGTATAAATTAAGAAAAATATCTTGGATTCCAGACTCAATATTATAACTCTTCATTTCTTTGCTTTCATTGGTTTCAATTCAGCCATTTAATATGATTTGCAAATAGCTTTGTGTGGTATGATATTAGAGGTCAGAAGACTTCTCAATCCATCTAAAAATACATAAACACGCCACAACAAAAATCCATTAAAAGTAGAAATAGCTAATCTTTTACATAAGGAGAATAAATAATTCACCTCCAGGCTCTCCCACCATAAATCAGTAGTGCCCTTATCAGACACTGGTGCTGGAGTAGAAAAGTACAGCGGCTGTATTCAACTTCGACAATAAAAAGAGAGGGGTGGAAAAACTAGGGATGAAACATTTGTTTTCCTTCCATGTACGTCGCCAAACAGACTACATAATAAATGAGCTGGGAGAGACTCACGACTTAATTCCATTACCAATGAAAACCTTTTCTAACTTTTTACCCCAGGAAAAGGGTCTCCAGGATCTATCTGACTCACACCTTAAGGGGAACAGCAGTGCCATGTGCCAATCCGCAGATGTGATTCGGGCACCTGCTCGGCTTACCCCTGCTGCAGTGAAAGGCTGCCGGGGAAGAACCCGCCATCCTGGCCCTCTCAAGCTCAGCTGGAGGAGGAAGGGAAAACTCAGGGACAAAATACCACAGGACTTGTCTATACCACTGATCCCCACCCTCACTGCTGTCCAAACTTAAGCCCAGATGGGTCCACAAAAGGGTCCTAACGGAAAGAACTGCTCCCACACCTCCTGGAGAAACAGTCAAGAAGGCTACGGAAGAGGTTTAGAGAGAGAGGACCTGGTCAGGAAACAAGGCTCAAGTCAAGTCAGCCACTTGAATTCAGGTGACCCACCCCCAACCCCAACCCCTGCCCATGTGCAGCAAGATTTTTTAAACTTAGTTAACAAACATTGACATGGTGTGTGCTCTGTGTCAGGTGCCATTCTAAAGGCTTCAGATACCAAATCTTTAAGTATTCACAACATCCCTTTGAGGTAGGTACTACTATTAGCTCCATTTTTCTGATGAGGAGACTGAAGTGCAAAATGATTAAGAATCGTGCCTGAATTTATTTAGTCGTGGATCAGGAAGTGAAGGATGCTTTAGCTCTTCACCACCTTCACAAAAGAGCTTGTCACCACCACCTTTACGTCTGTTCTGGGCCCTGAGTGGGCTGTGTATAGAGAAGGAAGAGAAGAAGTGGTCAGAGACAGGCTGCAAACTTAGCATAAAGGTTAACAGAGATGTTTTGTATCCTAATAATTATCATTAATACTAGGAATTGTTGTTGATAATTTTTTTTTAAAAGAGACTCTTAATCAGCTTACTTTTCTTAGCATTCCCAAACCTTATCTGTATTCAACTGAGGATCACAGTGAAAAATGGTTGGGAGTCAGCTCTTCTCCAGTACCAATTAATAACATGTATCAGGAGGAATGTGGGTTTTTCTCCAGACAGCCACATACTACTTCCTCATTTAAAATGAGCCTCCAAAATGCTGGCTCAGCATAGCACCTCAGAACATGGTATGTATCAGCAGTGAGAGTGCATGAGATGTGAAGTAGAAAAGGTAAACTTTGCATCAATTATTTGTTGCCACCACAAAGCTGTGTGACAACCTCAAAACTCAATGGTTTTTGTTGGGACAACTATTTACATGCAACCACAACAACAACCAAAACAACAACTTAAGCCCTTGCCTCTTATTACCTACAAAAATGACCTCAAAATGAATCAAAAACCAACATGTAAAAGATAGAACTATAAAACTTTTTGAGAAAACATAGGGGTTGGCCGGCCACAATGGCTCATGCCTACAATCCCAGCACTTTGGGAGGGCAGATCGCTTGAGGCCAGGAGTTCAAGAACAACCTGGCCAACGTGGTGAAACCCCGTCTCTACTAAACATACAAAAATTAGCCGAGTATGGTGGCATGCACCTATAGGCCCAGCTACTCAGGAGGCTGAGGCAGGAGAATCACTTGAACCAGGAGGTGGAGATTGCAGTGAACCAAGATCGTGCCACTGCACTCCAACCTGGGTGACAGAGTAAGACTCTGTCAAAGAAAGAAAGAGAGAGAGGGGGAAAAGAAAACAAGGAAGGAAGGAAGAAGAGAGAAGAGAAGAGAAGAGAAGAGAAGAGAAGAGAAGAGAAGAGAAGGGAAGAGAAGAGAAATGAAAAGAGAAAACAAAGCAAGTAAACATGGGGTAAATCTTCACGACCTTGGATTCCTAGATATGACACCAAATGCATGAGCAACAGAAGGAAAAAAAGAGATCAACTGGACCTCATTAAAGTTAAACATTTTATCCAGGCACAGTGGCTCACGCCTGTAATCCCAGCACTTTGGGAGGTCAAGGTGGGTGGATCACCTGAGGTCAGGAGTTCAAGACCAGCGTGGCCAAGATGGTGAAACCCTGTTTCTACTAAAAATACAAAAATTAGCTGGGTGTAGTGGTGGGCACCTGTAATTCCAGCTACTCAGGAGGCTGAGGCAGAGAATTGCTTGAACCCAACCAGGTGGAGGTTGCAGTGAACTGAGATCATGCCACTGCACTCCAGCCTAGGCGATGGAGTGAAACTCCGTCTCACAGAAAAAAAAAAAATTAAACACTTTGTGCATCAAAAAAACAATATCAACAAAGTAAAAGAGCAATCCATAGAATGGGAAAGAATATTTGCAAATTATATATCTGATGAGTCTAGTATCCAGAATATATAAATAACTCTTTCAACAATTAAAATAAACAAACAAACAAACAAAAGTTAAAAACGGTCAAGTTACTTGAATAGACGTTTCTCCAAAAAAGATATACAAATGGCCAACAAGAACTAGAAAAAGATGTTCAACATCATTAGTCATTAGGAAAATGCAAACCAAAACCACAGTGAGATAACACTTCACACCCACTAGGATAACTGTAATAATTTCTTTAAAGAAGGAAAATAAGTGTTGGTGAGGATGTGGAGAAACTGGAACCTTCCTACATTGCTGGTAGGAACATAAAAGGGTATATCCACTATGGAAAACAGTTAGGTACTTCCTCAAAAATTAACTATAGGATTACCGTATTACCCAGGAATTCCCTTTAAGATATATAGCCAAAATAATTGAAAACAGGTGTTCAAACAAAACATGTACAGGAATATTTATAATAGCACTATTCACAATGGCAGACAGGTGTAAACAACCCAAATGTTCATCAATTTGGTAACAAAATGTGATAAATCCATATAGTGGAATATTTTTCAAGCACAAAAAGGAATGAAGCACTACATGCCACAACATGGATGAACCTCAAAACTGTTATGCTAAATGACATGAAAGGACATATATAGTAAGATTCCATGTATATAAAATATCCAGGATAAGCAAGTCCTTTGAGACAGAAAGCAGATTACTGGTTGCCAGGGGCTGGGGGTGGGAGCATTTGGAAATGACTGCTCAATGGGTATGGGGTGTCCTTTGGGGGTGATGAACTAGGAGTGGTGACAATTGTACAACATTGTGAATACATTAAATGCCACTGAATTGTACACTTAAAAAGGTTAAAATGCTAAATTTTATGTTAATTGCACCTCAATTTCAAAAAAAACTCAGGCCAGGCACAGTGGCTCCCGCCTGTAATGCCAGCACTTTGGGAAGCCAAAGCAGGAGGATTGTTTGAGCTCAGGAGTTCAAAACCAACCTGGGCAACATTACAAAACCCCATCTCTACAGGAGACAGGGAGGGAGGGAAGGAAAGAAAGAAAGAAGGGAGGGAGGGAAGGAAGGACAAAGGGGAAAGGGGGAAGGAGGAAGGGGAAGGGAGAGGGAGGAAAGAGAGAGAGGAGAGAAAGAGAGAGAGAGGAGAAAGGAAAGGAAAGGAAAGGAAAGGGAAAGGGAAAGGGAAAGGGAAAGGGAAAGGAAAAGGAAAAGGAAAGCAAAGGAAATTATTTGGGCATAGTGGCATGCACCTGTGCTCCCAGCTACTCAGGAGGCTGAGGTGGAAGGATTTTTTGAGCCTGGGAGCTCAGTTAGTCAAAATTGTTTCACTGCACTCCAGTCTGAGCAATAGAGACCCTGTCTCAAAAATACAATAAAAATTAAATTAAATTTAAGTTTTAAAAGGGCAATGGCTTTTTTTCTTTTTCTTTTTTTTTTGAGATGGAGTCTCGCTCTGTCGCCCAAGCTGGAGTGCAGTGGCCGGATCTCAGCTCACTGCAAGCTCCGCCTCCCGGGTTCATGCCATTCTCCTGCCTCAGCCTCCCTAGTAGCTGGGACTACAGGCACCCGCCACCTCGCCCGGCTAGTTTTTTGTATTTTTTAGTAGAGACAGGGTTTCACCATGTTAGCCAGGATGGTCTCGATCTTCTGACCTTGTGATCTGCCCGTCTCGGCCTCCCAAAGTGCTGGGATTACAGGCTTGAGCCACCGCGCCCGGCTCGCAATGGCTTTTTCTAAGAAGTATTTCTCAGTCACATAATCTGTGGGTTGACCGAGGGTAAGGTTATCTAGTCTGAGTGAGGCTGGGCTTGGTTTAAGGCTACAAATTGGATCCAGGTCTGCCTCACATGTCTCTCATCTTCCTCAGACCAGTAGACTAGACAGGGCATGATATGATTTGGTTGTGTCCCTACCCAAATCGCATCTTGGATTGTAGCTCCCATAATTCCTATGTGTCATGGGAAGGACCCAATGGGAGGTAATTGAATCATGAGGGCAGATCTTTTCTGTGCTGTTCTCATGATAGCATATAAGTCTCACGAGATCTGATGGTTTACATAAAGGGGAATTGCCCTGCACATGCTCCCTTGCCTGCCATCATGTAAGACATGGCTTTACTCCTCTTTTGCCTTCTGCCATGATTGTGAAGCCTCCCTAACCATGTGGAAATGTGAGTCCGTTAAACCTTTTTTCTTTATAAATTACTCAGTCATACAGTTGCAAATTTTACAGCTGCAAAGGAGACTGACACATGCAATCTAGCCATGTGCCCAAGGAAAAAAAAAAAAAAATGAACTGCTAAGCCAGTCTCTGCCACATTCTATATTAAGCTGCCTTTATTTGAATGTCAAATCACCTAAAGTCGGCTTTCAAAATGTGTTAACCTCTTATTTGTGGGGGTTTGGGGAACCAGTTCCTCAAGGCTGGGGGAACAGAGAGCAACCCTGGCAGTAGGTTTGAGGATAATGGCGACAGCAACAGCTAGAGACATAGGGACAACACCAGCAGGAACACAACTCAGATCAAAGCAGTGGTAGCCTACACCGGAACTTGAAGTAAACACATGTGAAGGATCAGTGACCCCAGGATTCCAATGCCTGGAATCCAAGCTAGAAAAGAGAGCGGGTTCCTAGAGACATATGCCATCAAAAGACAAAAGCCTTTGACCTCATCCAAGTCTGGCCTGGGGAAACAAGACTTCCACGAATTGCTTACATATTTCAATGGTCCATTAATGGTTTGCTCCTTTGACTTTTACAGTCACCCTGAATAAATTTCAGATCCAACAAGCAATAGAATCAAAGTGATTTGGACACAAAAGTACTTCTCTCCTTTCTCTCCCACTCCTTCTGCCAACTTTCCTTCTTGTTATAGCTGCCCTGAACCAAGGGAAAGAAAAAGCTAGGCCAACGGTGCTGTTAACACCTCCAAGGCCAAAGAAAGACAAAATGAATTCAAAAATCATACTTCCAATGTACTCATTGTGCTTCCTGAAGCTGGCAAGCTCTTTATTTCACTGCAATGACCTACTCTTCTCTCCTGAAATTTCAAGCTGGTTGCCATTTCCACCCTTCTAACTGGGGACTTTATTATCTTAATGTGTAAAAAGTTTCCCTGGCAGAAGTCTGCCTGGGAGAGAAATCGGAATGATTTAAGCAGTGCCCATGTGTGTACAAAATGGAAGAGAATCCCCAGCTGACACATCAGAAAGGAAAAATGTAAGCTCAGATGCATTTATTAAGGGAGGGTGAATATCGGCTCAGCAACTTCCCCCCGCACCCTCAGTTTTTTTAAACTCTCAGATACTTTTTTAATGTAAAGGTACCACAAGTCCTCAGCAAATCACAGCTTTGAAGGAAAATGTCAATTCCTATCAAACCCTGAAGAATTGTTGGAGCTGATGGAAATCTAAATTCAGCCTTTGGTTTCCCCATTTTCCCTTCCGTCCCTTCAAACCAATCCCCTCCTCCGCCAACTTGCCCTAAAGTGCAGGAACAGAGCTGCAAATCAAGGCCTGGGGGACATCCCATCAGACAATGGGAAGGTCTGAAGAAAGGTTAAAGCAGAAAGAAAACTAAATTTATAGACTTAGCATTAAAATCTTAAAGGACCTTAGGAACAGCAATGAATCTGATGTTAGGAAAGGCAGGGGCTGTCAGAGGCCACGGCAGGACGGCCTGACAAGGGCTATAAATCTAAGCGAGGAGAGGGAGAAAAATAGGCGTCCTTTCAGGCTGAGGCAATGTGATGAAAAGATCTGAATGTGGACTTGAAAGAAAGGCAAGGCCGCAGAGGCATGGCGGGGAAGAAGCGGACTGGGGACTGCAAATAAAGGATGAAAAGGGCAGTAATCGTGGGGGTGGGAGAGAGGAGTGGGCTTGGGCTGGCAGAGGCCTACAACAAAGACACCAGCATCACACTTTGGGCTGTGGAGGGAACTTTGAAACTGATCCCCAAAGAAAGGAAACAAAAAATGTGCTTGCTCCTTGCTGTATAGATGAGATGGAATGCAAAGTAACCTTGTAAGCAACCAGAATCAACATGGAAACCAGGAAGCCCAGGGCAAAAGAAGATGTGGAGGAGATTGGAGAAAGGCAGTAGCATCTAATAGTTAGAATACAAGCCAGAAGGCCGAGAACTCCCAGGAGTATTAATTTTCACTCACCCATTCTGTGTGTTTTGGGGTTCTTGCTTTTTTATTCTTTCAATGATGCCCTCTGGGGCCCAAGTAAAATACGTTAAAATGCTGATTAAAATATTAGACATAAGCCAAGCACAGTGGCTCACCCCTGTAATCCCAGCACTTTGGGAGACTGAAGCGGGTGGATCACTTGAGGTCAGGAGTTCGAGACCAGCCTGACCGACATGGTGAAATCCGTCTCTACTAAAAATATAAAAATTAGCTGAGCGTGGTGGCACACACCTGTAATTCCAGCTACTCAGGAGGCTAAGGCAGGAGAACAGCTTGAACCCAGGCGGCAGAGGCTGCAGTGAGCCGAGATCGTGCCACTGCCCTCTAACCTGGGCGACAGAGCAAGACTCCATCTCAAACTAAATAAATAAATAAATAATAAAATAAAAATATAAATTAGACATAAGACAATTACAACTGAAAATAACATACCATGAATTATTATAAAATGCCAAGTTCAAGTGGTCCTCCCCTGTGGGCAGGCCCCATGGGAAAAACAGGATTGGCATCACTTTGCCAGGGCTTCTGCCAGCTTCACCCATGTCCTAGAGTGAGGCATTGTTTCCTCTGCCTCAGTTTCCCCCAGTGGAAAGGAAGTTGGCAGATCTGTTTCATAGTTGTCAGACAGGATTCTTTAAATTAATATCATCATGGTATATTTCAAACTCTTAAGTTTAGTTGTTCATGTACACACACATACATATATACACACCCATGCATGAAATGCAATCTTTTCAGTTTTTTGAAATATGAAAATCAGTTTCCCTTCTGAGAGGTGACAACATGCTAGCAGTCCTCACTCTCGGGGCCTCCTCGGCTTCCACTCTGGTGGCACTTGAGGACCCCTTCAGCCGGCAACAGCACTGTGGGAGCCCCTCTCTGGGCTGGCGGAGGCCAGAGTTGGCTCCCCCTGCTTGCGGGGAGGTGTGGAGAGGGAGGTGTGGAGAGAGATGCGCGGGCAGGAACTGGGGCTGCACGGGCAAGGCCTCACGGGACAGTGCGAGGTCCGGGTGGGGCAGGCTCCCCCGGCCCCACACTTGGAGCAGCCGGTTGGCGCTGCTGGCCCCGGGCAGTGAGGGGCTTAGCACCAGGGCCAGCAGCTACAGAGGGTGCGCCAGGTCCCCTAGCAGTGCCTGCCTGCTGGGGCTGCACTTGAATTCTCACTGGCCCCAGCTGCCTCCCTGACGGGCAGGGCTCGGGACCTGCAGCCCGCCATGCCCCAGCCTCCCCGATAAGCGCAGCCCCCTGCGCCATGGCACCAGGTCCCATCCACCGCTCAAGGGCTGAGTGAGGCACCTGGCGGTCGGCAGGCAGCTCTGCCTGTGGCCCTGGTGCAGGATGCACTGGGTGAAGCCAGCTGGGCTCCTGGGTCTAGTGGGGACTTGGAGAACCTTCATGTCTGGCTAAGGGATTGTGGATGCACCAATCAGTACTCAGTGTCTAGCTCAAGGTTTGTAAATATACCAATGAGTACTCTGTATCTAGCTAACCTAGTGGGGACTTGGAGAACTTTTCTGTCTGGCACTCTGTGTCTAGCTAAAGGATTGTAAATACACCAATCAGGACTCTGTGTCTAGCTCAAGGTTTGTAAATACACCAATCAGTACTCTGTATCTAGCTAACCTAGTGGGGACTTGGAAAACTTTTCTGTCTAGCACTCTGTGTCTAGCTAAAGGATTGTAAACTCACCAATCAGCTCTCTGTAAAGTGGACCAATCAGCAGGATGTGGGTGGGGTCGGATAAGGGAATAAAAGCAGGCTGCCCAAACCAGCAGTGGCAACCTGCCTGGTTGGGTTTTGCTCTTAGGTTCTCCTCTTATGCAGTGTAGAGCTTTGTTCTTTCACTCTTTGCAATAAACCTTGCTGTTGCTCACTCTTTGGGTCCACGCTGCCTTTATGAGCTGTAACACTCACGACGAAGGTCTGCAACTTCACTCCGGAGGCTAGCAAGACCATGAACCCACTGGGAGGAATGAACAATCCCAGACACACTGCTTTAAGAGCTGTAACAAGTCACCGCGAAGGTCTGCGGCTTCACTCCTGAAGCCAGTGAGACCACGAACACACCAGAAGGAAGAAACTCTGAACGTGTCTGAACATCAAAAGAAACAAACTCCAGACACACTATCTTTAGGAACTGTAACACTCACAGCAAGGGTCAGTGGCTTTATTCTTGAAGTCAGCAAAACCAAGAACTCACCAATTCCGGACACACTTCTACATATATCTGACATGTTTCCACTCCATTTGCTTTCAACATGTTCCATTTCCTCTCTTTTTCTAGTTGCTTTTCTCTTCTTATCAAGTTTCTGTCCACTTTTTCCAGCTTCTGTTTTCTCTCTTGTCTGGCACTTTGACTCTCCCCAGTTTTGCATTTCTTCCAATTGTCTTAGAAGCTAGAGTGCATCTCATGTGCAAGGCTGTTTCATAGGTGACTACATATTGCCATTAATATTCATTAGCTTTCTTAATCTGCAGTAAAAAATGGGGACAAAATGCTACCTTTCCATGTATCAGACTGGTTGATTGCAAGTTCTACTTTTAAAGCATCAAATTCTCATTCTATAGAGAACCTGGAAGGCTGAAAGCTCTGGTGTGGTGGACAAATTTCTTTGGACCAACCAAGGAGAAGGAAATTAGCAAAGCTGAGAGATCTTGCAGGAGAAAGTTAAGCTTCAAAGTGATAAGCATCGTTATAACCTTCACAGGTGAATTCACTTAGGTGTATTTCCAAAGAGTGGTGATCACCTTTCATAGCCTAGACTCTAGCAGATCAAAGGGATTTCCCTGAAACATTAAGAATTTTAAACTCTGGAACCTAATAAATGCCTTGAAGAGTTTTCTATTGCCTATAAAAAGTCAACATGGGCTGGACGCAGTGGCTCACACCTGTAATCCCAGCACTTTGGAAGGCCGAGGCGGGTGGATCACTTGAGGTCAGATGTTCGAGACCAGGTTGGCCAACATGGTGAAACCTCATCGCTACTAAAAATACAAAAATTAGCTGGGCATGGTGGTGGGCACCTGTAATCCCAGCTATTTGGGAGGCTGAGGCAGGAGAATTACTTGAACCCAGGAGGCAGAGGTTGTGGTGAGCTTAGGTAATGCCACTGTACTCCAACCTGGGTGTCACAGCAAAACTCCATCCCAAAAAAGAAAAAAAGTCAATGTAGATCAGGAAAAGCTGTGTGTTGCAACCCAGACCTAGCGTGTACCATCTTAAAACACAGAGAGAAGCCAAACATATCTGTGTATAAGGTAAAGGTGTATAAAGAGTAAAAATAAAATAAAAAGATGGAAAAGTCAACACTATCTTAGATATTTAGAACCTCTCATAGAATTTTTTTTTTTTTTTTTTGCTGTCAATGGATCCATAAAATAAATGGACTTAACCTGACTTCTAACTCATTTGGTGAAAAGCCAGTAGACTAGAGGTTTATTTGTGGAGCTGGGATCTTTCAGCAACTCAGTAACAGACTTCCTGTTTGACTTTGGGCAAGTTTTTTAACTACTTGATATCTAAAGTTACTCATCTGTAACATGAGTAAAATAATATAATAGCCATGTTATTTTTGGTGCTCAGACTGCTCCCAACTTAGAATGTGTAACTGAATCTCACAGAGGAATTCCACAGAATTAATGAATATCTGGAAATGCTGTAGGCCCTCAAGTCAAATGCTCACTTCATGGTCTTATCATTATAAAGTAGCCATTAGTAGCCCCGGTATCATCACCCCTCCTCTGAGTCATCTCTCTCCTGTCTGGTATGACGTCTCTGTGTTTAAGAACATGTTGGTCCCTCTAGTGGAAAGGCCTTCCCTCCATTCTCCCATCTATCAGAGTCCCTACTGAGACAGCCAAGTGCAAACGGGTTCCTGCAAAAACTCCAACTGGCCTGTGCACTGGGAGGAGTGAGCACTGGGGTAAAGCTACAGAGGTTCGTGCTGTTTGCAGCGGGGAGGAGACTGGCCCCTCGTCTTCCTGGGTGGAACCTGGAATTCAATCTGCCCAGTAGCAGGACTCTGGCTTTGTGGAGAGTCCCTGTTTCCCTTTTTTCCTTTTTGTCCAATAAATGCCATTATTCTCACCCTTCAAAGTATCTGTGAGCCTAATATTTCATGGCCATGTGACAAGAATCAAGCTCTTAGCTGAATTAAGAAGGAATTCCTACAACACTACCACATCTTTCCTCTAGAATGCATAGGAAATCATGTTAACCTTGATTTGTCTTTTCTTCCTCTCTCCTTAACACCTTATAATCTGGTTTCTGTCCGTCACCCTATATGGTTTTGTTTATATCAAACTCAATCACTTTCCTATGTTCCAGTCCTTTTACAAAGGTGTGTTCACTCTTCCACTTTTTCTAGAGCTGTGATGGTTTATGTCTAGACTTCAGAAATGCTTCCATATAATAGATCACCTCCAGTCTTTCCAATAATACCTTGGCAGAGTCATGTCTCTTCCTGCTCAGTGACCATGTCTTCTAATTCTTCTCCATATAGCATTTCCAATAAGTGGTTTGTAATCAGGTGGTTTTCCTATCAACTCTATATACAATTTCCAGCTTCTGTTTTTTATCTCTTTTAGATCTGTAAGTGAATTCTGTCCAAGATGTCTGTATCAGTTATCCATTGCCATAATAATAATGCACAGCAAACAATCTTAAAACTTAGTGGTTTAAAACAGTCATTGATTTTTTTTTTTTTTTTTTTTTTTTTTTTTTGAGACGGAGTCTTGCTCTATCGCCCAGGCTGGAGTGCAGTGGTGTGATCGCGGCTCACTGCAAGCTCCGCCTCCCGGGTTCACGCCATTCTCCTGCCTCAGCCTCCCAAGTAGCTGGGACTACAGGCACCTGCCACCATGCCTGGATAATTTTTTGCATTTTTTGCATTTCACCGTGTTAGCCAGGATAGTCTCAATCTCCTGACCTCATGATCCGCCCGCCTTGGCCTCCCAAAGTGCTGGGATTACAGGCATGAGCCACCGCGCCCGGCCAACAGTCACTGATTTTTATTGCTCATGAGTATATGAATACTCTGGATGGTTTTGTGATCTGGACCTAAATTGACTGGTCTCAGCTGAGTGTGTTCACACATCCGTGTCACGTGGTAGGTGGGTAAGAACTGGGGCATCTCAGGTGGCCTCAGAGGGGACAACTGGGATGACCTGGCTCTGCTCACCTGGTTTCTCACCCTCTAGCAAGCTCACCTGGACTTGCTCATATGGTGATGACAGGGTTACAAGAGAGTAAACACACCTGTGCAAGGCTCAGAAATGTAACAGTTACTTCCACCACATAATTCCAATTGACCAAAGCAAGGTGCATAACCAGCCCAGATTCAAGGGGTAGGGAAGAAGGCACTCCTCTTGATGGAAGGAGATGCAAAATCATATTTTAAGAAATATGGATTCAGAGAGGGAAATAACTGGGACCATTTTTCCAATTATTCTACTACAACACCTCTGTATAAATGTCCAGCCATTATACACAGACAAGCAAAGAAAAAGCTAACCTCCTTCTCTGAACTTGTTGGCAGTTCTATCAGCATTCCAAGACACTCAGCTCCCTAAGATTTGAACTTCAAAACCACCATTCAGCCTACTGCAAAATCTCAGCATTGTCTGATGATATCACACCCTGACTAGGCTCTTGAAATTATTTCCTTACAAACATCTGCATTTCCAGGGATCCATCACTCCCTGCAAGTCATCTACATTCCCCTTCTGGGAACATCACTTTGACCCCCTCCACCTCTTGCAAAAATCTCCGCTTCTGGTGATGCCCGTCCACCAACATTTGCATATATGTACAAGCTAGTGTGCACATCTTTAAAATGAACAGTAGAGGAGAATCAATAGCAGAATGCTAGAAAATGAAAAAGAAAAGGAATAACAACATTTAATGACACAATAGTTGAAATCCAGTTTATCTGTGTCTTCTGGTTGAGCCAACCTCTGAAAAACTCTGAGAATGGCAAATTAATATCTTCAATCCATTCAATCATGCTGTATATCCAACTCTAACTACATATATAATTGTTGGAAAACTCATTAATCTGGATCTTATTGATGTGGCTGCTATGAAAATTAATCATCTGGCTGGGCACGATGGCTCAGGTCTGTAATTTCAGCACTTTGGGAGGCTGAGGCAGGTAGATCACTTGAGGTCAGGAGTTGAAGACAAGCCTGACCAACATGGTGAACCTCGTCTCTACTAAAAATACAAAAATTAGTCAAGCATGGTGGTGGATGCCTGTAATCCAGCTACTCAGGAGGCTGAGGCAGGAGAATCACCTAAACCTGGGAGGCAGGGGCTACAGAGAGCAGAGATCACACCACCACACTCCAGCCTGGGTGACAGTGAGAATGTGTTTCATTAAAAAAAAAAAAAAAATCTCAAGAAAGATAGTGATGGTTAATACTGTCAACTTGATTGGATTGAAGGATGCAAAGTATTGATTCTGGGTATGTCTGTGAGGGTGTTGCCAGAGGAAATTACTATTTGAGTCAGTGGGCTGAGAAAGGCAGACCTATCCTTAATCTGGGTGGGCACAATCTAATCAGCTGCCAGCATGGTCAGGATATAAAGCAGGCAGGCAGTAAAACATGAAAGAGCTAGACTGGCCTAGCCTCCCAGCCTACATCTTTCTCCCGTGCTGGATGCTTCCTGCCCTTGAACGTCGGACTCCAGATTCTTCAGCTTTGAGACTTGGACTGGCTTCCTTGCTCCTCAGCTTGCAGACAGGCTATTGTGGGACCTTGTGATCATGTGGGTTAATACTACTTAATAAACTCCCCGATATATATATATATATATCTCCTATTAGTTCTATCCCTCTAGGGAACCCTGACTAATTCACATGTGCCTAGATTTTCAAAAGCATGTTTGAAAATTATAACAAGATCTAGACGCAGTCAATAATTTGTAGAAGTAAAGCCTGTAGTTGAAATATATTGTCCTGCTAGGGCTAAAACGTGGAAACATTTTTCATGAATTTGCTCATTTTTATTCTCAACCTTTGCTTGCTGTTCTGCCAAAAATGCCCACCTCCTTGCCTTATCTCCTTTTTAGCCCATTTCTAGAGGACAAAGCTTTTGTCCCTACCACTCTTCTCTTCTCCCAGCTTCCCCACATTGTTCTGGCACATAATTGAAATTTAACAAGTATGTACTCCTTACTGTGGTGGTATGGGGCCATTTCAAATGGACCACCCCTTGTTAGTAAACTTCACAAAGGCACAAACTTGTAGTGGGAAAGTGTAGTCTTTTGAATATCTGGAATAAATGCCAAGACTCTGGGTTGAACATTCTTCCCTAGGGATTTCAAATTTGTATGAGTTTGTATGTGTGTGGTGGTAGCTATTGTTCTTGAAAAACCAATGTCTGGTGCTTCTTCTCTGGATTTTAGACTCATAGCCTTAAACTAACTTTAACCCATTAACTGTTGACCTCTATTTTTTTTTTTTTTTTTTTGGAACTTTGTTCCCTTTTATGCTTTCCTCACCCTGTGTCTTTTAGAACCTCAAATTCCAGGTCTCAGAGCAAACATTAAAAGTCCTTGGAGGGAGAACCCCTCATCCCACTGATTTTGTTTAGCATATATCTAGCCCTTTTCCCTCTGCTTTTTCGGTGGCTCAGTCATTATTAACCACCATATGTAATCTCGAATGCTGCTTCTCTATATATTCTTTCAGGTATCCAAGCCCAGTCTTTGGAGACCACTTGATTCTCTTTGGTTTTCTTTGACTCCTGAATTAGGTCATTGATTTTTTTAGTTTTCCCTCCTATTTTCTATAAGAAGTCAAGCAGACATAAAGTCAAGCAGAGAATCATAGCCACCAACCAAGAGGAAACAGGATAGAACCAGGGTCAGAGAGGGCTAAAGTTCCCAGATTGTTTCCTTTTATATCACCCCATTTGTAAGGGATCCTTCTACTATGTTGACTTCAAGCCCCATATTTTGCACAGCTTCCTCTAACAGAGTCACCTTAGCCCTCTTCTCTTCTCTTTCCCACACAGTCTTGAGGCCCTAGAAAGTCTTTCTTCAATCCATACAGACAAACAGTTTCACTTATTAGTTGATTCAATGCCAAGTTACTTTTCTGAAACTTTCAGTCTGCATTATAAGCCAACAC
This sequence comes from Chlorocebus sabaeus, assembly GCF_047675955.1. Taxonomy (NCBI): domain Eukaryota; kingdom Metazoa; phylum Chordata; class Mammalia; order Primates; family Cercopithecidae; genus Chlorocebus; species Chlorocebus sabaeus. The sequence goes on from NC_132913.1 coordinate 93,316,920, forward strand.
TCCCACGAGAACTGGCCTGCTTCCTTCCCACACTGATAGTGTGAGGAGGGAAAAATCCCCACACATCAAAGAGCAGTCCCACCCAGGCCTGTGATTGGCTGAGATACAATAGAGGGTGTGGTTCTGGGTCAGCTGGTCAGCTTCTCTATCCACCCACTTTAAACTGCAGAATGGAATAAGTGATCAACAAGAAAATTAAGCAAATCAAACAAGACGAATTAAATGAGCTTGTCTTCCCACATGATAATCTGTATAGTGATGGGGAGCAGTTTCAAATCAAGATGGGAGCAGTAGCCAAAACTATTAGTAGGTTGGGAAATGGGGTGCATCAGGGGTCAGATTTATAAAACAGTGCTCTTTAGCCAAACCTCTGAAATACTAAACAAAAACAACACTCAGATACATTGAAAAGACCAACCCAAAGCATCTGGTTTCCTTAGCTGGTGCACATAGCAGGAGAAATGTTGGCAGAACATTTGATTACCATAAAAGAGAGAGCTATGCAGAAACCACATTAGAGTAAACCCAACCAAAACAAAGTCAAATGTTTGAACTGTTGTGAATAGATTATGGTGGAGACTTGGAAAAGGGTCTAGCCTGGATTAATGAGAAATGCAAATGAACTGGCTCAGAAGCAAACCAGCTTCCCCTGTGATGTGACCCTTTGCCTCTCAGATTTGGGGGTGAAGTAAATACCTGTCATCTTCAGAACTGCTCAGAGGCACATCACATCCACATGACGGGTGGCTGGACCAGGCATGTTAACCATTGCCAGAGAAGTGATAAGTCAGCTTGATGCTGAAGTGTGTCTGCAGATCCCGCTTAACTGCCAACTCCACCTCTCTCTTCCTTTCAATGAAGAACTCCACAGAGCAGCTGGTTTTGATCATTTTGTCCATGGCAAAGACTGTGAGAAACACATTTATTTTGGTAAAACACAGCATATATATATATATATATTTACACATATATATTTGCACATGCTTTTTGTCTGGGTTGTATAGATGTCTATTTATTGTCCAGGGTTGGCAATAACCTTCAATCCATCTTTCAGAGTGTCCTCTTATGGGTTGTCAACAAAACTTTCCTAGTTTGGGTTTTTGGCAGCTGAATCCAACCACCACTGGAAACCAAACTGCTGGGCTTTAGAAAGCCCAGCCCATCCATCTGGATAGGCCTTTCTCAAAGGAACCCTGACCTCCCCTGGAGACCCTCCCCTCTAAGCCCCTCGTAGCATTATCGTGTTAAAAGAGGCTGTTGAGAAACCAATATTCATTTGAGAATATGCAAGTGGTTCTCATCATGCTTTCCAAACCCTATCCGGAGTGGGAGCATAGAAAGACTCATGATTTGTGGGCTTGGAGCTTCAATGAATCAGGAAAATTCTCCCCAAACTAGTGTTAACAAAAGAATAGGGGAGGGAGTATGAAATTAGGTTGACAGGATGACTGGGAGTCTTGGTTATGGTTCTGCCTTCCTGTCAAGGGAATGAGCGCTGAGTAATAACCTTGCTGATGGCGAGTTATTTTCATGAGGGCATTTTAAATGGCTACTCCTTCTCCCCAGATAGCCAGAACTGCCTCATGCCAGGGAGCCACCCCACCCCTGCTGCTTCTGCTGCCTGGTGCCTGGATTGAAAAATATGAGGCAGTTGTGGGAGATGAAAGCCAGACGTCCTTCTATTTACTTATTTAACTAGTCTGCTTGCCTGGGTGCAGTCATGCAGTTTTCCATTTACATGATCTGCTAATTGGATATCAGTACGTGCCCAGCCTTGGTCCATACTTAAGGACCTCTAGATGCAGGTCTCAGCTCTTTCACTCCAAATATGGCCTGGGTGCAAAGCGTGGGCAGGTAAAACACTTGAGAACAGTGTTCTTGATCTTTAGCATGCTTGAGAAGCACCTGTGAACTTGGTAAAATACACATTCTCAGGCCCACCCCAAAAGGTTCTGATTTAATATGTCTGAAATTAGGTCTGAGCATTTACATGTTTAACAAGAACTTGGCATTTCTAACAACAAAGTAATGCTGGCATTGTTGGTCTGCAGATTACACTTTACCTAAGCCACTGCCTTTGAAGGATGACCTAGCCACCAGAAAAGTTTAGAAATATGTTCCTTAGGCCAGGCATGGTGGCTCAAGCCTCCAATCCCAGCACTTTGGGAGGCTGAGGCGGGCAGATCAGGAGGTCAGGAGATCGAGACCATCCTGGCTAACACGGTGAAACCCCGTCTCTACTAAAAATACAAAAACAAAATTAGCTGGGTGTGGTGGCAGGTACCTGTAGTCCCAGCTACTCGGGAGGCTGAGGCAGGAGAATGGTGTGAACCTGGGAGGTGGAGCTTGCAGTGAGCCGAGATCGCACCACTGCACTCCAGCCTGGGCAACAGAGCGAGACTCAGTCTCAAAAATAAAAATAAAAATAAATGTGTTCCTTTATCTTCAATCAAGTCAACAATGGATGTTAATTGGAAACATTTTCTGTAGGGAAGAAGAAAGAATGCTGGGGTCCTACAGGTGCAGAGCTTATCCCTCCCCTACTCCTTCCACTGCTGATCTGATCCTTTAGGGCTTTGCTTGAGTCTCTCTGGAGCCTCAGCCAGCTCCTGCAACCTAAAGTAACATCCCCCTTATCTGAATTTCCATTGCACTTCAACACACTGCCGCCTACTTTTGTCCTCAATTATGCACTAATTGTTGCCTGCATGTGAATTTTGTCATAGATCTGAACTTTAATGCAATTGGACAAAGGCCCTCTCAACACTCACAGAGCTAGGAGTAGGCACAGAACGCTCTTTAAAATACATTTCAAAGATCAAAGCAGAGCTAAATGAGTGTGCCTCAGAATGTAAGAACAGGTAACATTGGAGAGCTGTGACCATAAAGGAGTCATCAGATCAATCCATCACCATGTCATTTTGGCTGTGGTTCTACATTTTTTGTTTGAAGTGGCTGGCAGGAGATAAAGAGCAACTCTGCTGTGTAGAAGAGTAATTGACTTGTATTTTCTGGTATTTTCTCTAGACAGAAATTAGTTCAAACTATTTCCAAGATGTTCAAAAACTGGATGTGGCTGCATGAAACAGGTTAAAAAATTAGATATGGCAGGTACTGACTATGGAATGGCAATGTGAGGAGTGTGGCAAACCCTCTCCCCAGGTAAATACCATTTAAGTTCTGAAAATTATGAAAGGATAAGTAAAAGGTGTATTTTCAAACCCTAGAGCAACCACTAAGAAAATAGTTCAAAAAATATGTAGTTTAAAAATCATTAAGGGCCTTCAAATTTTCTGCAAGAAAATATTCACTTAATGAAAAAGAAAGTAACAGCAAAGGAGTAACAGAAGAAAAAAAAAAAGGAGGCATACGAAAAAAAGAAGTAAACTGGCAGACATAAATCCAGCCACACAATAGAAACACTAAATATGAATGGATTATACAATCCAATCAAAAGGCAGAGATTGCAGACTGAATAAGAAAACAAAACCCAAATATACTATGTCAACAAAAAATATATGCTAGATTCAAATATACAAATGGTTGAAAGTAAAAAAAAAAAAAAGAAAATAAATATACCATCCAAACAGAAATCATAAAAGAAATGAAGTGGCTATATTCATATCAGACAAAACAGACATTAAAATAAATAATGTCACTGGGGATTAAAAAGACATTTCATAATGTTAAAAATGATTAACCCATCAGAAAAATATAATAATGATAAGCCTATATGCAACTAATAATAGAAACCCAAAATGCATGAAGCAAACATTAACAGAATTGAAAGAAGAAAGATAATTCAATAATAGTTGAAGACTTCAATACCTCAATTTCAATAACAGATACAGGAACTAGAGAGAAAACTGATAAGCATATAGAAGACATCTAAAGAATATACCACCCAACAGCAGAAGAATACGTGTCCTTCTCTAGCACACATGGAATATTCTCCAGGATAGACCATATGCTAGGCCATAAATCAAACCTCAATGAATTCAAGGGGGTTGAAATTAAACAAATTGTTTTCCAGCCACAGTGGAATTAAATTAGAAACAATAACATAAGTAAATTTGGAAAATTTAAGAATATTTGGAAGTTAAATACACACTCTTAATTAATTGATGGCTCAAAAAATAAATCATGAGAGAAATAAGGAAACACTTTGAAATGAATGAAAATTAAAACACAACATTCCAAAACAGGGGATGCACCTATAGCAGTGCTTAGAGATGAACTTATAGCTATGAATACCTATGTTAAAAAAGAGGGCAGATCTCAAATCAATAACCTAGTCTTTCACATTAAATAACTGGAAAGGAAGAGAAAACTAAACCCAAAGCAAGCAGAAGTCAGAAAATGATAAAGAATAGAGCAGAAATAGATGAAATAGAGAATAGAAAAAAATCAACAAAACTAAATATTGGTTATTTGAAAGGGCAATACAACTGACAAACCTTTAGATACCAAGAAAAAGGGAGAAGATTATAATTACTAAAATCAGGATTTAAAAAGAGGCATCACTACCAACCTTACAAAAGTAAAAATAATCATAAATTAATGGTATGTTATACCTTATGTAATTGTGCCATAGTTGTTATCTATTCCATTCTAATTTTTTCATTCATTTTTGTCTTTGCTTTTTCAGTTTGGAAAGTTTCTGTTGACATGTCTTCTAGCTCACTGATTCTTTTCTCAGCCATGTACAGTCTACTGATGAATGCACCAAAAGCATTGTGTTAGTCTGTTTTCACACAGCTGATAGAGACATACCCAAGACTGGGCAACTTACAAAAGAAAGAGGTTTAATTGGACTCACAGTTCCATGTGGCTGGGGAGGTTTCTCAATCATGGTGGAAGGCAAGTAGGAGCAGGTCACATCTCATGTGGATGGCGGCAGGCAAAAAGAGAGCTTCTGCAGGCAAACTCTCATTTTTAAAGCCATCAGATGTCATGAGACTTCTTCACCATCAAGAGAACAGCATAGGAAAGAAAAGACCTAGCCCACGATTCAATTATCTCCCACCAGGTCCCTCCCACAACATATGGGAATTATGGGAACTACAAGATGAGATTTGGGTGAGGACAGAGAGCCAAACCATATCAGGCATCATTTCTTTTATGGTGTTTTTTCTATCTAGCATTTTCTTTTGGTTTGTTCTTAGGGTTTTTATCCCTTGTATATTGTCCACCTTTTCCGTGAGAACTATTGGCATATGAATGAGTTATTTTAATACCCAGTCTCATAAATTCAAAATATCTACCATACCTGGGTTTGGTTCTGATGCTTCAATTTTTCTTTTCAGACTGTGTTTTTGTCTTTTAGCATGCTTTATAATTTTTTTTGTTGAAAGCCAGACATGACATACTGGGTAAAAGGAACTGAGCACTAAACAGGCCTTTAGTGTGAGGTTTTCGTTTATGCTAGGAGTAAGGCTGTGTTTACTGTTTGCTATAACTGCAGGTATCAAAGGATAAATTTCCTTTCGTGTCTTTGATTCTGTCCCCCTATTATCTTTGGGTTTCTCTAAATACTGCCTAGTAAATAGAGTCTGAGCCTTATAGTCCTTTTATCTATAATTCACTGTTGTTGTACCAAAGCCTAATTGATGTAGTGTTAATTCAAGATTATTTAATGATAAAACACTCAGCAAACAAGCAATAGAATAAAGTGCATCTATGAAAAAACAAACTAACATCATATTTAATGACAAAAGATTGATTACTTTCCTTTTGAGACTAAGAACAAGACAAGGTGGTCCACTCTTACCATTACTATTCAACATTATACTGGAGTAGCCAGAGCAGTGAGGCAAGAATAAGAAATAAAAGGCATCTGGATTGGAAAGGAAGAAGTAAAACTGCCTCCATCCACAGATGACATGATCTCTTATTTAGAAAAAAACTAAATAATTCACACAGAAAAATTAGACTAATAAAGGAGTTCAGCAAAGTTGTAGGACATAAGGTTAATATATAATATCAGTTGTAGTTCTATACAGTAGCAACGAACAATCCAAAAATAGAATTAAGGAAACAATTTCATTTACATTAGCATCAAAAAATTGAAATAGTGCCGGGCGCAGTGGCTCATGCCTGTAATCCCAGCACTTTGGGAGGCCGAGGCAGGCGGATCACCTGAGGTCGGGAGTTCAAGACCAGCCTAACCAACATGGAGAAACCCCATCTCTTCTAAAACTACAAAATTAGCCGGGCGTGTTGGCACATGCCTGTAATCCCAGCTACTAGGGAAGATGAGGCAGGAGAATCACTTGAACCTGAGAGACGGAGGTTGCTGTGAGCCGAGATTGCACCATTGTACTCCAGCCTGGGCAACAAGAGCAAAACTCCATCTCAAAAAAAAAAAGGAAATACTTAGGAATAAAAAGGACAAGATTTATACACTGAAAACTACAAAACATTGTTGAAAGAAACTAAAGATGTAAACAAATGGAAAGACAGCTCATGTTTATAGATCGAAAGACTTAATAGTGTTAAAATGGCAATATTCCCTAATTAATCTATAGACACAATGCAATCCCTAGCAAAATTTCAGCTGACTTTTTTGGGGGGATTGAAAGCAACTGACAAATTGACGCTAAAATTCATGTGGAAATACAAGAGACATAATAGCCAAAACAATCTTGAAAAAGAATAAATTTGGAGGACTCACACTTCAAATTTCAAACTTAATGTAAAGCTATAGCAATCAAGAATACAATACTGGCACAAGGACATACAAATCAATGGAATAGAATTGAAAGTTGAGAAATAAACCTTACTTTATGGTCAATTAATTTTCAACAAGGGTACCAAGACAATAAAATGGGAATAGAACAGTCTTTTCAACAACAAATGGTACTAAGGACATCCACATACAAAAGAATGAGTTTGGCCCCCTTTCTCAGGCTGTCTTGGTCCATTTGTGTTGCTCTAAAGGAATACCTCAGGCTGGGGAATTTATAAAGATAAGAGGCTTATTTGGCTCACAGTTCTGCAGACTGTACAAGAAACATAGCACCGACATCTGCTTCTGGTGAGAGCCTCAGGCTGCTTCCACTCACAGCAGAAGGCAAAGGGGAGACGGCGTGCAGAAATTGCATGGCCAGAGCAGAGGCAAGGGAGAGAGGAGAGAGGTGACAGACTCTTTTAAACAATGAGTTCTCACAGGAAATAATGAAGCGATAACTCATTACTCGAAGATGACTCCAAGTCACTCATGAAAGATTTGCCCCCATGACCCAAACACCTCCAATTAAGCCCCACCTCCAACCTTGAGAATCAGATTTCAACATGAGATATGGAGAAGTCGAATATCCAAACCATAGCACACACCGCACATAAAAACTAACTCAAAAATGGATCATAGATCTAAATGTAAGACTTAAAACTATAAAACTCTTGGAAGAAAACACAGGAGTAAATCTTCATACCCTTGGACTGAGCGATAGTTTTTCAGATATCACCTCAAAAGCACAGCAACAAAAGAAAAAATATGCACACTGGAATTCATCCGAATTAAAAATATTTGTGCTATAAATGATATCATCAAGACAGTAAGAAGACAATCTGCAGAATGGGAGAAATATTTTCAAATTATACATGTGATAAAAGACTTGTACCCAAAAAATAGCACCGGGGAAAACACAACTCAATTCTTTAAAACTCACTTTAAAAATGGGCAAAGGATCTGAATAGAAACTTCCCCACGGAAGATATACAAATGATTAATAAGCACATAAAAATATGCTCAGAATCATTCATCAATAGCGAAATGCAAATCAAAGCCACATTGAAATGCCACTTCACACTCACTAGGATGCCTACAATAAAAAAGGCAAAAAAAAAAAAAAAGGAGGTGCTGGGCAAGAATGTGGAGAAACTGGAACCCTCAGTGCATTGTTGGTGGGAATGTAAAATAATGCAGCCACTTTGGAAAACAGTTTGGCAATTCTTCACAAAGTCAAACATAGAGTTACCATACAGCCCAGCAATCTCTCCCCTAGGTACATAGCCAACAGAAATAAAAACATGGCCGCACAAACATTTGTATACAAATATTCATAACAGCATTGTCCATTCATCAGCTGATAAATGGATGAATAAAATGTGGTATATCCATACAATGGAATATTATATTAAGGTATAAAAAGGAATGAAGTTCTGATACATGCCACAACGTGGATAAACCTAGAATATATACTAAGTCAAAGGAGCCAGTCCCAAAGGCCGCATATTATATGATATCCTTTCTATGAAATGGTCAAGACAAGCAAATCTATAGGGACCTAAAGTAGATTAGTGGTGCCTGGATCTGGGGGCAGGCTAGGAAGGAATGAGGAGTGACTTCTAATGGGAATAATGTTTGTTGGGGGTGATGAAAGTATTCTAAAATTAGATAACAGTGACTTGCAAAATTCTGTGCATATACTAAAAACCATTGAATTGTACACTTTAGAGAGATTAGCTGTATGAATGTGAATTATATTTCACTAAAGCTGTTTAAAAAATTAATTGTGATGAGTCTGATAGCTCAGAACCTCCACACACACGGGATGGTTGGAAGTGGGAAGGCAGTGGATGTCTAAAGTGGTATGCAGTCTCCTCTAGCATGGCTGGATCCAAATGTTCCCACCATGTCCTCAGGAATCTCTTTCCCGGGACTGCTTTCCTCTGAGTTTACTTTGTTCTCAGGCAAACTGCCTCATCAAGCAACCAGCAACTCTAGGATTACGAGCTTACAGTCCACCACTTTACCCACTCCAGGAAAAAGACTGCTTTTCCCATAGTTACAAATGAAGCCCCCAAGCTGCTTCTCATTGGCCTGGTTTGGGACATTTGCCTCCCATTGAGTCAGTCACTGTGGCCTAGGGAACGAGCTCTGACTGACCTGGCCTGGATGCCATGCACATTGCTAGGTGGGTGAACAATGGATTACCATGTGTTGTGGTCTTTCCTCCTAAGAATTTTGAGGTGCTGATAGCAGAAATTAGTATGGGTGTTGGGATCCACTACAGTGGTAGAAAATGTAATTTAATAAAGCGGTGTCATTAAACCTTCTGAGCGTAGCAATGAAAAGATCTACTATGATCCCTGGAAATGATTTTTAAACCCATGTGAATAAAAGGGTGTGTCCAACATTGAACAATAGACTTTGATTGAATATCCAGCTTCACAGATGGCACCTCTTGGAAAATTTCCAAAATGAGAGCAAACAGTTGAAGTTCTCTATGGTTTTGAAAAATCTCTTCCTTGGGATTGTATAGCTAGACTTGGCACAATTTTGACATATAGTTCCTATTGCAACTTTTCCATTTCATCATAGTATACACAAACCTGACTTCTACTAGCAAGACTGCAGAAGTAGGGGAGCCTAATATGGCCCCCAAGTTAAATGAGGGAGTGGGGCGAGGAGAAGAGCTGCAAATACGGGAAATTGTAAGGATATTATTTTACACTGGAGGTTTTCCCATAGCTTAGCCTTTTACATGCATTAATTTCTCTTTGCAAATAAAGACCAGATGATATCTTGTATTTTTTGTAGCTTCAATAGCAATTCTGCAAAGTAGATGTAACAGAAATTTTTCAAAATAATACCAGTTTGATTATTGAGAATGTTACCTTGCATGGGAATGCTACTACTACTATTATAGTTAATAATAATAGCTAACAATTATTGAGCACCTACATGTAGTAGCTAATTTAATCCTCACAAAACTTTAAGAGGATGGTATCATTTCAACAATGGGGATACTCAGAGAGGTTAAGTGACTTATCCAACATCACAAAACTAGTAAAGGATGGAGCCAGAATTTAAACTTGTCTCCTGGTTACTTCTTTTCACCACCTTGCTGGTGTTTTAGGGGATAGCCTCTAAGTTATTACACACATCAGAAGACTTGGTGATTCCGCCATGAGGCCTAGTTACTGCAGTGACCACAAAGGCACACACAGGAAGGAGCACATGCACACATGTATGTACCACAACCCTTGCACACTCCCACACTGCTCCTGTTCCGGCTGATCTGATATCTGTCTCTCACTTCACTTCCTCAGAAAGGCAGCCAACACTCAGATGTGGAGTCAGAAGTCAATGCCATTTCCTTCCTGGGCAATCCTTTATAAATTGCTTAAACCCTCTAATTTTCAGTGCTTGTAAAAGCATTTTGCCTCCCTCACCGTGTCCTTGTCAGGATCAAATAAGCTTATGTTGCGGCAGGCACTTTGGAGGTATAGCTGTAGCATTTGTATCAGAGGAATGTTACATTCATTCACCTTTCTCAGAGTGGCTACAGAAATGGGGCCCCGGGTGGGCCCCTGCTCCCTGCTATCAGCAGCCCTTGACATCCAGAGTGTTGGCCACATCATTCATTCTTCCTGTCTCTCAGGAAAAGAACATAAAGAGGTTAAAAAAAAAAAAAGTGGAACTGGGTGCCTTGACTCTTTGCCAGCCTAAAGGGGCATATCCCAGACTCTTTCTACTCCATGATAGGTATTTTGGGTCTAAAAGTCAAAATAATCACTAAAACTCTATAGCAGCCAGCTTTGGGAAAGCAATAGTCACCTATAACAAGCTGGTATGACTGAGATCTTCTCCGACCTTTGCAGGTTACAGAAATGACACCAGACCTAGTGTAATCCCCTCTACATTTTCCAGGGCTGGATTCAAAGAAGACTCCACGGCTCAGGGACAGAACCATAAACCTGGTTTGCAGGTCTTTGTCATGAACAGATGGAAGAGAAGGCATAGGAACTCAGAGGCTGTGTGTTAGAAGAGAGAGGGTTCCCCTCCCAAGGCCAAGGAACTGAGTACCCTCAGAGACTCACCTATCAAGTTTGGAGGTGTCTACAAGAAAGGGAGGCTAACAGGTTGTTTGGTTGGTTTCTTAGCCCTTAGGCTTTCCAACCCACCCAACCTTCCCAACCCCAGGTAGCAATAACTGAGGGAAGATTGGTGCCAGTTACCAGAAAAACTAATGATGGATTTACCTGCATCTGTAGGTCCAGCAGTGAGGGCAAGGACTATGGATACTGGGGCTGCAGGCTAACCTGACTGGGGCTGTGGGACAACCAAATGAGGCATGGGCCAAACTAGGGAGACATCAGAGAAATGTGGCATGAGGAATCCAGCTGGGGGTATCTGGAATACATGGTCCAGGCTCACAAATCTCAGAAGTGGCCAAGCTCCAACAACAGGCCCTTGGGGGCTTGTTGGGCTTTCCACTTCTCCATACAAAATCCAAGATCAACAACCTCCCCCAATATATAACCTCTGGAAAAGAGATAAGAAAAGGCCACCTAGGAAGAGCCTTTCCCCTCCCTGCCCTCACCAAAGAGGGCAAAGCAGAAGGAAGGAAGGAAGGGTATATGAGAAGTCACGGCACACCCCTACCTCCTCTCCAAGCCACTAGGCCCATGCACATAGCCAGTGCTGGGAGGGAGGCAGAGCTTGGAATAGAATCTCAGGTTGAAGTTGAAATTGCAAAATGTATGAGATTAAATTCCAATAACCAGAATGAAACTGATCTAATAAGCAGAAGTGAGTAAAAAATTACAGAATCCAACTGACAAGTTACTAAGGGAACCTGCTGCCCCAGCAGGAAGGGAGGGGCTCAAGGCCAACAGAACACAGCTGGTAGGAATTATTAGAAAAACAAAGCTGTTTCATGTCTATTCATCAATAAGGTGAGATCTCTCAATCTCAGCTCTCATGTACCAAGGGCTCCAGGTTAAAGCACATTCATCCTTGCCCATATGGCCCAAGAGTCAAGGTTGCCAGAGCAGTGATTAGGTCTAGAGCCAGCCTCAAGTTAGAGAGAATCAAGTATGAGACCTGGCTCCTCTGTGTACTAGCTATGTGACCTTGGGCAAGTTCAACTCCTGTATGCCTCAGTTTCCTCATTTGTAAAATGGAGATATAGAATTCTTGTGAAGATTCACTAAGAGAACTCATGTAAGCCATTTAGTCCAGTGTCTGGTGGATACCAAGTCCTTTAATACTATTGTTCTTATCAATCTCTGCTCAGCAATCCACAGCATGTTCAGCTGCTGTCATCTTCCTCCTCACTCAGCACTCCTCTCCCTCTCTTCCCTTGCCCTTCCTGCCACTATCCTCTCTGGCCTCTTTTTTTTTTTTTTCTTTTTTTCTTTTTTTTTTGAGACAGAGTCTGCTCTGTTGCCCAGGCTGGAGTGCAATGGTGCAATCTCTGCTCACTGCAACCTCTGCCTCGCAGGTTCAAGTGATTCTTCTGCCTCAGCCTCCTGAGTAGCTGGGAATACAGGCACATGCCACCACACCTGGCTAGTTTTGTTTGTTTTGTTCTGTTCTGTTTTGTCTTGTTTTAGTAGAGATGGGGTTTCACCATGTTGGCCAGGCCAGTGACAAACTCCTGACCTCAAGTGATCTGCCCACCTCAGCCTCCCAAACTTCTGGGATTCTTAATCTCTTTGTTAGCACATCCCCCTCTACTTTTGCCTCTTTGGGCTCTGTCCAGGTCCTCCCCTCTCTTACTTCCACAAACTCCTTAGGTGACTGCACTGATTCTCACCACTTTAAATACCATTTGGGAACCATGGCTCCCAAATACACAGCTCCAGCCCACACTGTTTTTCCTGAGCACCAGTCTTTCAGGCCCACAGCCAGCTGGATGTCTCCCTTAAATGTCTCATGGGCATCTCCAAATTAACATGTCCATGTAGGAGCTCTGGGTCTGCCCCCTTCCACCACTCCCCACATGCGCTCTTCTCCAGTCTTCCCACCTTCCTCCTCCAGCCCAATTAATTGCTCAAGTCAGAAAGTAATCCTTTAAGCCTCTCTCTCCATTACCCACTGCCCACCACCAACCCATCACCACTGTACTCTTAGTTCAACTCCCAAAATATATCCCTGACCTATTCACTTCTCTCCACACATACTACATCACCATGTCCAAAGCATTTAGCTATCACAAAGACAACAGAGATAGATTCCTAACTGGTCTGACAGCTTTCACTCTGCTTTTGTGGTGTGTGTGTGGGGTGGGGGGAAGGGCATGGGGGAGTAAAATATGCATAACATAAAATTCAGCATTTTAACCACTGTAAAGTCTTCAATTCAATGGTCATTTAGTATATTCATAATATTGTGCAACCATCACCAGTATCTAGTTCCAGAGATACATTTTCATCAACCCAAAAGGAAACCTCATACGCCTGAAGCAGTCACTCTCTAATATGGTTTGGGTCTGTGTCTGGGCCCAAATCTCAAGTCAGATTGTAATCCCCAGTTATTGGAGGTGGGGCCTGGTGGGAGGTGATTCGGTCATGGGCATGGTCCTTCATGAACGGGTTAGCACCATCTTCTCAGTGCTGCTCTTGTGACAGTGAGTGAGTGCTCGCAAGATCTGGTTATTTAAAAGTGTATAGCACCCTCCCTCCACCTGCTCAGGCCATGTAAGGCATGTCTGTTTCCCCTTTGCCTTCCCCCTCGATTGTAAGTTACCTGGGGCCTCCCCAGAAGCTGATGCTGCCATGCTTCCTATACAGCCTGTAGAACCATCAGCCAATTAAGCCTCTTTTCTTTGTGAATTACCCAGTCTCAGGTATTTCTTAATGGCAATGCAAAACAGGTGAACATACTCTCCATTCTTCCCTCCCTCTAGCCCCAGGCAACCACTACTCTGCTCTCCATCTCTAGAAATGAAGCTATTCTGGACATTTTCTATAAATGGGGTCATACAATATGTGGCCTTTTGTGTCTGGTTTTTTCACTTATGTGTTGTGTCTGTCTTTTTCACCTAATGTTTTCAAGGTCCATCCATGTTGCAGCATGCATCAGTACCTCATTCCTTTTTATTCTTTGCTTTGACTCTTGCTCCTTATTTATTTTCACAAAGATGCCAAAGTAATCTTTTGAAAATAGGTTGTTATTCTCTCATTTAAAACTTTTCATCAGCTGCCCATTGTGCATGAGATAGAGCAGAAAAAATCTTTTTTTTTCTTTTTTTTTTTTTTTGAGTCAGAGTTTTGTTCTTGTTGCCCAGGCTGGAGTGCAATGGTGCGATCTTGGCTCACTACAACCTCCACCTCTCGTGTTCAAGCAATTCTCCTGCCTCAGCCTCCTGAGTAGCTGGAATTACAGGCATGCTCCACCACACCTGGCTAATTTTGTATTTTTAGTAGAGATGGGGTTTCTCCATGTTGGTCAGGCTGGTCTTGAACTCCTGAACTCAGGCGATCCACCCATCTCAGCCTCCCAAAGTGCTGGGATTACAGGCATGAGCCACTGCGCCCACCCAATAGAGCACAAAATTCTTAACAAGACCTTCAACAGTCTATATCACCTGACCTCTGCCCTTCCCACCACTATCACCTTCCTCATCATCTCCCCCTGGCTCACTTTATACCAGCTACACTGCTTTATTGAAGCTTTTTCCAGGGGTAGAGGCTGTGCACATGTTCTTTGGTCTGCAATGCTCTGCCCTCTCCTCTCAGCCTATCTGTGAGCACCAGGCTTACAGATCCTGATTCCTCAATCTAAATTACATCACCCTACTTTTTATGAGAGAATCTTATTTGCTTTATAGCACATGTCATAATTTGTAATTAAGCATTATTTGCATCTTTATCTACTTATCTACATTTATCTACTAGACTGTAAGCTCCATGAAGTCAGGAACCAAGTCTGTTTTCTTTACCAGTGTTCTTAAAGCCTAGCATTGTGCTTAGCATAGTAGTTGTTCATAAAATATTGATGACTGGGAGAATGAATGAATGAATTTTCCAGAGCAGAAAGAGAAGGAAACGATAATTCAGCCACTTCTGGAAAAGCCACTTCTGCTATTAGAGAATCTAATCTAAAGTTGCTCAGACAGGCGTAAGCTCTCATTTACCCTCATCATCACCACTATCATCAACAGCGACTTCCTGCTGACCTAATGGTGGCTGTGTTGAAGCAGTCTTGGAAAAAAACAGACTTTTTGGGTAATTCCAGTTCTCCTCCTGCAATTTGCACTCCAGGCAGCTGGAAGCTAAAGGCTAGAAGCCAGCCCCATGAAAAATGACTGCAGGGCAACAGAGAGAGACACCGAGTGCCTTCCCGGATTCCCTTCTGTTGGCCAAGTCGCCCTTACAACGGTGGTGCTCAAACTTCCCTACTCACAGTGCCCTTCAGTGAGACAAAAGCCACCCTCTTCACAGTTCCTCCTTACCATCCCAGTGGAAATGCGGAATCCAGGAGAATAATGGCCCTGCTTTAATAGAGACACAAAATGAGGACCATCATGTGTAATTATGAATTCACACCAGCAACAAAAGCTTAATATGCGTATTCATCCTGTGGGAGACTGCTCTACAGACCACCAGGGAACCTGGACCACACTTCAAGCACATCTATCTGAAAGGATTTGGGAATTTGCTGCAAACCTCCCTGACTCTATTATTGTAGTCCCCAGATGAGACCTAACCCAGTTAAGTTAGCATCATTTTTTAAGTAAGAGCAGAACAAGTCTCACTATGGGCAGCTCCCCATTCTCTGTCCTGACACCTCATCATCCCTGCCTTTGGTGCCTGGGTCAGCTGGCACCATCTTCTGTTCTTTTGACGTGGCTCCCTATTGGCTCATGTCTTGGTCTGAGCACATCTGGAACACACAAACTAAGTCCATTCATGCTAGTACTCCAGGGCTTAAAAACAATCAGAGGCCACAAGCAGATTTTAAAAACAATGAGAGACCAGAAATGGGGCTTTTAACATTTGTCACTGCAGCTCATCCCTATAAATGAGCCCCAGGTCCCAAAGAACACTGGGTAATACATTCAGATAGCCCACCAACAAATATATGCTGAGCATTGCTAAGCGCCAGGCACAGAGTTGGGGACTGAGGATGCAATGATAAATAAGACAGATGTAGTCTTTGTCCTGATGGAGTTGATAGCCTAGTTGGAAATAAACAAGTCAGTGACTATACAGCTTAGCAACTGCTGTGATGAGGGAGGTAAAGGATCCTTTGGGAGCTCATAGCAGGGACCACTCATCAAGACTTGGGGAAGGGAGTTGTAGAAAGTCGCCCGGTGGAAGTGACACCTAAGCAAAGACATGAATGATAAGTAGGATTTAACCAATGAAGCAGATGGGATGGAATAATAAATGTCCAAGAGAGAGGAAACACAATTTTCACTGGACCAGCAGTGGGAGAATTTGAGGAGCTAAAATAATGTTTGTGCAGGGTGGTGGGGCGAAGAATTGGAGAACGATGCTGGAGGGATCAGAAGCACACATATTATGTAGGGTCTTGTAAGTTACTTCAAAGAGTTTGACATTTATTATAAGGGCATTGAGGAGCTAGAGCAGGATTTCAAACAGGATGGGGAAAGTTTTGCATTTTGCAAAGATATCTTTGGCTGTAGTGTGGACAGTGTATTAGAGGGGAGTGATAATAGAGACAGAATCAGCCAGAGGCTATTCCAAAAAGCCAGGGGTATAGAGAAAAGAGGACAGAGTTGTTAGGAGCAAGAGCACTTGGTGATGGGATGGATGGGGGATTGAGGGAGAGAGGATCATGATGAACTGAGGCTCAAGTCAGTAAGTGAATGGCCCTGTAATTCACAAACACAGAGAACTCCAGAAAAGGAGCGGGTAGGTAAGGAAAAGTCCAGTTTGTACACATTGGCTGGTAGGTGTCAGGAGGACATTCAAAGATGCTGTCATGCAGGTAATTGGACATGTGAGTCCAGAACTCAGAAGAGAAATCTGGGCACTATAATACATTTGTAAATTGAGAGCATGTATGTGCCTTTTGAAGCCATGAGAGTTAATCAATCCACTCTAGGAAATCACTTCCTGGTGGAGGCTACAACTAAGCAGAACCTGAAGGATAAGTAGGATGAACAAGTGAAGTAGAAGAGTGGGAAGGAAAAGCATTCAAGATAATGACAGTAGCACATGCAAAGGACCAGAAGCAGGAGAATTTGAGGAACTAAAATCAGTTTGGAACAGTAAGAACATAATGTGGGATAGACCTCACAGGAACACCAAGGTTTAACCAGTGAAGAAAAGTCTGAAAATGAGACCAAAGACTAACCAGGGAAATAGGAGAAAAACACAGAAGTCAGGGGAAGTGAGGAATTCAGAAGAACAGTCAACAAGGTCAACTAGTGTCAGGAGGCTATGTCCCTAGTGCCTAGAACAATGCCTAGAACTAAATAGTTGAATTAAATGAAATAACTTACATTTTTAAAAAGTTAACTGAACTTAGCAACAGAGCTCATTAGTGGCCTGAGAAAAGGACTTTCAATGGGGTGGGAGCCAGTTGTGGTGGGATAAGGAATAAATATGGCATATGAAAATTGGTATTGACAATGATCACTGAGTCCTAAAGGGGCTCCTGTCCACCCGACTTACTTCACCAGCTGACCTGGTGCCATAATTCCCTTGCTCAGTATAAATCAGCCATACGGTCCCTCTTTCAGATCCTCTCTCAAAGTCAGGGACCTCACCAACAATTCCCTCTGCCTGGAGTCCAGTCTTCCCTCCACTCTGAATCTCAAGCCCAGCCGACTCCTACTCATCCTTCAAGGCTCTGCTCAAATGGCATGGTCTCAGTGGCGGCTTCCCGGACTTGTCATCCTCTCCGCCAGTTCCCCATGAAGTTCAATGCCAGCCTTACACTCTTGTTGCATGCTGCACTTTTCTTCTGCATCACTTAACACAAGTGCAATGTGTTCGTGTGGATATTTGTTTAAGGCTGGTCTCCCCAACTAGACCAGAAGCTCCCCAACTAGCAGTGTGAAGGAGCTGAGAGATGGTAGAAAGAACTTTTTAAAAAATAAGAAACACCAGAAAAGGGAGATGGAACAAAAAAATTTTTAAATAGGCTGAGCACTGTGGCTTATGCCTGTAATACCAGCACTTTGGGAGGCCAAGGTGGGAGGATCACCCAAGGTCAGGAGTTCAAGACCAGCCTGGCCAACATGGTGAAACCCTTTCTCTACTAAAAATACAAAAATTAGCCTTGCGTGGTGGTGCGTGCCTGTAGTCTCAGCTACTTGGGAGGCTAAAGCACAAGAATCACTTGAACCCAGGAGGCAGAGCTTGCAGTGAGCCAAGATCGCACCACTGCACTCCAGCCTGGGTAACACAGCAAGACTCCATCTCAAAAAAAAAATTTTTTTTAATTAAAAAATTAAAAATAAAATATAAGAGGGATGAATGTATATTGAAATGTTCATATGAAGAGAGAGGAGATAATGAAAACGGTGGAATCCCTGGGGAGGCTTCAGAAGACAGCAGACGGAGGGATGACCCTCAGATGGAGAGACACCTTTTTCACCAAAGCAGGAAACAAGGGAAGAATAGGTGTGGGTGCAGCTTCAGTGGCAAGAAGGTGAGGAGGCACCTGTCTGTGGACTCATTTTTTCTGTGAAAATTTTAAAATTTCTGTCTCTTAATTTTAAACAGCTTATTTGTATAGTCCCTTCAAACTTCCCTTTGAAATAAACAAAAGGTAAAAGACCTACATGAGGAAGGGAGATGGAAGACGAATTTGAGATGCATTCTGAAAGTACTTGGCAATAGATTTGATATGGCGATGATAGAGAGGAAAGTGTTTCATTTATCTTTTTTTTTTTTTTTTTTTTTTTTTGAGATGGAGTCTTGCTCTGTTGCCCAGGCTGGAGTGCAGTGGCACAGTCTTGGCTCATTGCAACCTCTGCCTCCTGGGTTCAAGCAATTCTCCTGCCTCAGCCTCTTGAGCAGCTGGGACTACAGGCACCCACCACCATGCCCAGCTAATTTTCGTATTTTTAGTAGAGACGGGCTTTCACCATATTGGCTAGGCTGGTCTCAAACTCCTGACCTCATGATCCACCCGCCTCGGCCTCCAAAGTGCTGGGATTACAGGCATGAGCCACTGTGCCTGGCCCTTTAATTTAGTTTTTAACAAGGTTACATGAGCACATAGTTAAAGAAGTCAAATAGTTCTACAAGACTTGTTGTTGTCACAAATAGCAGTCCCTGCCCCCATTTTCCTTCCCCAGGGGCAACTAATTTTAATTGTTACCATTAATTTTTTTGTGTTGGTATTTGTGTCCATATCAGTATATAACATGTGTGTATGTCTAATTCCTGATTGGTCTGTTTTAGGTACTATCTATGAACTTCCCGCTGGGGAAGATGAGGATTTAGCACTCCTGCCAACTCCCTTTACCCCTCACACACACACACACACACACACACACACACACACACACACACACTCCCCTGCTCCACAGGTCCCTAAGACATGACATCACATTTTTCAGATAGATTAATATTCTGTATTTATATCTATGACTAAGTAAATGCTATTTACAGATGAGCCACGTACTATCCTATGATTACTTTTCCTTGCCTGCACACATTTTGTTTTGCCTGGAGTTATCTTATTTTGCTTTCTTGTTATCAATATTGTTGCCATTAATCCAATCCCAGGCTCCCCACCTCTCAATATGTTTGGATTCAATAGAGAGACTTTCGAGGTTACCTTATTGAATAAAAAACTCCCATAGGTCCTCCCGACTCCTCCAGGTTGCCCTGAACTCCTCAGTTCTGGGTGCTTGGCTGTCACCATGGTCCTGGCTAGTCCCTTCTCTTCTCTCCTTTATTGGTGTTCTGTTAACTACCTCTCATGTCCTTGGTTTGCAGCCTCAGTCTGGTGGAGCACATCTTCCAGTAGCTTCCTGAGAAAAGCTACATGAGAAGTAAAATGACTGAAATTCTGCATGACTTAAAATGTTATTCACCCACTATCAGGTTAAAAGAAGATATAGACACATAATTATTTCAACAGATGCAAATAAAGCATTTATAAAATTCAACACAAATTTAAAATTTAAAAATAATTTCTTACTGCAGAATTATTCACAATATTCAAAAGGTAGAAACAACCCAAGTTGAATGGGTGAAGATGAATGACTAAACAAAATGTGGTATATATATATAATTGAATATTATTCAGCAATAAAAATGAGTGAAATTTGGGTACATGCTACAACATGGATGAACCTTAAAAACATTATGTTAAGTGAAAGAAGCCAGACATGAAAGGACAAATATATGATTTCACTTATATGAAATACCTAGGCTGGGATCGGTGGCTGACATCTGTAATCCCAGCACTTTCAGAGACCACGGCAGGAGAATCGTATGCATACAGCGGTTTGAGATCAGTCTGGGCAACATAGTGAGACCTTGTCGGAAGGAAGGAAGGAAGGAAGGAAGGAAGGAAGGAAGGAAGGAAGGAAGGAAGGAAGGAAGGAAGGAAGGGAGGGAGGGAGGGAGGGAGGGAGGGAGGGAGGAAGGGGAAGAAGGGAAGGGAGGGAAGGGAGGGAAGGAAGAGAAGGAAGAGAGGGAAGGAAGGGAAGGGAGGGAAGGGAAGGAAGGGAGGAAAGGAGGGAAGGAAGGAGGGAGGGAGGGAGGAAGAGAGGGAGGGAGGGAGGAAGGAGGGGGGAGGGAGGAAGGAAGGAAAAGAGGGAAGGAGGGGGAGAGAGAGAGAAAAAAAGAAAAGGAAAGAAAGGAAAGGAGAAGAGAGGAGAGAAGGAAGGAAAGAAGGAAAGAAGAAAGGCAGGCAGGCAGAAAGATCTACAGTAGACAAAAAGAGAAGAGAAGAGAAGAGAAGAGAAGGAAGGAAGGAAGGAAGGAAGGAAGGAAGGAAGGAAGGAAGGAAGGAAGGAAGGAAGGAAGGAAGGAAGGAAAAAAGATCTAGAGTAAACAACTTTATAAAGACAGAAAGTAGAATAAAGGTACCAGGGCCTGGGAGAAAAGGGGAACAGGATGTTCTTGCTTAATGGTTACAGAGTTTCTTTTTGGAGTGATAAAAAAAGTTTTGGAAATAGATAGTGATAATGGTTGCACACATTGTGAAGGCGATTGATTAATGCCACTGAATTGTACACTTCAAAATGGGTAACTAGCAAATTTGTGTTATATATTTTTTATCACAATACAAATTTTTCAAAAGAAAAAATTCTTTCCAAATTAAGAATAGAGGAAACTTCCTTAATCTGATAAAGAGTACCTACAAAATAATAACTTTAAGGCCAGGTGCAGTGACTCACGCCTGTAATCCCAGCACTTTGGGAGGCCAAGGCAGGCGGATCACTTGAGGCCAGGAGTTCGAGACCAACCTGGCCAACATGGCAAAACCCCATCTCTGCTAAAAATACCAGTATCAGTAGGGTGTGGTGCCACACGCCTGTAGTCCCAGCTACTCGGGAGGCTGAGGCATGAGAATTGCTTGAACCAGGGAGGCAGAGGTTGCAGTGAGCCCAGGTAGGACCACTGCACTCTAGCCTTGGTGACAGAGTGAGACTGTGTCTCAAAAAATAAAAAGTGACTTTAGAACACCATTCTAAATGGGAAAACATTAGGATACTTCCCTTTAAAGTGAAAAATAAGACAAGATGGCCTAGTCTTATCTTTCCTATTCAGTGCAATATTGACAGCCCCAGCCAGCACAAAAGCAGAAGAAAAAGAAAGAAGGAATGAAAAGAAGGAAATAAGTCATTGTTTTCAAACAAAATGACTGTTTTCACCAAAAACCAAAAAGAACATATGAGCAAATTATTAGAAATAATAAGAAAGCTTAGCAAAAGCCAATCGTATCTCTGTACTCTTGGAATAAACAACCAGAAAATGTAACTAAAGAGAAGACAACACTTACAGTAGTTTCAAAGGATACCAAGAACCTAGAAATACATATAAAAATACACTAGAGCCCTCTATAGGGAGAAGTATAACACTTTATTAATAGACAGTTAGATGACCCAAATACATTGAAGAGTATATCACACTGTGAATAAGATGATTACATAGTATTGTTCATCTCCCCAATTCAATAAAGTTCCAATCAAAATGCTAACATGTGTTTTTAAGGAACTTGATAAGCCGATTCTAAATTTACATGAAATAATAAAAGGAAAAAAGAACAGCCAGAACGTTTGTCAAAAAGATGAGCATGGAGGAAAGACTTGCCCCACCTAATAACATGCTTTTTTATTTCTGAAACGATAGTAATTAAGGCAGGATGGTATTGGCACAGGGACAGACAAACAGACCACGGAATAGAATAAAGTGCTAAGAAATAGACATCCACATGTATAAAACTCTAGTATATATAACAGAGGCCTGCCAGATTGGTGGGAAAATAAATCGAGCTGGACGAAAAAGGTTATCCCTACAGAAAAACATGAAATTAGATCCCTACATCATACCACATACCGAAATTCATTCCAGATGGAGTGCTTAACTATACAAAAAAAAAAAAACTTTGAAACTCAAGAGAGTAAACCTCTCTTAGACTTTGAGATAGAGTAGGATTTCATAAACAATACTCAAAAAGTGCTATTTTTAAAAATTGATAAATTTGACCGTACTAAAATTAAGAACTCCTATTTGTCAAAAGAAAGAGAAAAACAAGCGGCAGATGGCAAGAAAATAAAGATAAAATATATCATTATTCTTAGACTACAGGCATAACTAGGACTGTCCCACCCTCCCTCTGGCTGGCAGTTCTACTCCTGGTGTAACTTATTGGAGACTTTTGCCCGTGAACACCTGGAGCCATCTACAAGAAAAGTGTGTTCATATGAACACTGTTCACAATAGCAAGGCCTGGAAACAACCCAAATTCCCTTCAACAACAGAGTGGATGAATAAATTGTGGTATATTCACACAAGGCAACATAATAGGGCAGTCAACAGGAACGAGCTATAGCTGTACACCACAGTATACAGAAATCCTAAAAATATAATATTTTTTAAAAACTAAGTCCTGAATGAACACATACAGCATAACATGCTTTTTATAAAATTAAATAACTTTTTTTAAAAAAAACTAGCTTTGGTCTGGGCACGGTGGCTCACGCCTGTAATCCCAGCACTTTTGGGGGGCAGAGGCAGGGGGATCACGAGGTCAGGAGGCTGAGGTGGGAGGATCACGAGGTCAGAAGATGGAGACCATCCTGGCTAACACGGTGAAACCCCATCTCCACTAAAAATACAAAAAAATTAGCCAGGCATGGTGGCGGGCACCTGTAGTCCCAGCTACTCGGGAGGCTGAGGCAGGAGAATGGCGTGAACCCGGGAGGCGGAGCTTGCAGTGAGTCGAGATCACGCCACTGCACTCCAGCCTGGGCGACAGAGCAAGACTCCGGCTCAAAAAAAAAAAAAAAAAACTAGTTTTGTAGGAATACCATTGAATGAGCATGGATGGACTTAGGCTATGCCAACTGCCTAAGTTGGAACTACACTTCCCAGAATTCCCTTCCCTGCATAGTTCTAATTAGCAGGGGCCACAGAAGACGTTTTCTGTATGTAATTTTCTATTTTTCTTTTTCTTTTTTTCCCAAGGCAGGAGTCTTGCTCTGTCACCCAGGTCAGAGTGCAGTAGCATGATCTCGACTCCCTGGAACCTCGGCCTCCTGGGTTCAGGCAATTATCCTGCCTCAGCCTCCAGAGTACCTGTGCCCCCAGGTCTGGCTAATTTTTGTATTTTTAGTAGAGATGGGGTTTTGCCATGTTTACCAGGCTGGTCTCGAACTCCTGACCTCATGATCTACCCATCTCGACCTCCCAAAGTGCTGGGATTACAGGCATGAGCCACCGTATCCGGCCTCTGTATCTAATTTTTCTATTATTCTATCTCATTCCTATGGTTCTATGATCACACCCTGACTGATACAAGATGAAACAATCTACAAAGGAAAGTAAAGGAATGCTGAATACAATATCCCCACCTCCTTCACCATTTTACTTTGCACAGTTATAGTAGCCTGTGGTTAACTGCAGTTCGAATATATTACATGGGAAATTCCAGAAACAAACTATTCATAATTTTTAAATTGCATGCCATTCTCTGTAGTGTGGTAAAATCTGCCATTCCACTCTATCCTTCCTGGAATGTGAATCCTTCCTTTGTCCAGCGTGCCCATGCTGTCTACACTCCCCACTTGCCAGTTACTCAGGACTCGTCTTGGTTATTGGATTGATTGTCATGGTACAGCAGTGTTTGTGTTCCAATAACCCTTGTTTTACTTAGTAATGGCCCCAAAGTGCAAGAGAAGCAATGCTAGCATATTGTTATAAGTGTTCTATTTTATTATTATTGATTGCTGTTAATTTCTTACTATTGCTGTTAATTTCTTACTATTGGAGACCCAATATACCTGGAGACTCCATACACCTGGATACCTGGTTATAACTGGTACACCTGGAGATTGCTGCCATTGATCTGGATCTTTAAGAATGTAAAGCTCTCTCTTTACTTCAGTTTCTTCATCTATACAATGAAAGATTGTAAAAGATGATTTCCAAGTTTTCACTTCATGATAAGATACTATGATTCAATTTAAGCCAAATTGATGGTCAAACAAGAGAAACCCTGAAAACTCATTCCTACAACCTAACTTCCAAGTACCACTCTGTGCCAGTTTTACAGCCTTCTGTAAATAGTAAGAGGCCGGGCTCGGTGGCTCAGGCCTGTAACCCCAGCACTTTGGGAGGCCGAGGTGGGAGGATTACCTGAGGTCAGGAGTTCAAGACCAGCCTTGCCAACATGGTGAAACCCCGTCTCTACTAAAAATACAAAAATTAGCTGGGTATGGTGGCAGGCATCTGTAATCCCAGCTACTCGGGAGGCTGAGCCACGAGAATCACTTGAACCTGGAAGGCAGAGCTTGCAGTAAGCCCAGATCGTGCTACTGCACTCCAGCCTGGGTGACGGAGGGAGATTCCATTTCAAAAAAAAAAAAAAAAATTAGTAAGACGAATATTGTGGGTTGACTCTGTACAAAAAACACAAAGATGGCAACAAAGGTGAGTGCTCAGATTCCCCCCAGGCTACCTGGAAACTCACCCCAAAACCAACCTGATTCAGGGGAAAAAGTGGTTTGCTTTTATCTAAAGGAATTCTGCACAGGTAAAACCAGGCTGCCCACAGAATTTCCATCACACCAAATTCACAGTTTCTACATAATTGGATTTCTCTTCCTCACTGTCATCACCATTACTTCTGGAAGGAAGAGTGGAGAGAATGGCACATAGAGTCCATTGTGCTATTACAAAGATTCAATAAACATGCCAAAGTTGGAAAAAGATGATGCTGTGGTTGGTTATTATCTCCCAGCTAATGATACAGTTGAATAAACGCAGTAATGTTGCAGAAAGGGAGCAGATTCAAGGCTCTGCCTTTCCATTAAGTTATGATGATTTCCCAAGACATCCAGGGTGGAGCAGAAATGTGGTTGATAAAACACATG
Organism: Chlorocebus sabaeus; assembly: GCF_047675955.1. Classification (NCBI taxonomy): domain Eukaryota; kingdom Metazoa; phylum Chordata; class Mammalia; order Primates; family Cercopithecidae; genus Chlorocebus; species Chlorocebus sabaeus. The sequence continues at coordinate 93,342,191 of NC_132913.1, forward strand.
GCGTGGATTGAACAGCAAGAAGAAAGCAACTGACTGCAGCTGTCTGTGTGATTTGGCAACCCACAACTATTCAGACAAATCTAAACAAATCACCATCCCTGGCTTCCTGATGCCTCTAGGAAAGTCCTGTAATGACTGCTCTGTGCTGGCCTCCTAGGCAGGGGTGAGGAAAATATGCAGATTCCACAAGTTTAGGGCTTTCCTGGGGCATCTGTTCAATGCAGCAGCTGCCACCCTTCCACAGATTTGGCTGCTTTCTGCAAAATCCAAGTTTACATTAACTAATCATACATTTGCAGTCCTTCCCACTGTGCCCACAGCTAGCATGGTGGGCACCAAAGCCCTGTTTCCCCCATAGCCCAACCATATGAAAACACCCAACAGGTAGCCCAAGATAAGAGAAGCTGAGGTTTGTCCTCTGCCCACCTAGCCACGCCTTCCTAGCTCCATTTCCAAGGCTTACATGGGAAGCATTCAAAACTGGTCCAAGCACGTGACCATGGCTTGGGGGCATCTGCCATCTCCAGCCCTGAATCCTGGCAGCTTCCTTCCCCCGGCTTTCCTGCAGCTGCCAGAATAGCTGCAGTTCTGCTGTGCAGCCACAGTCATCTAGTTAGACACGTTTTGCCGAGGGTAAGGGATGGATCTGCCCCTGCCAGCCTAGAACATGACTGGAATGGATGGGTAGGAGAGAAATCCTGCCATTGAAGCCCCTTCCCCTCCAAAGAAAAACAAATGGAGGATATTTGGGGAAATGCTTTCTTTCCCTCCCCCCCACCCCCGCCCCAGTGGCACTTCAGAGAGCAGCTCTGGAGAAGGTCATGACAAGAAAGTGTGATTGGCCACTGGCAGAAACTGCCGGGTCCCTGCATAGAGAATGTGGCCCTGTTGGGATGCCTCAGCTTAGGAACACTGAGAAGGTGGAGAGTGCAGGCAAACCCTGTCCCTGAAAGCCAGCACGAGGGTGGCAAGCTCACCCCACTCAGCAATCTTGGGGAAGAGCAGTGAGAGAGGTCTGAATGGCAGCCCAGGTGGCCTGGACAGCAGAACAAGAGGGTTCCCCCTGGAAGTCAGTTCCCCTAGGGGCAATAGAGAGGGAAAGAGAAAAGGAGAGGGGAGAGGAAGAGAGAGAACAGTGCTTCTCCATGTGGTGATTATAAGTCAACATAATCACAGAAGAAACACCTGAGCACCTAGTTCGTTGCCATGTACACAGCAGGTGCTCAATAAAAACTTGCTGGTGATAGCGTTAAATGTGATTTTCTAGACAAAACCTGCTTTACTGTAAGTGAAATAAATATCTGTTGGATTGAATTGAATTGAAATAGGCAGCGGGTTAGCAGTGTAATTTGAAGAGCAATGGAAAATTTGGTCCCTTGCCTCAAATCTCTCTACGACTAGAACTGCCAGAGTGCTGGAAATTTCCAGATTCCTCTTTTGGGTTAATGGGGTAATGAAAACCTTGTTGAAAAGCAAATGTTTTCTGGGAAGGATAACCAATGAAGCAACTGTGATCTCTCATTCATCCAGGATTGCAAATGGAATTCAACTCAACGGCCAGCCCTGATAGATTGGTAGGAGCTGCCTGGAGTTCTGTGCTAAAGACCCTGAGGCCACAGCTGGCTCAGCAGAAGGCAGTACTGCGGGGAATACTGATGTCTGCCACGGATGTGGAAAGGGGCTGGATACTAGGGGGTGCCGTGTATTTGCCATCCCTGCCTCTTAGCCTGAATTATTCGAATATGTTATCCCCAACAAAGAGTAGGCCCCTAAGGAAATGTAAGTTGGGATGGACATTCTGGAGGGATCCAGATGGCGAAAATTTTGCCTGAAGAGCAGGCCAGGGAATATGCCACTGATGTGCAGCAGAAGGATAAAAGAAGCCCCTGTGAGTTTGGTGGTAAGGGGACTGGGGAATGCCTACCAGAAGTCTAACTTCACCTTTTTCCATCTTGCCATGAGTGAGCGCTGACCACAGACTCTCCAGTTGAGAGGGCAACCATAGCTCTCACCCTCCCACCACATGAATTTGTCTGGCTCTTGTCAAACTTTGCCATCACATTCCCCAACAACAGAGAAGAGTGAATGGACCACTCCATGGGAACCCAGGGAAAATGCCAGCAGCCTACCCTGAGCAAAATGTGTCTTTGAAACCTCCATTTTAACTTGAGAATTCATGTAAAGTTTGCATTCTATCATAAACTATTTGCTTTCATGTAGAAATATTTAAGTTACTTATCAGTCCTACTAGAGTAGCACCATCTGCTATGATAGATCAAGCTCAAAAGCTCAATAGTGAGACTTTAGACATTTATTTTTCACAACATAAAGTCCAGGTGAGTGTGGCTGGTCCATGGATAGTCTGGCCCCTTGGTCTTGTGAGTCCACGCTCCTTCAGGGACTATACGTCCTTCCCATTCAACTAGCAGATGAGGAAAGGCCAATTAAGATGATCTTTTAATTACTTAAGCCCAGAATTGACAGCCAGTCTCCCAACATTCCATGAGAAAGAATTTGTCACATGGCTCCACTTAAATGCAAGGGTAGCTGAAAATATAGTCCCTGACTACCTAGCAACACTCTGGGTAACTGTTAATGTTTTAACTTCTCTATCTTCCCAGATCTATGGGATAAGTTAATCTTTAGAAGATGTGCTGAGTTTCATCCCACATCTTTACTAAACTGGAGCACATTGCCACATATTCCCAGAAGGGCATCTACTCCCATTTAAGAAACCACATGGGTAATCCATTTTCAATGAGACCCAATTTCCACTTGTAGCCTCAGTGAAAGCCAATTTTAGTGGACTACTCCATTTTACCTCCTTGTCTCTCTGCTCCCTCTTTTCCTTCCTCTCAAGCCAGTTAGATACCATCAGGATTTTGAAAGTGGGCCCAAAGCCATGTTGAATATTGCCAGGAAATGGCTGGCTGGCTGTCCACCAAAAGACATTCCAAAGTGGCATTATCTTAATGAATTTTTCACAGTCCAAGGTCTGGCCAGAAGACTTACAGGTCCAAAAATTCAATCTTCTTAGTGTTCCAGGATTTGCCTGACTTAGGAGGACTGACTTGTGTGAACTAAAGTCACAAAACTCCAAAACTACTCACCTAAGTGGCAATACTTCTCTTGACGAGAAGATGTGTGACTGTCAAGGAGATCAAATATTGAAATTATTGTCTTCACCATTTTTTCTCCCTGAAGAAAATCTACTAAGGAGGTCAAATTACAATCAAAGAGCTCCTTGGTGAGTCTGGAATCAGAGCGTGAGTTATTTAGTTAGAGGAGTTGGAAGCTTAATGTCACCAGGCTGCTAGGGCCTGATGAAGCCATCGTTGCTGGAATAGTCATGTCATGGGCTTCCTTTGGTCTGTCCTGTCTTAATTCTGTGCTCAACAGCTTTCTCTCTGATTGGCACATCCTTTAGACACACCCATGCCATCCATCAGTAGAGTTACTGCCAGATCTGCACTCTGCTTTCTTCTGACACGGTGTACATTTTGTCTCTAAGGTACATTTGTGTATGGCTGGCATCATCCACTGTGTTAAATTTTTAATCAAGCTCGCAAAGCTAGGAAGAAGAAGAGAAGAGAAAGGGCAGGGGACTTACTCTCATCTCTGTCTACACCAATTGATGTTATTGTAGAATGAAATGTAAGAGCTTATTTGGAGGTCTCAGTAGAAAAGATTGGATATTTATAGATCCTTGACTGAAAAAATATTTCTCTCCCCTCTTTCTCTCCTCTTTTTCTAGGGCCACAACCGACCCAGCAAGATGCCTGCAGTTCTCTCATTCAAGGTTGTAACCCAGAGCTGCTGGCAGCAAGTACACACTGAGGGATGAATCCCAATCAAAGCCAAGAAGGGTTGCCAAGTTCAATGCCAGGGAAGGGTATCAAGTTTCAGTTGTACTGGGTGAGAAGTAGACGGTGCATAGATCAGGGAAAGGTCACTGGCCATGGTGCAAGAAGCAGGACTGGAAGCCAACAGCAAAGAGGGTTCAAGTGAAATAGAATAGGGTGGAAGCTCGGAAAAAACAAGGGCACCAGGAAGTTCTTTCTTATTGGGTATTGACTAGTTGAAAGCACAATACTGAGTTGGGCACTGAGCTATCTGGGAAAGTAACCTTCTTTAATTGAGTTTGCAACATCAACAGCTATTTCATGGGATAGTGAAGAAAGGGACTCAAGCCTAGAGAACCATGAAGGACAGGCCACAGCCAGATGGCCTTCACATCCAAACCATTACATTAAAGTGAGAGACATGCTTTGCAGTTTTAGCTCTGACAATTATGGGAAGCTTGACTTCCTCAACTCACTTTACCTCTCTGACCCTTAGTTTTCTCCTCTGTTAAATGAGGCAATTGAGATCAGTGTTTTGCAAAGCCCTCCTGATGTATAATGCTGTGTCTACAAAGATAAAGCACTCCCCTAACCACACATCTATTCACATCCTGCACTAAAAAGATCAACCTACTAGAAAAGAATTTGGAGTAGTGTTTTTTTTAACCTACACTTACACAAAAGCGGGCAAAATAGCCAGGTAACCAGCTCCCAGATTAAGAAACAGGACTATTACTAGGATCTCAATAGCTTCCCTATTTCCTTTCCCTGTCACTACCTTCCTCCAAAAGTAACCACCATTCTAACTTAAAACAGGGTGATAGATTAGTTTTGTCTGTTTTAGAACTTTATGTAAATTGAATCACACAGTACGTACTCTTTTGTGTCAAGCTTTTTAAATTCAATTATTTGTCTGTGAGACTCACCCATGTTGCTGCATGTAGCTGAGGTTGGTTATTTCCTTGTTGCTTTATAGTGTTCCATTATGCCACAGATTTATTTATCCATCTCATTGCCCACAGACTTTTGAATTGTTTTCTATTTTGGCATTATGAAGAATGTTGCTATGGAAATTTTTATACATGTCTTTGGGTACATATTCGTAGGCATTTATGTATTAATTAGCTATTGCTGTGAAGCCAGTTGCTGCAACAAACTTAAAACAGCAAATATTTATTATCTCAGTTTCTGTGGGTCAGGAGTTCGAATACCACTTAGCTAGGTCTTTTGTTTCAGGGTCTCTTACAAGGCTGCAATCAGGTGTCAACTATGGCTGGGATCTCATCTGAAGGCTCAACTGGGGAAGGATTGTGTCCAAGCTCAGATAGTTGTTGGCAGAATTCGGTTTTTGGAAGACTGTTGGACTAGGGGCTTCATTTCCTAGATGGACAAATCATCTTCATTTCCCTGCCATGTAGGCTTCTCCAGCATCAATGTATGCAAGCCAAGAAGTAATAGAGAGAGTCTGCTAGCAAAACAGAAGTGAGCATTTTATGTAACACAATCACTGAAGTATACCCCATCACAGTTGCTTCGGTAGGTTAGAAGCCAATCACAGATCCCATCCACCCTCAGTGGGACAGGATTACATAAGAGAATGAATGCCAGGAAGTGGATATCACAGGGGGTCATCTTAGAGTCTGGCTGCCACAATTTCTGTTGGGATTATAACTGTGAATGGAATTATTTGGTCACTGGTCCAGATTCAGTTTTGGAAATTCACTAGTTTTCCACTGTGATTATACCAATTGACATCCTCACCAGTATTTGCTCCATATCTGGGATTGGTCTTTCCATTGCTTTTCTTCTGGTGTGAGTTGTCAAATTGTTCCTGACAAAAGGAAAAAATGGCTTTGTGCACCACAAGCTGCCTTACTCCCTGACTAAACCAGGAGGCAGAATTCTGGATTTCCCAGCCTGGAACTACTTATACCTTTTCTCTACTCTCCTCAGAGGAGACAAATCCCTGAAGATGCAGAGTCAAAAAAGGTGCCAACTCCAGCAGCACCATTGGTGTTAGTGGCCACCAAGCTGAGGAGTGAGGGATGCTGGAGAAAAAGTGCCACCAACTCATTTACCAGAGTCCCCTGCATATTAGTCACCATTTATCCAGCCTGGGAAGAGCCACTGGGAGTGATTCTAATTGGGTCCTGAGCTGTTAGCCAATTCTAAAGGAGTGTTGATGTACCAGCATGAAAAGTTCCCACCATCGATCATATTTCATGGCAAGTGTATTAGTCTGTTCTCACACTGCTAATAAAGACATACCTGACTGGGTAATTTATAAAGGAAAGAGGTTTAATTCACTTACACTTCCACATGGCTGGGGAGGCCTCAAAATCATGGTGGAAGGTGAAAGGGAAGCAAGACACATCTTACATGGCAGCAGGCAAGAGCACTTGCGTACGGGAACTCCCCTTTGTAAAGCCATCAGATCTCATGAGACTTATTCACTATTATGAGAACAGCACTGGAAAGACCCACCCCTGTGATTCAATTACCTCCCACTGGGTCCCTCTCATGATACATGGGAATTATGGAAGCTACAGTTCAAGATGAGATTTGGGTAGGGACACAGTCAAACCATATCAGCAAGGTACATGGTGGATGCTCAATAACTGTTTAATTAGGATAGAGTAGGAGTAATAACTAACCTTCAACAAGTACTCGCTATGTTCCTCTATTTCCAATGACACACAGGCCCCAGATGTAAAAGAATTTGGGGGAAAATACAGTGGGTCAAGAGCATTTCTGGGATCTCCATGAGTTTCATTAATATTTCTGCCCAAGTGTGTCTAGCAAGGTTATGTTCTTGAAAGCCACTAAACAGTGGTAATAACAGCACCGGGGTGATGGAGCTGCCTGGATTTGAAAAACTTTGCCAAGTGTGTTCAAAGAAGTTCTTAGGGAACAATTGATTTGAGTAGGTTCTGATAAAAACACCCTTCTATGGACACCTGTGAAATGTTGAGGCTAATTGGGGCTTCTGATACTGATTGTGGAGGAGTTTGAGGGTTGCTGTTTTTCCTCCACTGAGTTCCGTCTTCTTTTCTACTTTACCCTTTCATTGGGGCTGTTAGTGTATCGGATGTAAGAGTATTACAGGGAAGTATGCTTTTGTGTGGAAGTCATTACTGTGAACACCTGTTCACTGTTGAGTTTAATTGGACTACAGCTGGTGCTGATTGTGTGTGAAGGGGGGTGCTCCTCCCGCCGAGGAGTTCACTGTCAGTGGTAACAGTGGGGAAGTCAGCACTACCAAGTTCAGCTCCCGCACTGTACAGTCAAGTACTCTATGTCCTGTATGGTTAGTTGCCTCTGAGGTGCACTATGGTAAATGTAGACAGGCAAGAAAAAAAAGTGCCCACACCTTTGGTCTGTATTATTAAATCAGTTCAGTTCTGCATATGAAAATTTAGGGAAATATGGGGGAGATGACTGGTGTAAACTTGGCATAATTATTTAAAAGAAAAAAAGAAATGGCAAATTCAAAGCAATTTTCTTTCTTTTTTTTTTTTTTTTTTTGTGGAGACAGAGTTTCACTCTTGTTGCCCAGGCTGGAGTACAATGGCACGATCTGGGCTCACCTCAACCTCCACCTCCCGGGTTCAAGGGATTTTCCTGCCTCAGTCTCCCGAGTAGCTGGGATTACAGGCATGTCCTACCACACCAGGCTAATTTTACATTTTTAGTAGAGATGGGGTTTCTCCATGTTGGTCAGGCTGGTCTCGAACTTCTGACCTCAGGTGACCTGCTGCCTCAGCCTCCCAAAGTGCTGGGATTACAGGGGTGAGCCACCACACCTGGCCCACTCAAAGTAATTTTCTTAGCAGTATTAGCTGTTAGCCTATGTCCAGAGATGATAGGGACTGAACCAGCATATAAATGGAAACCCAGTAATGTAGCTCAGAAGTAGGCAGGTAATGACACATTAAGATTGCATTCCTGATGGCAGTATAGAAAAAGAATATGTCTGTAACCCTTAATAACAATATTAAGAAAAAGTTTAAGTTGACGCACAGATGCTGACATGCATATTTCAGTAGTTTAGATGTAATTCACATTACTTATTCATTTAATATCAAAATGCATTGAAACAATGAAACATTGTACCTATTTTATAAAGGCTCTTACTTCATATTAATATTATTAACATCTATGATTATGAAGATGACCCATGTGTCCTGAGGATGGCAGTAATTCCTATAAAGCATAAACTGTCTACGCTAAAACAAATTACTGATTCTTGGCTTTGGCTGTTCAACGGGGTCTCATTACTCTTTGTGTGCAGCTAACAGTGTTGTAAATGTGACCCACCTTTGGAGGACATGAAACGGAATTGCTCCTAAGAGCAACAAGTCAGATGAAGAGCTGTATCTAAAACCTATTCCAGTGACCGGGTGTAGTAGCTCACACCTGTAATCCCAGCACTTTGAGAGGCTGAGGCAGGCTGATCACCTGAGGTCAGGAGTTCGAGACCAGACTGGCCAACATGGTGAAACCCCATCTCTAGTGAAAATATAAAAATTAGCCAGGCATGGTGGCAGGCACCTGTAATCCCAGCTACTCTGGAGGCTGAGGCAGGAGAATCATTTGAAGTTGGGAGGCAGAGGTTGCAGTGAGCTGAGATTGTGCCACTGCACTCCAGCCTGAGCAACAAAGCAAGACTCCATCTCAAAAAATAAAAATAAAATAAAATAAATAAAAACTATTCCAGAACTGCATTTTTTGTTGTTTCAATATTTGCACAATCCCTTTGTTCATAGAATTTGAAAAGCCACTTGATTCTTTTTACTTGCTGAGACGGAGATCCATGTCATCGTCCTAAGTGCGGGAGGTAAAATGAAGCTAAGACCTTCCCTAGAGCAGATGGCAGGGCAAGATGTAAAAATGCAGACCTCCCCTCCTCTGAGTTCAGCAACCTCTCCACCATGGTAACACCCTTGGTCTTTGGAGAGGCAGCTGCCCCTGAGCTGAATGTGGAATCATCAGATCCCGATCCAGCTTCCAAGGTGCCATTTTCTAGCTGTGCGGTCTTGGGTTCATCATTCCACCCCTGTGGATAGGATCAAATAAAAAAAAAACTTTGCCAAAATCCTTTGTCAACTGGGAAGAGGCTTACAAATATAGAGACGCTTATGACTCGAGGGGCAGTTTTTCCGTCAAACTGAAAACAGATTTTTCTGTGTGAGAAGCTGAGTTCCTGTGAAAGGCAGCAGTGCGAGCTGTGAGGCTGGGGAGTGTCTGCCCTCCCTTCTCTTCTCTCTTTTGATTGCTTATGATGAATGATTCTTTTCCAGCAGACACCAAATACAGCTTTGCTGCTGATCAATAGATATTCTTTCCCGATTGTTTTCATTTTAGCTCTCTACTTTTTAACCAATTATTACAACTGTGCTCTTTGGGGAATTGCATGCAATGCACACATGCACACACACACACACACGCACCTCCTCTACTTTCCAGCACAGATGGTAAGCAGTTTGAGTTCATATAAATGAGGTCACAGATACTTCCACGTATGCCGACATGATCTTTCTATAGCTCCACTAATCCCCCGAACCACCCCAACCTCAATAGCTGGAAAACATTAGATGCCGTTGATTAGACAGTGAGAGCAGATCACAGGGTGCAGAACAAGAGTCCTGGGGAATTGCACTCCTGGAACAGTAGCCTAACGCTTCCACCTCGATGCTCAACCCTAAGTCACCTTGGTATCCAAACATGATGCCTATGCTGGGTCAACTATTTTGCTCTTAAATGATCAGGCGCCACGGGGGTCAGGCCAGAAAAAAAAAATAATTAATGTTCATTTTTCTTGATAAATAAAGCCACAGATGGAGCATTTTTGAACACATATTCCTCATGTGGTGACTCAGGCCCTAATGAAGACGAATGCTGGGCTGATTGCCTCTCTGAGCAAAATCAGAAATTCAGCTTGCTGTGATCTATACAAAGAGGACATTGGTATCTACCAAGAGCAGTGCAACAGAACGCCCTGCTTTTGGTTGCGGTATGCAAGGCTGTTTGGCCTCAAGCAGGCTGTTCCATATGGGGAAATCAACAAAAGCTGAGTCTGCCAGTGAGCCCAGGATCATCTCACAACAGCAGCACCCAACAAATGCCCAAAGAATCTTGGACATGTGTATTTGGTCCATTCAGGAACCATGAAAAAGGGACCCAGAACGGACACTACCGAAGCCATCAAGTCTCTGAGGTTGTGTATCATCTGAGGGGTCAGCGCTATCTGTAGCAAGCTAAGCACAGCTCAGTTTTTTGCCACTGGCTGCCACAAGCCTGGGAGAATTCTTGGGGCCACGCACCTGACACCTGCAAGTTTGTATCTGCTCTGTTCCAGGGCCACAACTTGGCGATTAGCCCTGCCTGTTCTGCTTGATGGCATGCCCAAGCCACTCCCACGCAGCTGGTTCAGGTCCTCTGCCCCCCAGTTCATGCGATGAAATCTACACATTTTCCTAACTTGGCAGAGCAGCCTAATCTTCCTCAGCCGGTGCCACCTCTCTCTCCATCCCAACTCACATCAAAGTCTCTCAGGCCCAGCCAGCTGGTCCGGTCAGATTGCACACGGAGAATGGGTGGGCACGTGCACCTCACACGCGGCTCCCTTCTTGAGCAGAGCCACATGTTACCCTCCCCAGCGCTGCTTGGTTTCGCTCAACTCATTTGGAACAGTGATCTTGACACCAGAAAATGCTCTTATCCTGCTCTGTGGCCGGGGTTGCTCCGCCTGTGGGTGGACCCGCTCAGCTGAAGCAAAAAATTATCCACACGGTTTGCTGATTAGTCACAGCCTGCCCTGGGCTTGGTGACTTCTTCTGGGTCCTGTAGGAGGGGACATTCTGGCAAAAAGACCTGCACAGCTCTCCTCCTCCCGCTCCAGCTGAACCATCGAGCTAGTCTCTCATACCCCATCCTGAATCCTTCTTGTTTCCTGAGCACAAGGGAGCTTTGAGTCATTCCATCAGCCCAATGGTGCTCAAATCCTAATGTGCAACAGGAAACTGTATTGGAAATGCAGATTCCTGGGCTCTGGATCCAGAGATTCCGATTCAGTAGACTGGGCGAGTTGCAGGAATCTGCATTTTTAGTAAGTAACTGCCCCAGGTGATTCCATTGTAGTGATCCACGAACCTTATTTTGAGAAACCACCTCAAAAGCTGGGAGTGCCATGAAGCCAGGGATCAGAACCCCCCAGCTCCTGACACAGCATTTGCTCACAATAGATGCTGTGATGTATCTACACTGTACTGGATGAATGGTTGAATGATGGTGACAAGAGAGGTGTCCCAGCTCCCCAGGGTCAGGGGGTATTGAATGCATCTTTTGGGAGTAACCTGGGAACTTGCAAATACAGTAACAGAGTTCAGGCCCTTTAACTTGGCAATTGCTTTGGAGAAGAATATACATTAAAAGTATAATAGAAAAGTTAGAAAAATGGCATTGTGTGGTTGGGAAAATTACTTTTGTGTGAGAAAATTTGGAATCCCACAGACACGCAGCCAAAGGATGGTCTCTTATGATGTCTTCCCATAAGAGACTCCGACCAGGTACCAGCATGCAAGCTTGAACCAGGTGAACGCTTAATGATGTGAAATGAATGAAGCAGGACCCAATACTGTCTGTTCCCACATGGCACACATGTGCACGGACCAAGCTTGAACGTGCACAGGAATGACTGTGAGTGGCTAGCGGTTAACGTCCATTTGGCTCTTTTTATGTGCAAAAAAGCCTACGTTCATAGGAACTAAATAAAAACAAATGAGGCTATTGCCACGTGGCTGGCCTCGAGCTCCTGCTAAACATCTGAAGAAAATGATGGCAAGAGGCAGAAAGTTGGGCTTAGAGTAAAAACATCTGAGATGTGCATTGGCTTTGACAGACAGAGGAAATCATTCACAGATGCCTGGGTGCATTCTTCTCCAGTTGCCTCCCTCATGCTCCCCTGGCAGGCTCCTAGGGATGCATCAGGGTCCTCTCTCTCCATCTTCCCCTTCTTGCCCTGGACTGACTCTGTCACACAGGGTTCCCTTAGCCTGGTCCCCAGACACCTCCGTTTTCAAGAGATGACTCCTCTGCCCAGCCCTTGCCAGGGCCCCACAGTAGATGCAGCTACCGACCCTGTACAGGTCTTAAAGGATCCAAAGAGGAGTGGATTCCTAAGGGTGCGCCCTGGCCTAACCTGTTACACCTGTCACGTTTCAGGCAGTTCTCTCTCTTACTACTCCATTCTGGAAGGTCTAAAAGTCAGCTCTGTAGGCGCCTGGCAATTCTTCCCCAAGGGTCTGTTGGTTAAACAGGAACATCACCAGAGAGATAAATTGTCAGTAGGTTGCCTTGTTGCTGACACCAGAGTAGGCCTGGCAAGAAAGGTGCATTCAGGGGAGTGAAGCAGGAAAAGCAAAGAGAAAGTGGTTTCCAAAAAGACAATGCAGCCAGTTCAAGCCAAACAGCATTAGCACTAGCATCTCTCTCAAAAGCCAAAGAAAGACAGAGCCAAAGAAACAGTATTTCAGCACTGTGGCTTTGGCCGTTAGTGCCTTAGAAAACCAAAACAAAATGTAACAACGTCTCCAAGCCTATGTCTGCTAACAGCTCTGAGATTGTCAACCTGGGAATAATGTACCAAGCTTTCTCTTTTAAAAGGAGGAGAGAGTTTAATGTTTTTAACACCATCCCAGAGGTCTCACGGTGGATTATTTTCCTGGTTCCAGAGCAGGACATCGAGGCAGCAGATAGCCATTGCCTATACGGACGGGGTAGATGGGGTGCAGACCGTGGCACCAATTTACCTCCCTCAGGTCACATGCTGGAAATGTGCGAGCTTGTTTTGAGGATGGGGACTCTAGACATTCTGTAAGGAAAGGCGCTGTCCCGCATGACAAAATACTCCCTGATTTTTTTAATGTCCCACACCAGACAACCCTCCAGGAGAAAAACCTGCTTATAATTTATCTTTGCCTAGATCCTAACTTGGATTTGCATAAAAACACCAAGTATTTTTTTGCATGGTTTTAATAGTCATGGAATTCTGAAAATGCCCTTAATCTGTAAATCTACAAAAGATTAAACTTTTTTGTTTGTTTGTTTTTTTGAGATGGAGTCTTGCTCTATCTCGCCCAGGTTGGAGTGCAGCGGCACGATCTCAGCTCACTGCAACCTCCATTCCCCGGCTTCAAGCGATTCTCCTGTCTCAGGTTCCGGAGTAGCTGAGATTACAAGCATGCACCACCACACCCGGCTAATTTTGTATTTTTAGTAGAGATGGAGTTTCACTATGTTGGCCAGGCTGGTCTTGGACTCCTGACCTCAGGTGATCTGCCCACCTCAGCCTCCCAAACTGCAGAAATTCCAGGTGTAAGCCACAGCACCCAGTCTTTGTTTTTTATTGAAGTGAAATTCACATAATATAAATTAACCATCTTAAAGCGAATTCAGTGACATAAATACACATTCACATCATTGTGTAGCCGCCACTGCATCTAGTTCCAAAACATTTCCATCACCGCAAAAGAGAACCACACATCTATGAAGCAGTCACTTTCTGCTCCCTGCTCAACCTAGCCACTGGCAACCTCCAATCTACTGTCTCCATGGATTCACCTATTTTGGATATTTGTTTCATATAAGTGGAAATATACAGCATGTGACCTTTTGTGTCCACTTTCTTTCACTTAGCCTGTTTTCAAGGTGCACCCATGTTTATAGCATGTATCAGTATATCACTCCTTCTTATAGCTGAATAATATTTCATCATATATACTGTCCACATTTGCTTCATCCATTCACCCATTGATGGACATTTGGGTTGTGTTCACATTTTGGCTCTTATAAGTAGTGCTTCTATGAACATTCATGGATGGGTATCGGGTTGAATACCTGTTTTCAGTTCTTTGGGGTTATATACCTAGGAGTGCAATTGCAGGGTCATACGGTTATTCTATGTTTAACTTTTAAGAAATCTGTACTTTGTTTTATATGAAACTCTACCAAAAATTGCTCATTATTTCAGAAACTCACCCTGCTAATGACTATACCTAGATCAGCCTACATTCATGGCTGTTGCATTCCTTTTTTTGTTTTGTTTTGGTTGGTTTGTTTTTGAGACAGTCTCGTTCTATCACCCAGGCTGGAGTGCAGTGGTGCAATCTTGGCTCACCGCAACCTCTGCCTCCTGGGTTCAAGTGCTTCTCCTGCCTCAGCCTCCGGAGTAGCTGGGATTACAGGTGTGTGCCACCACACCCGGCTGATTTTTGTATTTTTAGTAGAGACAAGGTTTCGCCATGTTGGCCAGGCTGGTCTCAAACTCCTGGCCTCAAGGGATCCACCTGCCTCACCCTCCCAAAGTGCTGGGATTACAGGCATGAGCCACTGCATCCAGCCATGGCTGCTGCATTCCTGATGACTGACATACAGGTACCATCATCTGACTATGGTATTACATCCAAGCATTTACATATTGGAAACTGTTATTTTACTATAAGATTATCTCCCTTTTATATTATAGCCAGGTCATTATATTATTTTTTAAATTATTTATGAAGGTAAGTTGTATTATCTATACAGTTGATGAAAAGGAGCATTACAGTATTTTTAAAGAGAGGAGTTAGGTCTGATAGAGTTGAGAATCACAACCACAGAGTGTTGAGGGCACGCCAGTCTTTACATCTGTGGGAACAAGATGACACTGATACCAACGTACTGGAGAGGCCAGAGAATGTACACATTTTTCTGACAAAGCCCTGTGGTTTTTATATCTACAGCCCAGAGGTTACAGGTGTGGTGGCCTAGAAACGGTTAAGGACCAATTTGCAGATAATATTTATGGTGGGGATGATGGTTCTGCTCAGACGGAGAAATATTTTCAGGGTGTCTCTTCCTAAAACAGTTCTCTTCCACAAAGCCTGGATAATAATCCCCTCAGTAGCATACCATATAGAGAGAGGAAAGCTAGTCACAAATAATAGAGCAGAGAGAATTTTGAGACGGTCAGCCTCCTTAAATTTCAGTTGCTGATCTGTGCAGCAGTAAATTAGAAACAGGGAAAAACAGAGATGTAAAATCGTTGATGAAAACACTACACTTAAAATATCATCCTGCCCACTAAATTCATGATGGTGATTGCCTCTGGGGATGTAGGGGGGAAAATGCAATAGAAAAATACTTCAGGCCAGCTGTGGTGGCTCACGCTTGTAATCCCAGCACTTCAGGAGGCGGAGGCAGGTGGATCACCTGAGGTCAGGAGTTTGAGATCAGCCTGGCCAACATGGTGAAACCCCCGTCTCTACTAAAAACACAAAAAATTAGCTGGGCGTAGTGGTTGGCGCCTGTAATCCCAGCTACTCAGGAGGCTGAGGCAGGAGAATCACTTGAACCCAGGAGGCAGAGGCTGCAGTGAGCTGAGATGGCGCCACTGAACTCCAGTCTGGGCAATGGAGTGAGACCCTGTCTCAAAAAATAAATAAATAGGCCGGGCGCGGTGGCTCAAGCCTGTAATCCCAGCACTTTGGGAGGCCGAGGCGGGTGGATCACGAGGTCAGGAGATCGAGACCATCCTGGCTAACATGGTGAAACCCCGTCTCTACTAAAAAAAATACAAAAAACTAGCCGGGCGTGGTGGCGGGCGCCTGTAGTCCCAGTTACTCGGAGGCTGAGGCAGGAGAATGGCGTAAACCCGGGAGGCGGAGCTTGGCGGAGCTTGCAGTGAGCCGAGATCGCGCCACTGCACTCCAGCCTGGGTGACACAGCGAGACTCCGTCTCAAAAAAAAAAAATAAATAAATAAATAAATAAATAAATAAATAATAACAATAATAAACTTTGTAGAACACAGATTAGCATGTTGATATTTGTAAACTCTAGGGAAGTGAGAACATGATTGTTGGTTATCTATTAGGTTGGTGCAAAAGTAATTGAGGTTTTGGTCATTAAAGGTAAAGTTTACAGATACCTAATAGTAGCTGTAAACTTCTGTATTACTTTCTCAAAATTAAATATGTGTATGTGTCTAAAAAACCTCTTAGCACAATCCTAGTCAGAAACTGAGTCTTCTTGATAGTTTACATAAAGGCCCAAATATGACTGATCTAGCTGAAACTAATGAGGATCACAGAGGTGTGGAGGACATGAGAACAGGATATTGAGAGAAAGATCAGAGAGGACTGGATCAGAGGCATTTCTGACCCTTTCTGGAGTCTGGAGAAAGGTTCTAACAGTTCATCCCTCAAACAGGATAATAGGCATTAATGCTAGATCCACATGCAATAGTAATTCTAGTCTGTGGTTTTATAGGCGTTTAAATTATTGTTTTGTATTTTGTATCTAGATGGGTTCCATCATTAATCTTGTATGTTTTCTGAGTGGCATCCAGAGCTAAAAGAACTTTTCCAAGCATTGCTTAAGATAGATCTGAGGCCAGGTGGGACACAATTGGCATTTCGGCTAAGAATCTGATGTCTAAGAGAGCTGACTAGTAAGATGTCTGTGGTAGATTAAAGACAATCACAAATTCTTTGCTTCTCCTTCCATCAAAAAAGTGGAGCATTTTCCATCCCCTGGAACCTGAGCTGGCCATGACTTGCTTGATCAATAGAATTCAGAAGCAGTGATATTCTAGAACTTCCAAGACTCAATCTGAGAGAAGCCAACAGCATGTAAGTCTGACCACTCTGAGACTGCCATCCTGTAAGGAAGCCCAAGCTAGATGAGCAGAGATGCCTTGTGGAAGGAGAACAATGACCAGCTAGCCCAAGCTGCTCCAGCTGTTGCAACCCAGGCACCAGACATGGAAGTCAAAAAGTCACTTTGGACATTGCAACCCCAGCAGACATGACATGGAGAAAAACTGAGAAACACAACTGACACTTGGAAACATAGCCTCAGATATATATCCCCAGTTGAACTATTCCAGTCATCTCCAACCATGTGAGCCATCCCAGTAATCAGGGAACAGAGATGAGCTGTTCCCTCTGAGCCCTGTCCAAATTCCTGACCTGCAAAATCTTGAGCATAATAAATGTTATTCAATGCCACTAAGTCTTGGGGTGGTTTATTCCTCAGAAATTGATCACAAGAACGCTGACCCTAGCCGAACAGTGCCTTGAGATTTGCTTGCTGCCTAGATTGGCAGCAATTCATGTGTACCTTAAATATCCATCTCAGGTTCAACATAAAAATACACTTATTCTTGACATACAGATAATTACATACTTTTGCTGTGCATTCATATCTTGTCTTATTGTTTTATTTTGTTATTTATATGTCCAAGTACAAACACAAAAGTTTCTTTCATGGACAGGGGTTCCACGGGGATGGAAGAAAGGCAGGAAAATTCCAGGGGTTTAAAAAAAAGGAAAAGGTGGGAAATGCTTATATATCAAAATTAAATAAGTTTCATTCTTGCAAGATTTCTCAAAGCTCTTAGTATATAAATGTGCATTATAAATTGCCAAGAAGTAAACAGAAGATGAAGCACTTCCCTAAATCCATTTGACCATAAAACAGATTTTTTTGGTCCAGCACACCATCTTGCAGGATTCGTGTTTCACAGACCACCACCTCTTGAACAGAGCATCCAAGCCACTTGTTGGCATTGGTGTGTCTGTCTTGGTTTACAACTATTCAGTAGGCAGATGTGTGTGTGTGTGAGTGTGTCGTTCTGGAAGTACACACACAGCAGTGTGCTCTGGGAGGTGCACACTTCACATAAGCCTTTTGGAAAGAAGCCAGAGGACAGCGCTTGAAAGTCATCGGGTGCACCCAGGCAAGACCATATCCCACGTTACACCCAGCATCTCTTCTGAATGGTCAGTTCAATTACCACACTGATGGTTAAATGTTTTTACCAACACCCCTGGGACTATAAAGATTGGGAGGGAGAAAGATGCCAACAGTACTGGAAATGTTCATGCCACCCGTCCTGTCATTGTTAAAAAAAATCATTTTGCCTTTGATTCTGGAAAGCACACGCCTGGGAATATTCCCCAGGCCTCTCACTTGACCCCAATAGAACTGTCCATTTTATGCACCAAATGAGCTTCGTGATTATTCATGCCTGTTTCAGCTGGCTAAGTGCCCAAGCAGTGCCTGAGGCTGGTCCAAGTGTTTCTTCTACCAATTTGAGCTGTCAAATCCACTCATTTTCCTAGGTTAGTAGTGGCAGTATAGTCATCCTCAAAAGAGACATTTCCTGAGGGCCAAGGCTCACATGCTTCCTAGAATCACATCCAAGTCCAGCTCAGCCTGGTCTGATGCAGGCAGGAACCATGATTAGGAATTCAGAGAAGCAAATTCAACCGCTCCACACTTGGACTATTCCACTCCTGACGCTTGTTCCAAGTTACAGCTGACAGGCTGCCTATGTTTTCCTAGGTTCCCCATCCCCAGATTTAGATAAGAGAGAGGAGTATTCTTGCTGTAGTCATTGACTTTATAATTTGGGAGTTTTCATATAATTTGGGGTTTAGATTTTTTTCATGGTTCAAGCTGGTCCCATATTTTACTTCCCTCTCTCTCCCTATTAGGGCTCAGGATGTTGGTCTGTGATTTTGCATTTGCACGTTTGTATCCTCCACTGGACCACAAGCATAGTGACACTAGAAAGCCCCTTGTTCACTCCTATGTCCCCAGTCCCCAGCAGGGAGCTACCAGGTGGCTGCGTCACCCTGGGTGTTTCGTCTGCCTTCCAGGCAGGAAGCAGAAGAAAGGAGAAAAGATGAAGAACGAAACACATTTGACAGCTAAGTCCACCCCCACTTATCAGGAAAAAACAGTATCTTTCAGCTCTAGAAATCCACTCAGAAGTCCTCACATCTCATTGGCCAGGACAGAGTAATTTAGCCACCGCTAGAGTAAAGAAATCCATGCAAGGAAGGGGCAGATTTTGTTTTTATTTTAGTTTTCAGACAGGGTCTCACTCTGTCACCCAGGCAGGAGTGCAGTGGTGGAATCACAGCTCACTGCAGCCTTGGCCTGCCAGGCTGAAGCAATCCTCCCACCTCAGCCTCCCAAGTAGCTCAGACTACAGTTGTGTGTCACCACGCCCTGCTAATTTTTTTTACTTTTTTTGTAGAGATACATTCTGACTATGTTGCCCAGGCTGGTCTCAAACTCCTGGCCTCAAGCTATTCTCCCACCTTGGCCTCCGAAATTGCTGAGATTACAGGCATGAGTGACCATGTCCTGCTAATTTTTTAAAAAAATTTTTTGTAGAGATGAGTTCTATGTTGCACAGGCTGGTCTCAAACTTCTGTCCTGAAGCTATCCTCCCATCTTGGCCTCCAAAATTGCTGGGATTACAAGCGTGAGTGATCACTCCTGGCTGAGATTTTTAAGTAGGCACGTGTTTGCCCTAAACAAAATATGATTCCTTCATAAGGAGGAAGACGGAATAGATGTTGAATCAGTAACTGCAATGTTTGATGTTGATTGAAATGAAAAGACTGGGCTTCTTTTTATTCATAAAAATAAATAGGGTTTTTAAGAGATGTGTTTGGGCAGGTCTATCCACAGACAAAGATACGACTTAATTTTATTTATGTAAAATTCTGCCGAGAAACTCATACTCATCTGGCCAATGGAAGTATCCAATTAGGGGGTGCGGAGCCTTTCTTTTTAAATAAATCACTCAGTTGTCAGAAATTAGCACAGCCCCTCGTCATTTGGGTTCCTCCATGAATCATCAGGCCACATCCTTTTCCATTTATGAGCCTGTGTTGTGTTGCAAATTAAGTTTTAAAAGACATTTTTTTCTCAAAGAAAATTTAAAGAATAGAGTACCCCCCACAACCACCACCCAGGATAATGAACTATAGCTGCTGTCATTTCCAGGAGGGCTTAATGACAGTGTTCGATGTGTGTGTGGACAGCCGAGGCTTCCCTCAAAGCTGTCTCTGTGAATGGGCTTCAAGATGTTTTGACTATTATCTGTTACAAAGAAACTTACTATTAATTGCATATTGTCATAGCTCTTAGTCCAACATAACTGTTAGCCCAACAAAGCATTCTCTCCTCAGGAGAAGGGGATGGGAACACAACCTAATTTTCTTCCACTGGGTAAGTGGTTTCTCTAAGTACCTCGCTGCTCCATTCCTTAAGTTTTCTTGGAGAAAATCAAGTTGAGGAAGGACTCATTCTTCCCTGATAACTCCAGCTCTTTTCCAGGCAGGAGTGAGGATGACCCTCCATCATCCCAGGATCCACCTGTGTCTGGGAAATAGCAGGAGTGGCATTTCTCAAGTAGCTGTACAGAGGACACCAGGGACACAGGCATTAGGGCTACATATGCTTCAGGTTGCTCCGATGGTGGTGGTGACTGTTTCTTGGCCTCTCCCCTATATTCTATTCTACCTCCCCTGTGATCTGATACTGGAGAAAGTGTGGTTTAGGGGGAGGCTGATGGGGAAGTCCTGTGGGTAATGAGTCAGAAAGAGGAGGAGCAAAAGTAAGATAGAAATGCTTACAATGTTTAACTGGAGGGATATTAACTGTGATATAACTCCAAGAAGAAAGTAACAACATCATTATTGTGCAAGATTCAGGAGTTTGACTCCATGTTGGACAAATCCAGGGAGGTGAACCAGTTGCACCCCTGGTCCCTTCCCTACAGCTCCAAAGATTGATCATAAAACATGGATCCAATCACATCCTTCTCCTTTTTATTTCCAAAGGCTCCCATTGCCTGCTAGATAAAGCCCATACCTCTTAGCCTGGCATACAAGCTCTGACACCGATGGACCAGACCTTGTCTCCTAGCATTGCTTCTGCACCCCCAGCCCTCCCACAGCCACACCGAGGCCACAATGAACTGTCACTGTCCCCAAGATCAGTGTACTTGCATGCCTTCACACTCTGGCTCCTGCTGCTCCCTCTTCCTAGATGCCTTCTCTTCCTTCTTACCTAATAAACTCTTGTTCATCTTTCAGCACTCAAATTAAACGTCATCTCCTTTGTAATGCATGTCCCAAGCCAGGATTCATCTTACCTCCTCTGGGCTCTCTGCACTTGGCTCTGACCTCAATCACGGCACCAATCATACTGCATCATCATCATATTTCTAAGTCCTCTATTAGGTTTTACATAATCTCCTTCTCATCAGGAATTGTGTCTTATTGACTGGGATAGTCCCAGTAACCAGTACAGTTAGAATGAAAAGTAGAGTGTGTCAGGGGATGGGAGGAGGAAAGGATGGATGGATGGATGGATGGATGGATGGATGGATGGATGGATGGAAGGAAGAATAGAGGCATGGAAGGATAATTTGTATTATATTAATAGTAGGTATCTTGGACTATTAAAGAAGATCTACGTGCCTATGAACTGAAAGAAGTCTGTAAACAAAGAATCACTGAACTGAGACTTAAGTGATCCCAGTCTTGGCTGCATTATAGGTCCCAGTGTCCCCGTGTAATAAGTGAGTAATGCAACTCCTGCTCTAATGTTCTGTGAGTCAGGGATCGTCTAAATCATTGCCATCCAACAGCACCTTCTGCAGGAATGGAAATGTTCTAAAATTTATTCTGTCCAATAGAGTAGCCATTAGCCACATGTCACTATTATGTACTTAAAATGTGACTAGTGCAACTGAAGAACTACATTTGTGATTTTATTCAACCTCAATTAATTTTAATTGAATATTTAAATAGCCACATGTGGCCAGTGGCTACTATATTGAACAGCACAGGTATAAACCACTATGCTCAAAGCCTGTGTTATACTTCAGTGTACTGCTACTTAACACCATAAAAGACATTGCTATATAGGCTCAAACTGCACAGATTCTTCTTGATGTGTTGATAAAGACACCTATGTTCGATGAAGTGAGTGGTGTTCTACCCTCTCTCATTTCTCAGCCAAACCTAACTCTTCCACTAACTTTGGCCCAGCCTATCACACATACCTGGCCTGGATCCAGACAGTTAGAATTATGAGGATCAGTTCAGAGATGTCCAACCAAGACATCAAAATTTCCTGATGAATCTCAAAATATGACCTGATATAGCTCTAATTTCCTTTGAGTCTTGCTCTTCAAAGTTGTCACCCCATTGAGGGCAAAAATGGCGTCCTGTTCGTCACATTTCTTATAACATCGAGAGTCATACCTGGAACTTAGCAAGTGATCATTAACATTTGCAGGATAGAAAATGGGAAGAAGCATTCCTAGTGATAGGCCTGGATTCTCATGACCAACAACTGCACTCCTGAAAGCCTATCTACCCATCAAAGACGGTCAACCATAAAACCTACTCAACATTCGACAACAGACAAGTCTTAAATACCGTTGATGCGTCTAATCCTAGGCATTTGACTATTTGCTGAGGACCTGAAATACAGAATACATAAGACATAGTCCCACCCTTCAAAGAATTCAGTTTAGTAGAACTGAGAGACACACAATTCTAATTTTAGAAGCCACTTACTTCAATAGAAATGCAGATAAGGCACAATGAGATACCATCTCATACCAGTTAGAATGGCAATCATTTAAAAAGTCAGGAAACAACAGGTGCTGGAGAGGATGTGGAGAAATAGGAACACTTTTACACTGTTGGTGGGAATGTAAACTAGTTCAACCATTGTGGAAAACAGTGTGGCGATTCCTCAAGGATCTAGAACTAGAAATATCATTTGACCCAGCCATCCCATTACTGGGGATATACCCAAAGGATTATAAATCATGTTGCTATAAAGACACATGCACACGTATGTTTATTGCAGCACTATTCACAATAGCAAAGACTTGGAATCAACCAAAATGTCTATCAGTGACAGACTGGATTAAGAAAATGTGGCACATATACACCATGGAATACTATGCAGCCATAAAAAAGGATGAGTTTGTATCCTTTGTAGGGACATGGATGCAGCTGGAAACCATCATTCTCAGCAAACTATCACAAGAACAGAAAACCAAATACCGCATGTTCTCACTCATAGGTGGGAACTGAACAATGAGATCACCTGGACACAGGAAGGGGAGCATCACACACTGGGTCTTATTGTGGGGAGGGGGTGGGGGGAGGGATAGCATTAGGAGATATACCTAATGTAAATGTCGAGTTAATAGGTGCAGCACACCAACATGGCACATGTAAACATTTGTAACAAACCTGCACATTGTGCACATGTACCCTAGAATTTAAAGTATAAAAAAAAGGAAAGAAAGAAAGAAATGCAGGTAAGGAGGCACATAAGAGCTCTTCATTTAAAACAGTTTAAGAATCTCTGGATTGGACATTTTGGTGGACACTGAGTTGCACCATGCAGATTCCCCTTCAATGAAAGACTTGCTGGCCCAGCTGCTAGGAGTGCTGTAGGCAGGCAGCCTCCAAAACCAGTCCTTCAGAGAGCCTGCATTAAGCTACTGGACAGTGTAGGAGTATACAGACGCAGCCATCTCATCCCCATTCCAAATAACTATAAAGTCATTTTAGCTCCCAGAATTGAACTGAGTTGAGCTGAAGCTGTCCTTGGGCCTGCAGCAGCAGCTCAATTTCTTCCTCTTTGCCCTTCTGCTTCCTTCCTTTTCCTTCCTGGGGACCATCATTAATAAACCTCCTACATGCTTAACTCCATGCTCAACTCCCTCTTGAGTCAGCTTCCCAAGGAGCCCAACCTGCAGCAATCAGTACCACCAATGTAAGAGAAAACATGAGAAGAGATCAAATTTGGGACTGTATCACTTCCCATCTGGCTGGCAATGAGACTCCAGCACTCACTGGTGGACGATGGAACACTGAGCCCTGGCACAAGGCAGTGGTCCAGTCCAGTTGTAAAATCAGGTGCTGGCGGATTTTTGGGATGTACACCAGCAGAGGGGGGTGCATTTGCTATTGCAATGTACCAGATATTTGATACAAGATGGCCATGTCTTCATACTCCTACATTGTCTGGGAACTGGATGAAGACTCTCTGAAGAACTGGCTTTGGAGGTTGCCTGTCAACAGCATTCCTAGCAGCGAGGGCAAGCAGCAAGTCTTTCACTGAAGGGGAATCTGTGGCACAACCCAATGTCTACTACAATGTCTAATCCAGAGATCCTTAAACTGTTTTAAATGAAAAGCTATTGTCTGCCTTCTTACCTGCACACCTATTAAAGTAAGTGGCTTCTAAAATTAGAATTGATTGTGTGTCTCTGTTTCCCAGTAAACTGTGAATTATTCGAGGAGAGTGGTTTTGTTGTATGTATTCTGTATTCCAGGTCCTGAGTAAATGGCCTGGGTAATATGACGGTAATAGTAATTACAAGGATAATAATGGCCATTATTAAGCTTTGCTAACACAGTGGTCCCCCCTTATCCTTGGAGGATACATTCCAAGACCCCCAATGGATGCCTAGAAGTGTGAATAGTACCAAACCCTACTGATACTGTGTTTTGTTGATCTGAAAACTGAGATGGCTACTAACTGACTAACAGGTAGGTGGCATCTACAGCATAGATCTGATGGCCAAAGGGATGATTCATGTCCCAGGTGGGATGGAGCTGGACAGCATGAGATATCATCATGCCACCCAGAATGGCATGCAATTTAAAATGTATGCATTGTTTATTTATGGAAATTTCCAGTTAATATTTTTGGACCACGGTTGGCCACAGGTAACTAAAATCAGGGAAAGCTAAACTTGGATAAAGGGGGAAACACTGCAGTCTGGAAAAGAGGAAAGAAAAAGCTGAGAGGATTCATCCCAACCTTCTCAGTAGGACAGTAAGAGGTTCTTGTCTGCTGCAGTGGGAGGGCACAGAAAACTGAAGACAAGCCAGAGGACATAATTGTCAGAATAGCTGAGTCTAAAGTTTAAACTCCTAACCTAGGAAGATCTGCTGTGCCAGGGTCAGGGCTGTGGTTAGGATAAAATGGGACCCTGACTCAAGGAATTTGAAGAGCTGGGTTAATCCCCCATTTCCCAAATTTTCCAAGCCTGTAAAAGTGGCCCACCTTCCCTATTAAAAAGCAACACTCCACCATTGGATGGCGATTGTAAGTCTTTTCCCCGTAAGGCCACAAGTGTCTTATACAAGACATCTGCCCTCACCTCTCTTCTTAGCCACTAATCCTCTCGCTAGGGTTAGTTAAATTACAACATAACCCAGCCCAGGACATACTGTGCCTGATAAGGGGAAAAAGGGAATTACACCCTTGAGAAGCTCTAAGACCTAGCCAGCATGTACCAGCAGGACTGGGAGGGTGCACATGGAATTGTATTTTGATGGTGCTTAATCAGGAGATTGAAATATAAGGCTGGGTAAATAAGTGTTTGTCCATTTGAGAGCCTCTTCCAGGATAAAAGATCTAATACTCTGGCAGGAACCATAGAACATAGTGCAAGCTCACATTTAGATGATGGCTCCTGGAACCAAAAAAGGCAATGCTCACATGAAGTGAGGTGGAAATGCTGGAATTGCCATGGCTGATGGTGGAAGAAAGGATTAAAAGTCTCAGAAAAGTGGAGAGGCTGGAGTAGATATACCAAGAAAGGCCGGAAAAATCATAAAAGATGATTATGCTCCAAAAGAAGACCCTAAAGAATCTGCTGGTGAGAAGGGTCTCAGTGTCACTAAGAAATTCAGTGGTGGCTTTCCTCTCTCGGCTGATAGTAGGAAAGGCCACTGCAGAACTAGACTCTCTAATATTAATGGGATGAAAGGACTCCTAAACAACAGAAGCAAGTTGACAACTCAGAACCATTAGGAGCCAAGTGAATTCAATTATAATGAGTAGCAAGACTGGAGCAGGGAGGTTGGCCTGCAAAGAGATTATGCAGCTGGTTTCTAGAACATGAACACCTATGGGCAAAATAGACAGGCAGCCAACAAGGGTACTACTCAATTGATACCAACTAAAGAAATCACAGATGGATAATCAGATGACTGAGGGCGGTTATTCCAATATCATCATCCCTTGCCCATTTTTATGACCAAGAGCCCACTGACAAAAGGAGAGATCAGGTCCTCACGAGAAACGACTCTATAAGACCACAGCAGGCACACACTTCTGATTCCCCCAGTTCTTCCCCCAAAAGGATCTTGGACCATTTACTCAGACGACTGAATTGGGGAAAGGAAAATAACCCAAAGATTTTGAGGAATGTTGGACGCAAGATCCAAATTGACATTGATATCCAGAGACCTTTTGGAGTAGGAGCCTGAGGAGGCTAGATGATAAATGGAACCACGGCCAAGGTTTAAGACATAGTGGGTGTGTGTCGGAATTTATTCCTTCTGGTGGGTTCATGGTCTCGCTGATTTCAAGAACGAAGCCGCAGACCCTCACAGTGAGTGTTACAGCTCTGAAAAGCATGAGCCACTGCACCTGGCCTTCTTTTAATTAGTAAAATGGTAAAACTTGTGTGTGTGGCTGGGTGCGGTGGTTTACACCTGTAATCCCAGCACTTTGGGAGGCCGTGGTGGGTGGATCACTGGAGGTCAGGAGTTCAAGACCAGCCTGATCAACATAGAGAAACCCTGTCTCTACTAAAAATACAAAATTAACTGGGCATAGTGGCATATGCCTCTAATCCCAGCTACTCGGGAGGCTGAGACAGGAGAACTGCTTGAACCCAGGAGGCGGAGGTTGCAGTGAGCCGAGATCATGCCATTATACTCCAGCCTAGGCAACAAGAGTGAAATTCTGTCTCCAAAAGAACAAATTCGTGTGTGTGATTCAGGTATTGGAAAACTTTTAAATATTTTTGGAACAAGTTGAGTATGTGAGTCTACTTTTTCAATTGTAAATTTCATGAAACCTAAATATAAATCAATGTTTCTGCTAAAACTTCATATGACTTGTAATATACTAGAAGTATTAATACTTAGTACCCCCCAAAAAACTATAAAATATCTCATTAATAATATTTTATGTTTATTACATATTAGATTTATTTTAATAGATTGAGTTAAATAAAATATATTCCTAAAGTTAACTTTACTGCTCCTTTTTAGCTTTTTAATGTGGCTATTAAACATTTTAAAATTACATATATGGTTTGTGTTACAGATACAATGAAAAGCATTGTTCTAAAGGATGCAGAGTTTGTGGTTCCAATCATCTCTCCATTTAATTCACCAGTCTGGCCCCTGCAAAAAGTCAGACAGATATTATACCCGAACTGTGTTCCACCACGAACTCAACAGGTAGAGGCCCCAGTTGCAGCCACCATGTGCTTTTCCTCCCGGAACAGATTAACAGTGTCTCAGGTCCATGTTCTGTGGCCCTTGACTTGACAAATGTGTTCTTCCCCATCCTTATTAGAAAAGAGCATTAGGAACAATGATCATTCACATAGAACAGGCAATAGTACACATTTACAATTTTGCCGCAGTGGACTCTGACCTGGGTTCAAACTCCAATTCCTCCCCACTGTGCCTTTGGGAAGTGACCTCCCCAAATCTTACATTGTTCCTTATGTAAAATTAGATTATGTTCACATCACCAGGTTGCTATGAAGACCAACATGAGCTAAGATGAGCTAACTCTGCATCATAAAGTAAGCAATCCATAAATATAGGTCTCTCTTCACCTCAGTGGCCAGAGAGATGATCTTGGATGCTAAGGCATGTAAAACATCTACTTACGTTAGGGTTAATAGAATAGTACTTCTATTTTATTATGATACATACTGGTAAGTGCAGGGAGGGCTGGAACTTAGCCTATCTGCAGGAATATATTCTGTAATCTCAGTTGCATCATAGAAGTACTTTAGAAAGTTTTTTTAAACAGCCCAGGTACGGTGGCTCATGTCTGTAATCTCAGCACTTTGGGAGGCCAAGGTGGGAGGATCATTTGAGGTCAGGAGTTCGAGACTAGCCTGGCCAACATGGTGAAACCCCCATCTCTACTAGGTAGGTGTGGTGGTATGCACCTGTAATCCTAGCTACTTGGGAGGCTGTGACAGGAGAATCACTTGAATCCAGGAGGCAGAGGTTGCAGTGAGCCGAGATAGTGCCACTGCACTCCAGCCTGTGTAACAGAGCAAGACTTTGTCTCAAAAAGAAAAAAAAAAGAAAGTTTTCTAAAGAAATGGATGATCAGGCCCCAACCCCAGAGATTCTGACTTAATTTCAATTTGAAAATTTATGCTCAATTCAGTTATTGGAAAACATTATTATTATTATTATTATTATTATTATTTTATAGAGACAGAATCTCACTATGTTGCCCAGGCTGGTCTTGAAATCCTGGGCTCAAGTGATCCTGTCAACTACAGCCTCCCAAAGGGCTGGGATTACAGGGCATGCACCACCTCGCCTGGCCAGAAATTTTTTAAATACATTCAGAACAACTGGTCTAAGGTAACACCCATGTATTTTTCAAGAGTTGCCCCAGCTGATGCTAACATGCAGCCAGGGCTGACAGCCACCTTTCCTACCTGGTAATTTTGTCGTAAGTCTTGAATAAGTGATCTCTCCCCCTGTCTGCCTCTCTAAATTAAAACTCAATGCCCATCAGTCACAGATAAAGATTAATGAGATAATTGCATCTGGTATGTTCTTTGAGATCCTTAATAGCAGAAGGGAAGTTCAAGATATCATTAGGGCCATTGTCATTATTACTGCTCCCAGTTTCAAGTAGGAATTAGAAGTCGGAGACAGATCCCTTCTCCCCCATGCTCAGCCTTCCCCAGTCCTGAATGTATTATTCTGGGTGTGTTGTGAGGGCTGGGGCCATCAGAAGGGTCTGAAGCATATTAATGTGGAGGCCAGTCCAGCGCAGGTGTGAGCTGGAGTCTGATGCTGTTTGCTATTAAATACAGCAACCCTGGTGTCAGCATATTTGCAACACATTTCAAGATTGGGTCAGGAGGCCAGGAGCTGATGATGGATTTTTTATTTATTTATATATTTATTTTGCTTTACTGGCAAATCTGAGATTTGTAGGGTTCCCAAGCAGCTGCCGTCAAACCATCAGGTTACAGAGAACAGGCAGCAATGGAGAGGGAAGAAAATAGATTCTGATTGTGACATTCTGTCTGGTCAGCTCATCACCCTTCCCCCCAATTTTCCTACCCCAGGGTAAAGCAAGGCAGCAAGGGCTGACGGCTGAGGCAGAGGCAATTGTCATTGGCCTGCTGACTGGGACATTGGCAAGAGACACTTCTGCAGTGGAGCAGCAAATCAACTTTCAATTTTGTGTTATTTGTTCAGTTGAATTTTCACAGCTGCTTGGCACCCAAAATGGGTATGGTCAATTACCACCAGGGCCTGTACTGACAATGTGTATTCTACCTTTCATTGCCAAGGCCTCCTCACTATGCTGACATAGAAGGTCAAGAAGAGCTTAAGGGGCTGGGCATGGTGGCTCAAGCCTGTAATCCTAGCATTTTGGGAGGCCGAGGCAGAAGGATCAATTGAGGTCAGGAATTCAAGACCAGCCTGGGCAACATAGTGAGACCCTGTCTCTACCAAAAAAATCAAAAAATTAGTGGGGTGTGGTGGCGCGCCTATGGCCCCAGCTACTTGGGAGTCTGAGGCAGGAGGCTCACTTGAGCCCAGGAAGTCGAGGTTTCAGTGAGCCATGATCACACCACTGTACTCCAGCCTGGGCAACAGAATGAGACACTGTCTCAATAAAAAAGGAGGGGAGTGTCTTAAGGTCTTCAAGGGGAGGGACCAGCCTCACACAGCTTATGGTTAACCTGTGTCATACACACACACACACACACACACACACACTTTGGGGAAATGTTTGTCATGCTATTTCTAATCTCTATATCTTTCTACTGAAAACAGAAAGAAAAAGCCACCAATTCTCAGAATAATCAGAAAATCTTGGCAGTGGAAGGACCTGAGAGGTGAACTGGTCCAAGCTCCCATTCAATGCCATTCACGTCACCCTCCCTAAGGGAGGCATCTTCCTGTCTTGCTTGATGGTCTCCTATGATGGAAGACTCCTTTGTGGCCAGGAACCCACTGGAATATCCAAAGCCCTTGTGGGGGTCAATGGGAGTGGGCCACACGGTGCCCAGATGAAACACTGTTTCTGAGTATATCTGCGGGTGTTTCCAGATGAGGTTAGCATCTGAATCAGCGGACTCCGTTTAAATAGATCGCCCTTTCCAACGTGAATAGGCCTCATCCAGTCCCTTGAGGGTCAGAATAGAATAAAAGGCCAAGGAAGGAGGAATTTACACTCTGCTTTTTCCTGCCTCTTCTTGAGCGGAGACAGCTCCTCTCACCTTCTCCTGCCCTCAGAATGGGATTTACACCATCGGTTCCCCTGGCTGTCAGGCCTTCAGACTCTAACTGCATCACACCACTGGCTTTCCCAGGTCCCCAGCTTACAGACGGCAGAAGTCCTCCATAATCACAAGAGCCAATTCCTCACCATAAACCTCCTTTTATAAATTACATGTATAGAAATCAATATCTATAACCAATAAGATCTATTACTGTGTTGCTCTGAAAATCCCTGACTCAGATTGCCCTGTCCCCAACCTATCTCAAATGTGGTTTCAGAATATAGTACACCAAAAATGGTTCAAGTGCTTCTGAGAAAGCAGAGCCATCCGTGCAGCTGCCTGGCTCCACGCACCGAGGACGCCCAGTGGCAAACACGGAGTCAGTCATCGCAGCCGCGGAGCCATCGGACACCTGGAGCCGCTCAGCACACACACTTTTCAGCTGCCTGGAAAGTCCCCCTGGAGAGCAGCGCAGACCGGGCTTTGTTTTCCTCTTTCGCTTGCCATTTCTCTTTTTCTCTTTGCCTTTGAACATTTTCAAATCCTTTTTTCTGTTCCTACCCAGCTGGCAGCCACTGCATTCTAAAAGCTTTGAAAGCTCTGTGGCTTCTCAACCCACCTTCCATCCTGCAACAGTATCTGCTCTAAGCCCCGAGATGATGCCTCTTGCTCTCTGCTGGAAGGGCATTTTGTGTGGTGTAATGCAAGGGGAGAGGGGTTTGGAGTGACTGAGGATTGGACTCAAAATACAAGCCTCCCACTTACGGCTTTGTGCCCTTGGGAAAATTAATGAGCCTCTCTCTCTATTTTCTCCCCAGAAAAATTAGGTTGATACCTATCTTCAAAAAGTTAAGAAGGCTGGGAAAGGTGGCTGACGCCTATAATCCCAGCACTTTGGGAGGCTGAGGTGGGAGGATCCCCTAACTCAGGAGTGTGAGAACAACCTGGGCAACATAGTCAGAACCTGCCTCTACAAAAAAATTTTTTTAATTAGCAGGGCATGGTGACACCTGACTATAGTCCCAGCTACTCAGGAGGCTGAGGCAGGAAGATTGCTTGAGCCGGGAAGGCCAAGGCTGCAGTGAGCCGTGATCTCGCCACTGCATGCACTCCTGCCTGGGCAACAGAGCAAGACCCTGTCTCAAAACAAAAACGAAAACAAAATCTGTCCCTTCCTTGCATGGATTTCTTGACTCCAGGGGTGGCTAAGTCACTGTGTCCTGGACAATGAGATGTAAGGATTTCTGAGGGGATTTCTAGAACTCATACTGTTTTTTTTTCCTGATAAACGGGAGTGGACTTTGCTGACAAATGTGATTGGTTCTTCAAGTTTTCTTCTTTCTTCTGTTTCTTTCTTGAAATGCAAATGAGACACCCGGGGTGACGCAGCCACCTGGTAGCTCTCCTCTGGGTGCTGGGGACATAGGGATAACAAGGGGCTTCCTAGTGTCACTAAGCTTGTAGTCCAGTGGAGGAAACAAATGTGCAAATGCAAAATCACAACCCAACATCCTGAGCCCTATGATAGGGAGAGGGAGAGATGTAAAATACGGGATGAGCCTCAACCATGAAAAAAACTCACACCCCAAATTATATGAAAACCCCCAAAGTATAAAATCATTGACTACAGCAGGAACACTCCTAACTTATCTAAATCTGGGGATGGGGCCAGGAGTTCGAGACCAGCCTGGCAACATGACAACACCCTGTCACCACAGAAAAATAAAAAATTTTTAAAAAACACACAAAAATAAATCAGGGTGTGGTGGTGTGCCTGAGACAGAGGGTCACCGAAGCTGGGAAGATCAAGGCGGCAGTGAGCTGAGATCATGCCACTGCTCACTCCAGTCTGGGTGACAGATTGAGACTTTATCTAGGAAAGAAAGGGAAGGAAAGAAATGGAAGAAAGGGAAGAAAGAGAGGGAGGGAGGGAGGGAGGGAAGGCTGGTTAATAATAAAACTTCCAAAGATATTGGTTGAAGATTGAAACAAATTTTTTAAAACTTTGAGTCAAGACTTTGGTATCAGACAAGTGTGGGTTCAACTCTCAGCTTTGTGTTTTACTCCATCTTTAACTGAGGGCAATTTACCTAAAGATTCCTATGAGAAATAATTGAGGCAATATATGCAAAGTGCTTGGCACAAAGCACATGTTTAATAAACCTTAGTAATGAGGATGGTGCCCCCCAGGGGTTAAAGGTGGTAGAGATTACTTAAGAAACAGAAGCAATGTTGTAATCCAGAATTCAAAATTGAACCAATACTATTTTTTACCTAACTGCCACTGACCAACATTGAGAAACATCTAATACCCAGTATTGGTGAGAATATGGGGGGAAAAGGCCCTTCCATGCAATGATAATAGTAGTACAAACTGATACAAACTTTCTGAAGCCAATAACAGCAATTCACATCAATAGTCTTAAAAGTGTACATACCCCTTGACCCAGAAATTTTACTTCCAAGAGTTTATCTAAGGAAAGAATCATGGATGTGTGCCAAGACAGATACCCAAATATGTTCACTACAGCATTGTGAATGATTAGCAAAAGTTGAGGCGGGTGGAGGAGAAAGACCCAAATACCCAACAAAGAGAACTAAAGAAATGATGATAGAATACTCAGAAGCCAGGCCGGGCACAGTGGCTCACACATGTAATCCCAGCACTTTGGGAAGCTGAGGTGGGCAGATGGCTTGAGGACAGGAGTTCGAGACCAGCCAGGCCAACATGGCGAAATCCTGTCTTTACGAAAAATACAAAAATTAGCTGGGTGTGGTGGCACTTGCCTGTAATCCCAGCTACTTAGGAGGCTGAGACAAGAGAATTGCTTGAACCCAGGAGGCAGAGGTTACAATGAGCCAAGATCCCACCACTGAACTCCAGCCTGGGTGACAGAGCAAGACTCTGTCTCAAAAAAAAAAAAAAAAAAAAAAAAAGAAGTACTTGGAAGCCATTGACAATGACATTGTAAGGAGTGAAGGACTCATGAAAATTTTTACAACGTATTTTAAAATTTAAGAAGCTGGCTTCAGAACACAGGGAAATTTCTAACATTCAATAAGAAAAATGCCATAGAGACGCTAAAATATTATAAGCAGCCATCCCAGGCAGTGGGAATAATAGCCCCAATCATCCTTTAATTATTGGATTTACAGGTTTTGAAACAGTGCCTTGAAAGAACATATGTTGTTTTTTGCAACTTCTAGGAATAATGAAGAGAAGAGGAAGTCCTCCCTCAGCACCTGTGGCCGGCCCGATTCCTGGGGGTCGGCCCTGCACAGGCTCCGCACAGGACGGAGATCACACCCCCTGCTTGCTTCTCTGCCCCATGGTTTCTAGACTGTTCATGGAGTAAGGTCTTCTCCTTGTGAAGATCAATTTCAGGGAATATTTACGCGACCACTCCTGAAAATGCCTATAAAAAGAGATCTTTTTTTCCAAATGTGATTTGTTCTTTAACAAGTACAGCAAAGCAAGAAAACATTATTTTTGGAAACAAACGGAATACATCCCAAAAAAACTATGGAATGTAGTGGTAGAAACAAATACATTTCTATATTTGTGCATCCACTTCTCTTCTCACCTAGCGTTTGCCAGTAAGGGAATAATTTTTGTAACCTCCAAAAATGTCCCTGAGGGGGGCCAAAGTGACTTGTTTCAAGGGGCAGGCTTGAGTGCTATGAAAGTGGGATTTGGCTCAGTGTGCCCTGAGGCCAGCGCAATCTTCAAAGTTCTACAGGGAAGAGACTGGGGGCCTTTTTGTTATGTTAATAGCCTTTAGCTTAATGCTTTTTGCTGTACTCTTTGTTTTGGAGAAATAAATGAAAGGTGTTAAGCTGAGAAGAGTTATAATTGATTTCCTCTTTGTGCTTTTCTATATTTCCCAGATTTTCTAAAACAGATATAAATTACCACTGTGACTAGGTTACTACTTTTTTAAGAGAAGGGTGAGGTGACAGCCACAGCTACCTCATGGCATCATTTCAAGTGCTCTGCAAAGATCTCCCTTGACCCACCAGGTTGCCTGAAACACTTTTCACTGAAAATAGGGAACTTCATTTCAATGAGATAAAGCTTAAAATTCAAAATTCTGAACCAGAGATGGGGAAGGACATATTTCTATTTGCACACTGTGATATAAATGACTAATAATACTTTGCCTGGCTGTACCTTGGGAATGGGCTCTTTATTTAGGGGTTCATAGCTTCAGCCTCATAACTCGTTTTTTCCTCCCCCCTCCTCCCACCCCCGAGACAGAGTCTGGCTGTGCCATCCAGGCTAGACTGCACTGGCACAATCACAGCTCACTGCAGCCTCAACATCCCGGGCTCGAGCAATCCTACCACTTCAGCCTCCTAAGTAGCTGGGACTACAGGTGTGCACCACTATGCCCAGCTAATTTTTGTATTTTTGGTAGAGACAGGGTTTCGCCATGTTGCCCAGGCTGGTCTTGAACTCCTGGGCTCAAGCAATTCACTCGCCTCAGCCTCCCAAAGTGCTAGGATTACAGCACAAGCCACTGTGCCTGGCTCCTAACTCCTAACACAACTCTGTAGGTCAGGGGCCCCCAAGCCCCAGGCCATGGACCAGTACATGGACCAGTACTGCTCCATGGCCTGTTAGGAACCAGGCTGCACAGCAGGAGGTAAGCAGCAGGTGAATGAGTAAAGCTTCGTCTGTTTTTACAGCTGCTTCCCATGGCTCCCATTACTGCCTCAGCTCCGCCTCCTGTCAGATCAGCAGCAGCATTGGATTCTCATAGGAGCATGAACCCTATTGTGGACTGTGCACCCAAGGAACCTAGGTTGCATGTTCCTTATGAGAATCTAATGCCTGATGGTCCGTCACTGTCTCCCATCACCCCCAGATGGGATTGCCTAGTTGCAGGAAAACAAACTCAGGGCTCCCACTGATTCTACATTATGGTGAGTTATATAATTATTTCGTTATATATTACAATGTAATAATGATAGAAATAAAGTGCACAATAAATGTAATGGGGTTGAATCATCCTAAAACCATCCCCACACCCTGGACCCATGGAAAACTGTCTTCTGCAAAACCAGTCCCTGGTGCCAAAAAGGTTGGGGACCACAGCTCTAGGTCGTGTGGGTTGATTTTGCTCTTCCTTATTGTTAGGTAAAGAAAAATGAGTACCCAGCCATTGGTCACGTGTGGGCGAGAATGGCGCCTTACAATTAAACCAAAGTGCACTGTGCACGGCACTGCTCTCCCTTAGCTCCAATAGAGGCATGGGGTCAGCTTGCCCGGCTTCCTGAGTCTGGATTCCCCCTGCCCTTTGGTCTCCAAAAGGTACTGAAGCCCAACTTTCAGTTGGATGAGGAACCTCTTGGACCTTAGTGTTCCACAGGAGTGACCCTAAAGCTGGACTCACTGCCCAGGTCCACTTGAATGGTCTCGTGGACTGTTACTGAAATGGTCCAAGGTTTGAAGCCACTAAGAGTGGGCATCAAATCCTAGCAACCCTCCTCATCTGGGTCACCTTGGCCTCGTCTTCACACTCTCCGGCCTCAGCTCCCTCACTGGTAGTGGGGGACGTGGGTCAATACATTGTCACTATTGTTGAAAACTCAATACATTGTGACTATTATTCATGAATTCTTTAGCTGCCTTATTTCTACTTCCGGATGCAGACTTGTTTACAACTCTGAATATAAAGGAATTGAAGACCAAGAACCTAATAACTATTAGGTTATATTTGTTACAGGTCTGATCATTTTTCTCCTCGGGTCCACTGATCCACAGAAAATACATATATAAATAACAAGCAACCAGGGGCCTCATGTAAGGGGGAAAAAAATCTTAAACAATCTTGCTTTTGTGGGTTTCTATCTTCCAGAAAAAAATTAATAAATACAAAAGGATTAATTTTTCGGCTTTAACATTTTTAAGTGTACCAAAAACTTTATTAAATACACAAGTAAGTATATGTCACTTAAAAAAAAATTACAGCCAGTGCAGGACAAGAGGGAGAAAATCCTTTGGAAAAGAGGGTGCCGTGGGACAACCCTAGGACAGGAGATGGAGCCATGGATGGGGCCCAGGGCTGACTGTGGCATCCAAGAGATACCCAAGGAAAAGCAGTTAGGGGCTGTAAGGAAGAGGTGGTGAGGGAGTCCCTGAGGGAAATGACAGGCTCTGAAAGGAAGGAGAATGACGGGGAAGGCAAACGTCTCCTCCTCCCTCCCACACTCTCTGCCGGTTTTCCCGCTCTGCCTCCTGGCGCCCTTCTCCACCAAGAAAGCAGGAGCCCACCTAGTCTTTCTTTGGGGGGAAACAGCGCCCTCGTGTGGGCCGCCTGGTTGTTGGCGCTGGAGATCCGTTGCCTTTTCACTACCTCGGACACACGTTGTTTTTCAGCAAATAAGAAAGCCGCATAGGCAGCATCACAAGCAGTTTCTTTGCAGAAAACTTGGTAAGGAGCAAACAGAAATAAGCCGAGTCTAGCAATTTCCCTCACCCACATCATTCACCTCCGGCAAGTATCTGACTCTGTTTCCCTTTAAGATGCCCAACTTTGGGGGCCTCGTCCCAACAGGGAGTAGTAGCTCCTGTAGCAACCCAATCGTGCATCCCTGAGAGGCGTAAGGGCAGGGAGCTGGCAGAGTCATGGGAACATACGTGGGGACAGTCTGGAAGGCAAAGTGATTGGCCTAGGATGCAAAAGGTCCATACTGACGTAGAGAGGAGCTGGGCAGCCCCTGGATCCGCCCAGAAAATGCTGTGCCCTCCCAGGACAGTGAGAGATTCACACATAGCATTCCTCCATGGCTCTGGTATTGATAGAAGTACTTCTAGAAACAGCCCTTCAGGAAATGGAGGGTGCTCAAAGATTTCTCTACGAAGGTGTTGTTTGCAGTTTTGTTTGTAAATCTGTCATTTTGGAAGCGGCCTAAGAGCCAATAGGAGGGGCCTGGTCAGATATAGCGCGCTGCTCCCATCAGTGGAATGCCGTGGAGACATTAAGAATGATGTGGCAGGCTAGGTATCATAGAGAAATCCCGTCTCTACAAATAATTCAAATATATATATATATATATATAGCGCCAGGTGTGGTGGCACACACCAGTAGTCCTAGCGACTTGGAAGGCTGAGAAGGGAGGATCGCTTGAGCCCAGGAGATGGAGGCTGCAGTGAGCCGAGATTATGCCACAGCACTCCAGCCTGGGGACAGAGTGAGACCCTGTCTCAAAATAAAAATAAAAATAAAAATAAAAAATAAGATACCGCATCCAGTCACTGACTTTCAACCTGTGCACTGCTCTGCGGTCGTATGCTTTCCTTCCATTAAAAAAAAAAAAAAAACTAATACATTTAAAAAATAACGCAACAGTCTGTTTAATGGCAAATGGGCACGTATGCTCAATGTCATGTTAAATATTACAAATACAAATCTGAACATGTCATTATGGTGTAGATTTGCCTTTCTTAGCCCCACTTTTAGTTTGTTCTATCATTTTTTATGTGCCCTTGTAATCCATGCTGCATCCTTTAGAATAAAATGGAGATTTAATAAATAAGGAAAATTATATGTACACTAGATCCCCCTTCCAAAATGTATATATGCACGTAGAGAGGACAGAGAGAGAGGCACAAGATATGTGAAAAGTACAACCATGAAACGTTGTGACAATCCTTACCTCTAGCTAAGGATGGCTGGTCATTTTTATTTACGTATTTTATATTTGTTTTCATGTTCTACACTGAATAGGGTTTACTTCTTTAATCAGAAGAATAGTCCATTTTTTTCAAGAAACAGAGTTGTGCCCTAGCCCGCCCGCCTGCCACTCATACCCATGTCTCAGGCAGGTGAGCCAGGCAGACTCTCTCAAAGCAAATCAGAAACATCTTGGGAAGTTCAGCTGAAGGAACAAAGGACTCCCTTGCATCCAGGATCTACCAGTGCCAGCATTTGAGCCATGCCCTAAAGAATCAGCCTTGTCCCGCACAGAAGTTATCTCGTGAAGCTGTTATTGATTGTTTACAGGTTAGTATAAAAGGGTTTATCGGTGTCGTGTAATAGTTTTGAACTGGGCTTGGAGGCTGGGCTCTGAACTTAAATTCTCACTCTGTTGTTCACTAATGTTTGATTTGGAGTGATGACTTCTCATTCTCCTCATCTGAAAAGCGGAGGTGTAATCCTTATACCTCTCAAGATTGCTGAGAAATTAAATGTGGTAATCAGGCTGTGCCATATGAAGTTGGTGGTTTTGTGGGCGTAAAGTGGGTGATCCCCGGCCATTTCTGGTTCAATCCGTGCACACTGGGAGCTCAGCACAGTGCTGGCAGGTGGTCAGCGCTTGCTCAGCCTCCACACGGTTCCACCCCCATTCCACAGATGAGGCTGTCCAGGCAGAACGTGGGAAAAACAGGGCGGCGGGAAGGCATGCGGGGCCTGGGAGTGAGCTGTGGGGAGGAAGGAGGGAAGAAGCCTCAGAATGCCAGGTAGAGGCTCCCAAAATACAGTGTGGCCACAGCTGACGCAGCATCAGCCTCTCTCTTGCCATTTTAAAGATACTCCACCCGCAAACAAACACACACACCCCTCACCCTCCTAACCTAATTAAATTTACTTCTACATGGCAGAACTTTCTCCCCAAGTCTGAGCCCTCTGGGATCCACCTTGTGACCCCAGAGGGCTAATGTCACAACGGGGACCCTGAACCCCCACTCCAGCTTCTCCCCTGGGCACAGGTTTGCTGGCAGGTGCCAAGGTGGTAGGATATGCTTCATCGCACCCTGGGGATGGTGCAGAGGCTGTGACTGAAGCAGCCTAGCGTGGTGCTCCCCTTAGTCCTAATTAACTCAGTTACCATAAGTTCCATTGCACCCAGGACTGAGATACCCAAGTCTAAGGAATGGGGAACCATTAGAGACACTGTCAGGGGGCAGGAAAGGAGAAAGCCACCACTAGTCCACCTGGCAGGGCCTTCTGTGGAAGGTAATTCGAGGTTGGGCATTTTCTTGGGATATCAGAGTCTGAATCAACTTTTATCTGAAATGAAAGGTCTGCCCTGCCCCAGCCAGAGCTGCCAGTGCCTCTGCCCCTTTAATAGGGACTTGGTGCTTTCTCAGTGCCACCCTTGAAACTCAAAACTGAGTGGGGTCAGTCTGCTGATGGTTTGGGGGTTAAGGGAGATGGGGTGCAAGAGAAATGGTGGTTTCAAAGACTCTTCCATCCTTGGGTTAGCTACTCTAAGAATAACATGTACAACCATTAGAAAGAAGATCCCCATGGCTCATGTCATTTAGGCTTTAACCGGCCCTGTGTGCAACAGTCATAGCCATTTTTAGTGGGCACATGGGCTGAGATATCATGCGCTAAAGACCATGCCCAAATTCACACGCGAAAGATATGAGAAGCCAGGACCCAAACCCACACTCTCTGTCTCAAAATTCATTCTCTTTTTGAATTGCCACAAATCTGCAGGAGAATAATTGTTCTAGGATAGAGATTCTCAAACTACAGGGCGAGAAACCCTTGGGTACTGCCAAGTTATGTCAAGGAAGCTGCTAATTCAGACGGGACATTAAGTATGGCCCACAAACTTAAAAAAAAAAAGAAAACAGTATGTCTTGCCCAATCACCCCTTCATGCATCAATCCAACTGCTATGTACCAATATTTTTCAAACATCTATAGATGTTGTTATGATGATGAAGATACAATTCATTGTACTGCTGCTTCTTATTGTTGCTTGGTTACTGCAGTAACAGGCAACTGCACAATTCCAGTGGCTTCTAGCACCCAGCATTTATTACTCACCTGATTCCATACTGGCTGCAGGTTAGCTGAAGCAGGCTGTGCTCTGCTCCATGTGTCTTCTCATTCAGGGACTCAGGCTGAAGGAGCAGCCTCTGACTGTGACATGCTGCATGAAACCTAGCTAAGCCACACAGTCACATCTAATCACATGTCCTGTCATGGCCTGATAAGTGGGGGTGGATGGCCGCTTCACCTACTGGAGGCACCGGAAGGGCAGGGATGTATTTATTTTGATAACAAATAATCGTGACTGGGCTCACACATGTAATCCCAGCACTTTGGGAGGCCAAGGTGGGCAGATCACTTGAGCCCAGGAGTTCAAGACCAACCTGGGGAACATAGTGAGATGCTGTACCTACAGAAAATATATGTATTTTTTAATTAGCTGGGTGTGGTGGTGTGCACTTGTAGTCCTAGCTACTAAGGAGGCTGGGGTGGGAGGATTGCTTGAGCCAGGAAAGTGGAGGCTACAGTGAGCTATGATCATGCCACTGCACTCCAACCTGGCCAACAAAGTAAGACCCTATCTCAAGAAAAGGAAGGAAGGAAGAAAGAAAGAAAAGAGAGAGAGAGAAAGGAAGAAAGAAAATAATCATGAATAATAACACAACCTACCACTTTATCCATTTTTTTTTTTTTAATATGAGACAAGGTCTCACTATGTTGACCAGGCTGGTCTTGAACTCCTGGCCTCAAGCAGTCCTCCCATCTTGGCATCCCAAAGTGCTGGGATTACAGGTGTGAGCCACCACACCTGGCCTTTATCCATTTTCTCTGTGAGCAAGTACTTCAGGTAGAACTATGATGAGGAAGCCCTCGCAGTTAAAAAAAACTGGGAGACTGCCATTAGAAAAGTTGAAAATGTAATTCTATGCTTATACCTCAGACACTCTTGGTGGGAATGCAAATTTGTTCAGCCCCCATGGAAAGCAGTTTGATTATTTCTCAAAGAACTAAAAATAAAACTACCATTTGACCCAGTAATCTCATTACTGGGTATATACCCAAAGGAAAACAAACTTCTATAAAAAAGACACTTGCATTTGTATGTTCATTGCAGAACTAGTCACAATAGCAAAGACAAGGAATCAGCCTAGATGCCCATCAATGTGGATTGGATAAAGAAACTGTGGTATATATACACCATGGAATACTACATGGCCATAAAAAGGGATGAAATCATGTCCTTTGCAGCAACATGGATGCAGCTGAAAGCCACTATTCTAAGTGAAAATAAATACTGTGTATTCTCACTATACGTGGGAGTTAAACATCAGGAACTCAGGGACATAAAGATGGCAGTGATAGACAGTGGGGATTCCAAAAGTGTGGAGGGAGGTAGGAGGACAGGGGTTGAAAAACTACCTATCAGGTACTACTATGTTTGCTACTTGGGCAGTGGGATCATTAGAAGCCCAAACCTCAGCATCACACAACATACCCATGTCACAAACCTGCACATGTACCCTCTGAAACTAAAATTTAAAAACAATTAAAGAAGATGCAGTTCTACAACACTGATTACTCCCTTGCCTGAGCAACATCAGTAAGTTTTCACATTGGTAGAAGGTGGCATCTCCAAGATGGAATTCAATATTTAAATATGGGTTTTAAGGTCAAACTTAAGTTGTCCCATTTGCATCTGCCCTGAGGAGCCTCTGGCCTCTGAAGCGGCTTCAGATGGTGGAGGTCCATGGGAATGCCATCTGTTGCCTCTGCAACAAGACAGTGTGAAATGACTTCCACTGGCAACTCTGGGCCGACAGTCTGATAGAACTGCATAGACTCCTGGGAATTCACCTATTCAAGAAACACTTATGTTGTGGGGACTGTAAGCAGTGTGAGATGCAAAGGTGCGTAGGAAACCATCCTCACCCTCACAGAGCTTGCAGTGGCGCCTCCCAGCCTCACTTGAGGAGCAAAATCAAGGCTCTGAGTTTCCATGACTTGGTCAAAGGTCACACACCAGGTCAATGACCACAGGGGACTCGACATCAGGTGTCTTTTTGCTGGTTTGCTTTTGAGACGAGGCCTCGTTCTGTCACCCAGGCTGGAGTGCAGTGGTGCAGTCTTGGCTCACTGTGGCCTCAACCTCCCAGACTCAAGCAATCCTCCCTCCTCAGCCTCCAAACAGCTGGGACTATAGGCTCATGTCAGCGAGCCTGGCTAATTCTTTAATGTTTTCTAGAGACAGGGTCTCACTATGTTGCCCAGACTGGTCTCGAACTTCTGGGCTCCAGTGATCCTCCTGCCTCAGCCTCCCTAAATTCTAGGATTACAGATAGTGCATCTGGCCAAAATCAAGTTTATTGACTACCATTCTCTTTTCTCTACACCATATGCTTCCTTAATTAACATAATCTTCAGCTGAATTCCTTTCTTAGTTGTGTGTTGTGTTACCTTTTTCTTCCCAACAACAAGGCAATGTGGGGCCACCCCAGATAACAAAAGGGAACTGATAGGGAAGAACAGCATACACCCAGAAAGCAGGTGCCAGTTGCCCGTAACCAGAGGCCTCAGATGAGGGAAGAGAACGCAGCACTTTTAAAAATTATGTGAATGATGAAAGTCACCTTTTGCTACATCCTTTCCATCAGACTCTTAGTGCATTTGAGACTTTGATTAATGAGGCTATATCCAAGAATGATATTCATGTTACCCAATAAAGACACCATGGGGTTGTTCCGGGCCCAATTTTGGCAACTTGCTCAATATTCAAGCTGGGTTTTTTCCTTTCCTTGTATCTTATCAACCAGGTACAAAAGGATGTTGTTTAAATGAGAAAATCTCTTCCTTCGCATACTGTTCTAAACTCAGTGGGTTCTCTTTACAGCCAGGTGAGAAAAAGTTGTAATTTCAATGCAGAGAGCCCTTCTGAATGCCTGCGGCCTGGGAGGTATAATGAACAAGCTTCAGTCTTGGATCAGTTCCCAGACCCACAACGCGAGAACGCTGTGGTGTCTAAACAGAAGTCCCTGGCTTTCTTTCAGTCCCAAGTCTTATTAGGTTTGATGCTTCTTTATTATGTTTTGTTCTGCATCTCTAAATCCCCCTTCCAAAGCATAATGCTGCAAACATGGGGTCTGCACGCCCAAGAGCATTGTCCCTTGGTTGCCATGGTAACCCAAGCGCATCCACCAAGCACTTTACTCCAAAGGAAATAGTGAGCTTGGGCTACGAGCTTGCACCTTGCACACACACCCACCCTAGTCACTGAATATCCCCTGGAGGGTTTCTGTTTCTGCACCAGAGTTGGCAAAGGCCAAAGGGGCCAGCGCAACTGTGTTTTATCGACTTCATGAAAATACCTGGGATACACATTCAATTTCTATTTATTATTGTTTCACCTGTGCTGAGAGGGGAGCTGCTGGCACTTGACAAATGGGCTGAGAGGCTGCCGAGTTTCATTCCGGCGTTGGTAGGTAACAGATGCCGAAATGTGATTTCGTAATAGCGGAATAGGACTTTGTACTTTTACAGCACTTTTCATCAGTGAACCTCAAAGGCTCCCTCATTAGTCCCCGTGGCCCGCTGGAAAGGAGGTGAGTGGTGATTGGGTCCCCCCACATGGCAAGCCCAAGGCAAGAGGAGGCCTTGGGTTAGTTGCCTAGACTTAAACAGGACACAGAAGCACAAAGAGGCCACTGGAGCCCCAGTCTGATGGAGCTGCTCTAATCGTGTAATTACCCTGCAATCATGCCCATCATTTGCATTTTTAACTCCATTCATTAAATGTGCGGCTTCTGTTTGGGGAGACTTGTCTCCACACATCTCAACCGTCTGAATGCCTGTGGCTGGCCTTTTTATGCAGTAACAGGCATCCTGATAGACAGGTTGGGGGAAACATTGACTTGCTCCTACCGTAAAAGAGCACACGCGTTACCTAAGCAGAATGGCACAGGGTCAGCAGTGGCTGAGAAATGGTTACTTTATGGGAACACAAAACAAAGTCGGTTCTGAAAGTCCCCATGATCAAGAATGAGAAACTTCAGTAAACCGTAAGTCATCTAAAAACGTCCTCCCCACCCCAAACTACATCTCAAAGTGTTTAAAGTGAGCGGAGTCTTGGATAGTATCTAAATCCAACACCCCCCATTTCAGATGAGAAAATTGAGCCCCAGAGGCATTTCTCAATTAACCTTCAAGCCCAACAGCTGGTGAGTGGCAGAGGGGATCCCAGAGCTCAAATGGTTCACCCTCCCTATCTACCTTAACCACAAGGTGCTATGAGAAACTTACGTGGAAACATTTCTACAGGTGCATTGCCCTTGAATATCAGCAACATAAGCTCCTTCTGAACAGGGATTTTGTCTGCTTTTTTTTTTCTCAGTTGTATGCCAGAAAAGAGAACCTAGCACATAATGAATCCCCTATAAATTTTTGTTGATGATTGGACATCTGCACTGATCCTACTC
This sequence comes from Chlorocebus sabaeus, assembly GCF_047675955.1. Lineage (NCBI taxonomy): Eukaryota > Metazoa > Chordata > Mammalia > Primates > Cercopithecidae > Chlorocebus > Chlorocebus sabaeus. The sequence goes on from NC_132913.1 coordinate 93,386,425, forward strand.
AACACAGGCCAAGAAAGAATAATAAGGCCGGGCGTGGTGGTTCATGCCTGTAATCCCAGCACTTTGGGAGACCGAGGCAGGTAGATCACCTGAGGTCAGGAATTCAAGACCAGCCTGGCCAACATGGTAAAACCCTGTCTCTACTAAAAATACAAAAATTAGCTGGGTGTGGTGGCGCATGCCTGTAATCCCAGCTACTCAGGAGGCTGAGGCAGGAGAATCACTTGAACACCTGAGGCAGAGGTTGCAGTGAGTTGAGATCGTACCACTGCACTCCAGCCTAGGCAACAGAGAGATTAAGAGAGAGAAAATAATAGACAAGGAACCAGAAAAACATATTTTCCCCATTTAAGATTCAGATCAAATGTCACCTCCTCAGAGATGCCTTTTCTGATCCCCTTGTTCATTGTTTACCTCCCTCACCCCAGTCTTTCCTTTTCATTTGGTTCCATTTCATTCCTGTTTTGTTTTCATTATAGCAGTTATGAATATTTAAAGTGGCCTCATTTATTTTACAACTATCTCCTCACTTTGATAGAAGCACCATGAAGTCAAGAATTTTTTTCAGTCCATGAATTGACAGTTCTCAAAAGGAGATATACAAATGGCCAACAAACATATGAAAAAATGCTCTTCATCACTAATGATCAGGGAAATGCAAACCAAAACCACAATGCCATGCCACCTTACTCCTGTAAGAATGGCCATAATCAAAAAACCAAAAAAATAATAGATGTTAGCACAGATGCAGTGAAAAGGGACACTTCCACACTGCTGGTGGGAATATCAACTAGTACAACCTCTATGGAAAACAGTGTGGAGATTCCTTAAAGAACTAAAAGATCTACCATTTGATCCAGCAATCCCACTCCTGGGTATCTACCCAGAGGAAAAGAAGTCATTATACGGAAAAAAAAAAATTGCACATGCATGTTTATAGCAGCACAATTCACAACTGCAAAAATGTACAACCCACCCAAATGCTCATCAATCAACGAGTGGATAAAGAAACTATGGTATATATATGCAATGGAATACTACTCAGTCATAAAAAAGGAATGAATTAATGAAATTTGCAGCAACTTAGATGGGATTGGAGACTATTATTCCAAGTGAGGTAACTCAAGAATGGAAAACCAAACATTGTTCTCACTTATAAGTGGGAACTAAGCTATGAGGATGCAAAGGCGTAAGAATGACACAGTGGACATTGGGAACTCAGTGGGAAAGGGTAGGAAGGTGGTGAGGGATAAAAGACCACAAATTGGGTACCAGGTATACTGCTTGGGAGATGGGTGCACCAAAATCTCACAAATCACCACTAAAGAACTACTCATGTAACCAAATACCACCTGTTCCCCAATAACCTATAGAAATAAAAATGTTTTTTAAAAAAGAATTTTTGTCAATCGTGTTCACTGCACCATTGCCAGGGCCTGGGCCAGTGCCTGACATATGTGGGATGCTCAACAGATATTTATGAAGTGACAGATATATAGAGAAAAAAATAATGAAAGAGAAAGTGCTAAAAATCATCAAAAGTATCTGTTTCACAGTGAGAAATGTTCAGCATTATTGCATTACTCATCTTTGTCAACATTAGCAGCAAATCAGAGTTCCATAAGCCCTCTTTAGACCTGAACAAATTTCCAGTCAGTGTGTGTGTACAAAACACATTCCTACAACGTATCATTATCTTCTTGGTTCCAAATGATCCCACAGTTGATGTTCTCCGTGTTTGTCTGAGCCTCTGGGGCTTTATTAATATAATTATAGACACAAGTCACTAGTTGGGTGTATAATTGGATGGAAGGGACTATCTATATAGAACAAACCACTGACAGGTAGGTTAGGGCCAGAATCGCCCAAGGAATCAGCTGGCTCTGCTGGTCCATTTTACAGTTGTGGGAAGGTCCTGACAGAATAAGGGACCTGCCCTAAGCCACCTACATGCCTAATCTGAGGAGAGATCAGAAAACTTCAAAGGAACAAATCTGCCTTTTTTTATATGAATGAAAGTTCGATTCGAAAGATGGATATTAAACTGACCTTAGTTGAACACATTCTCAGGGAGAGTTCTTCCCTCTTCCAACTGTAAGAATCAGTACCCAGAGAAAAATCATCCTCAGAGGTGACACGTCACACAGTGTCATCCAAAAGGAATACAGGTGCAGAAGCAAGCATCGCACTCAACATCCCAGGCAGACTCTCAGCATCCTCCCCAGTATTTCACACTGGAAAAACTATGCGGCAACAGTCTTCACCAATAGCCTCCCTCTGCTGTAAAAGAAAAACAGCATCATCAAGCCAACCAGAAGCACACTATCAGACTCTCTTGGATTTGGGGGGGCAGACACCTCCAGTACAGAACTCAAAAAACGCTGACATATCTGTCTTCTATTAAGGAACCCTCTGTAGTTTCAAAAATGCCCCCTCTCTCAGCTCCTCACCCCCAGGCAAGCCAGGTCCCTACAGGGCACAATCTCCTCTGGGCTTTTTCTTCTTGCCCTGGTGGTATAAACTCTCAGGCGACCTGCTCACATCAGCCCCTACACCAGTGTCTCCACCTCTCTATTGGAGAACAGCACACATTCCACGTCCACTGCAATGCTTCTCATTGCTATCTGAGTTGCTAAGAAGCAGTGGGATGCAGCTGGCAGTCTCTGAGATGCAGTGGGGGTGGTGAGAGCCTTTCGCTTGCCTCATGTCAGGGGTCATGTGATTATTCCATTACTGTCTCTACCCCATCTCTCCTAATCTACAGTCAATCTGACAGTTTTCCCAAACAGGGCTGCCCTGTTTCTAAATATTCACAAGTGCCATTTGCCAGGGCCTGCCAGGGCAGTGTTCGATTGCTTCAAGATGTGTGTTAATATCAAGTGACTTCGCAGCATGGGAATATGCTTGGCTGGGCCCCTCTGTTTACTGTCGAACCAATACCTTGGAATCCTGCTCTTATCAATGTCCTGTTGTGTGTTTTACCTGACATTTTTGAAAACACCAAAGTTAGCCGTATAAAAACTGATTGGTTCCTCTCTGATGATCCAGGTACTCAGGATGCTGCAAGTCTGGAGGCTGTCACTAGTGGCTAAGGTGCTGTGGGCTGAACAGAGTTCTCCTCGGGCACAGGGAGCAACTCTTGATTGTCTCTGTGGCTCAGGTGCCTGTCTCCTGCTAAGTCTAAGTCCTCCAAGGACAGGGACTTATCCATCTTTATGGCCCGCAAACCCAGAGTAGTGCCAGGTACTTAGTGAGTGCCTCTGTGTTGAATGAAATGCAGCCTCACTTTTTTTCTCTTATAGTTAAAATACACATAACATTGATCATCTTAACCATTTTAAAGTGTACAATTCAGTAGCACTAAATACATTCAGTGTTATGCAATGTCATACTTTTTTTTCTTTCTTTCTTTTTTTTTTTTTTTTTTGAGATGGAGTCTCGCTGTTGCCCATGCTAGAGTACAATGGCTCGGTCTCAGCTCACTGCAACCACCACCTCCTGGGTTCAAGTGATTCTCCTGCCTCAGCCTCCCAGGTAGCTGGAACTACAGGCATGCACCACCACGCCCATTTAACTTTTTGCGTTTTTGGTAGAGACGGGATTTGACTGTGTTGGCCAGGATGGGCTCAATCTCCTGACCCCGTGATCCGCCCGCCTTAGCCTCCCAAAGTGCTGGGATTACAGGCCTGAGCCACCGCACCCAGCCTTTTCTTTTTTTCTTTTAAAGGTGCAATGCCTCATTCCTGTAATCCCAGCTCTTTGGGAGGCCAAAGCGAGGGGATTGCTTGAGCCCAGAAGTTTGACACCCATCTGGGCAACACAATGGGACCCAGTTTCTACAAAAAATAAAAAATTAGCGGGGCAGGGTGGCACATAGCTGTACTCCCAGCTACTCAGGAGGCTGATGTGGGAGGATTGCTTGAGCCCAGGAGGTCAAGGCTGCAGTGAGCTGTGGTTGCACCACTGCACTCCAGCCTGGGCAATAGGGCAAGACCCTGTCTCAAAAAAAAAAAAAAAAAAAAAAGACTCCTTAATAAAATTACTCTAAATAGGTTAACAGTTTTTTCTAACAAATGAAAAAATAAAAGATAAAAGATGGAGCCTGATTTCAAGGCTATCTAGACAGCAAAGTGTGAATACTGTTCTCCACTAAATACAACTGTTATCACTTCTTAGCTCTTCTGTGGTCATCTCCCAGTGCTCAAAATGTATTCATCAAGCAGATGTGTTGAGTACTCTGTTAGATGCTGGAAATAAGCAGATGAACAGACGTGGTCAGTGCCTGTGAGGTGCTTAAAGACCAGAGAAGAGACAGATGCTTATTTCTAATTCCCCACACTGTACTGCAAACCTCATCAGGATAGGGGTTTTGTCTTTTTTTTCCCCCCCTGCTCTATCTCCAGTATATTGAACAGTGCCTGGCATGCTATCGGCGTTTAAAAAGTACTCAATGAATGAATAAATAATGAAAATCTGGCTGGGAAGTGGGAGAAAGCTTCCACAAAGGCCTTAGTTGGGTTTGTTCTTGAAAGTATCATTTCTTGAAGAAAGAGTTACAGACATCCTCACATTAAACCTCTTTGTCTTTATAAATTACCCAGTCCCGGGTATGTCTTCCTCAGCAGCGTGAAAACAGACAAACAGACTAATACACCCTCCCATGGGATTACTCTTGTAGCTGCTTCTAAGCATTCTAAGTCAGTTCCTGGTTTGATTCTCCTGGAAGCAGACTCTGAGACAAGGACTTGAGAGTCAATAGGTTATTGGGAAAGATCCTGGGAAGAGCAAGAGAAAGAGAAGGGAAAGTGAAATCCAGAAGGGAGAAGCAAACAACGAAGGGTGAGTTGGTGAGCTGGTGAGGAGGCTGCCACGATGGGAGACTCTGGCCTGGCCCCACTAAAGAACTATAAAGTACACCTCAGAACTTTCCTCAGGAGGGCCAAGGAAGCTGGAATACCTATCCACCAATTCCTAACCCTCACAGGCTAGGGACTGCCCCTGGAGGCATTAAATTCTAGGCATCTCTGGTCCGCCCTGTGCTCTGGCTGACGGATGCCTCAGGTATAGAAGCAGAGAGATGAGGGCATCTGTGGTAGGCAGCTGTGAGCATGCACAAGAGTGCCCTTTGCAGCTGCATGTGAACTCAGAGGTGGGCCAAGGGGAAAAGGGCAGGGCTTCAGCAACATCTTCTACACCATCTGCCCCAGCAGAGTTTGTTTCCCCTCTAGAAGACGGTGGCAGAGGCCATGCTGTGTGTCCACACACAATGCTGTATGTCCACCATCTTGTCTTGGGCACACAGGAAGATGATATGTCCTAGGCTCCCCTGTCATTTAAGCCATCTCATTCACAGCTAAATTAGAAACAGGGTGCTACTTCTGCCCAGTAGAATATGGACAGAAGTTACTAAAATCATTTTCAGGCCTGACCCTTAAAAACAACCCATGCGAGGATGTGAGGGTAGTCTGGCTGCGACATCTGTCACCCCACTGATCACGAGGGTTGATTCGGCTGATCTGGCTGGCTAGGTGGGTGTGCCCTCCTGCCTCACCGCTCCGTGTTCATCCCTCCTGAGGCTGCATGCTTGGTTGAAGAAGATAACCTTCCCCAGTAGAAGAGGGCCAATGTTTGGTCAAGGGCATATAAGTAGTTGCATTCCCCTGCTAGAACCTCCAAACAAGCTCTCAAGGTCCATTTGTAGGAAAATATTGGGTAGTCAAGCTTCCAAGACTCCAGACACATCCATATAAGGTGGCAGTCTGCTTTTTTTCTTTTTCTTTTTTTTTTTTTTTTGAGACAGTGTTGCTCTGTCACCTAGGCTGGAGTACAGTGGTACAGTGGTGTGATCTCAACTCACTGAAACCTCCACCTCCCAGGTTCAAGTGATTCTCCTGCCTCAGCCTCCCAAGTAGCTGGGATTATAGGTGCCCACTGCCACACACGGCTAATTTTTTGTATTTTAGTAGAGACGGGGTTTCACCATGTTGCCCAGGCTGGTCTCAAACTCCTGAGCTCAGGCAATCCACCCACCTTGGCCTTCCAAATTGCTGGGATTACAGGCATGAGCCACCACACCCAGCCACTTTTCTTAAAAACACACACACAAACAAAACTATGTGATCCTCCAGTTCTTTCTCTTCAGTGACCAACTTGAAGTCCATATGTTTAAGATGGTAGGAATGTAAGATTGAAGGAGCCCACCAAGGAAAGCCACTCAGATTATACCAGACTGTGACATGAATGAGAAATAGACAGTTGTATGCAGCCCCTAAGATTTGGAGATTTGTTACTGCAGAAGAGCCTAGCCCATCCTGACTAACAAAGAATATATACTGGCTCTGCTGAGAATCTCTGCATGTTTTGGCAGTATGTTTCTTTTCCCTTTTCCTCTTCATAACTTGAAAAGAATCTTTAATGCAATTTCAGGGCTAAAAGAGTGTGCTTCTGTTTCAAGAAACAAATATGCTTAACTGAGTGATGTTCTTGCAGTTGGCAATGAACCCACGATGCCCAGCCAGTATAATAGTCTTGACAGCATCTCTCAAGGCCTGCCTGCCTGCTTTAGGACCCAGTCTTGGCGACAGGGTTTAGCTGCCCACCCTTCCATTTAACACATCTAGAGAAGCTACCAATTACTGCTAAACTGCCTTGTGTGGCTCAGCCCTCAGGTCAGAAGATGACATCCGGAAGGGCCATTTCAATGATTATGTAATTAATATTATCATGATATATAACTGCATGTAATGGTTTTTATCGATAGAGACCTTTTCTTCCTAGGCTATTCTTCAAAGTAAGGTTGCTGCCTGTTCTACCTTTGTGACATTCAGGAGCATCCTCTGGCAACATGGTTCGGAGGTTTTATTGTACATATTTAAGTGCTCTCTTTGAAACCCATGGGTCCTGGAAGTTTTGAACTAGGTTTTGTGGCTCTGCATCACCTTCACAGTTTTAAAAGGCACCCGTTTACACAAATGCCTGCTCACAAGCCACAGAGCGATGGCCACGGACTCCTCCCAAAGTCAACACTTAGATTTATTGACTGAGAAGGATGTAACTGACCGAAACTTCACCCAGCTCAATATTTGCCTAGAGACAATAAATCTCAACGCCGACACAAACTAAAAGTCGATGGATATGTATTGTTACAGACTTTCTTTTGGGAAGACTAATCCATTGGGTATGGATTTTGAAATAATTTCATTTTGATTGGAGTGCAGGGCTAGCTGGACAGCGCAGTCAGAAAACAAAGTGGGGGACACGTGATAGGAGCAGTTGCTCCTTGTAATCCCATAGTTAAATGCGGTGCTGTGAGCAGCACTTAAAAGAGAAAAAAGAGCCTGTCATCTATCAGGCCTCCAGAAGGGCCGCCTTCTGTGAGATGATGTCATCATAATGGCAGAGTGTGTTAAGTCCTCTGTGAATCCCCACAGGGCATTTGTCCTGCATGAGAATCAATTACAGAAAAGATAAATGGTGCATGAGAAGTATCTTTTGGCATATATTTCACTTCTGATATATGTTGTTCTGCTGAGCAACAAACGATTTAGATAAACCTCAAGGTCATGTTTGGACCAGAGAGATGTTTTTCATTAGCTAGAGAGTGACCATCCTGATAAGAGAAGCAGCAGCTTGCGGAAAACTGCAAAACACCTGCCCCTCCGGGCAGCTGAAGCAGCCTACCTGGATCAGGCTGAGTGCCCTGGACATCACAGAAAGCCACGTTCGCATCGGAACAAGCGAGAGTGACGTTTTTGCCCACCATCTCCCAACGAAAGCCCTTTTGAGTGCACGGAGTGATTATTTCTGTGAACTGTAGTTATACTTCAGGCATGGACTCTGGAGAGTACATTTTCCTGGCTCAACTTTTTGTGAATCACAGATCCAGCTGAGTTGTGATTTTTTTCTTCTTTTTGAGTCTAGGTCTGTGTTAGCAGTTGATTGGCGGTCTTGCCCACATCCCTTGTTTTTCCATATATATATATACACATGTAATTTTTTTTTTTTTTTTTTTTTTTTTGGCTGAGATTGAATCTCACTCTGTCACCCAGGCTGCAGTGCAGTGAAGCAATCTCAGTTCACTGCAACCTCCGTTTCCCGGGTTCAAGAGATCTTGCCTCAGCCTTCCAAGTAGCTGGGATTAACAGGCACCCGCTACCACACCCAGCTAATTTTTGTATTTTTAGTAGATGGGGTTTTACCATGTTGGCGAGGCTGGTCTCGAACTCCTAACCTCAAGTGATCCACCTGCCTTGCCCTCCCAAAGTTCAGGGATTATAGGCATGAGCCACTGTACCAGCTGCCTTAGATTTTTTTCACGGTTCCACAGGTGAGAAGGGAAAGTGGTTCGTGTCTCCTTGTGGTCACTTCCTTGTCACTGGGTCCTCAGACCCATTGCATGGGGTTTTTCATTTTTTTGAGACAAGGTCTCACTCTGTTGCCCAGGGTGGAGTGCAGTGGCTTGAGCCTTGACCTCTCAGGCGCAAGTCATCCTCCTACCTCAACCTCCCAAGTAGCTGGGACTACAGGCATGCACCCTCACACCTGGCTAATTTATTGTTGTTATCATTATTATTATTATTTGTAGAGATGTGTCTCCCTATGTTGCCCAGGCTTCTCAAACTCCTGGGCTTAGCAGTCCTCCCGCCTCAGCCTCCCAAAGTACTGGGATTATAGCATGAGCCACCATGCCTGGCCCCATGGGGATGTTTGTACTACCTGTCACCACACCCAGCTAGTGCTCCCACAGGCCAGCAGGACGTGCTGTGGTGATGCTGTCCTTATGTCACTCCATCCAGTGCCTCTGATCAGCTGTGACTTAGAGCACTGTCCTCCCAGGACCTCGCTGCAGCCTCAGAATCTTTTTTGTTCCACCCTTCTCCGTGTCTGTATTCCAGAATCTTGTGTTTTGGGGCACTCAGTTGCCTCCTTGTAAAATGTTGTCCTCCATGTTTTCATAAAGAGGAATTCAAATGTTTTCTCCATCTTACCCTAAGAAGCTTCTCCTAACCTCAAATCTGGGGTGTCTTCTCTGTTCTTCCATAGCCCACTATCAATACAGACAGTCCTTATTGTACCCACCTGGCTCTCATCTCTCTACTATGAGAGACAATTTCCATATCATTCACCATTTTATTACCAATTATAAGCATGGCTCTTGCTTGGCACATATTATACATACATACTCAGTAAGTATTTTAGGAATCATTGAAAATATCTATGCCCATATTTTTCTACTTAGGGTCCATACAGTGGGATTAAGAACTTCAGAGATTAGCTTCCATTTTCCTTATTTCTCAAAGTATGAGCAACAGAGGCAGCAGAAGTGAAGGGCCACATTAGGGGTCCAGCACCTCTGGCCCCTTCTCTGTCTCAGGTGTATGTGGGGTGTGAGTGTGAACTAGCCAAATAAAAGGAAACAGGCCAGAAAGGTCACTGGTTCCAGTTGAATGAATACTGCTTTCTTGCTTATGAATTTCTCCCCCTTGTTCCTTGCAAAGTATGGAACTGAACAAGGGGGACAGTTATGTGGTCAGCAAGAGGGTGGGAGGTCACTCTCCAATCACAGGCATGGGGTGGGTATAACTTGACGCTCCATCCCCACAAAGCTGCACAGGTCCTGTCTCTGCACAGCTGCTCCATCACCAATCTTATCACATAGCCTTATGACCACTTGGCTGTTCTCTTCTCCTTGCCTTGACCCATGTGCAAAGAGCTGATGCTCTAAATCTAATGTTAATAGCTTTATAGAGGTATAATTGACATAGAATATTGCACATATGCGAAGTGTACAATTTAATGAGTTTGGATATGTATATACACCCATGAAACCATCACCACAATAAAGATAGTGAACACATTTATCAGCTCTGTGTGAGCCCCTCCGTTTCTCAGCCCCTCCGCCTCCCAGCCTCTTCACTTCTCAGGCAACCACCCATCTGCTTCCTATTACTCCAGGTGAGTTTGCACCTTCTAGAGTTTTGTATAAATGGAATGATACAGTATATACTCCTTGGGGTAGACTTCTTTCACTCGGCATAATTACTGGATCTCCATTCATGTTGTTACATGTATTAATAGTTTATTTAAAGCTAAAGTTTTTATAAACCTCTCCTGAAAGTTTGGAGACATCTTAAAAATTGGAAAGGATTTGGTCTTGGGCTGTATTATAACATAGATTGTCTCGATTGGTTCTAGAATTAGCAAGCCTGCTGTCAGCAGGAAACCCATCAATAAGGACAGACTCAGAACAGGAAAGGGGCAAATAACAAAGGGAGATAAACAGCTAAGAGGACAGAGAGAAGGAGCCAAAAATATCTCCCGAGTTTCCTTCCATCTGTGCTTCTCTCTCCCACCGTGCTTCCCCAAGATCCACTGCTACCAATTCAGCCTAATCTTTCACTAAACGTATCTTCTTCCCTCTTCTACCAAATATCCCACCTCCACCACAAATAAAGTCTTTTTTAAAATCACCTACCTTTAGCTGAGCAAGGGAAAAGAGTGACATACCTCCCACTCAAAACATCCCACTGGAAACCCCACCTTCTGTGTTTAGAATTTTGAATCCACAGTGACTTGAGACAAATATTTCCTTCTCAGACTCCCAAGTAAAGGTGCAGAGCTTGGTTTCATCTGCCTTCCCCCACATCTCTGAGACCTCAACCTCACGAGGGACTATCACCCCTGGGTTATAAAGCAAGTTAATTTCAGTGTTAGCCAGGTAAAAAGGGATTAATGTATTTTCAGGTTGGGGGCTTCTTTTCAGTCTTACTCTGTATAATGAAAATTCTACGTGGGTATATATACTTCACTTTGTTAAAACAACTTAGTTCTGAGCACAGGAACCATGTCCACTTGTAGGCCGCTGCCTTTCCAGCCTCAGCTCTCAATTCTCTTCTATTTTAGAATAGCCTGCTCTCATGCCCTAGTTACCCTTTCGAAATGCTTCAATGTGTGAAGTCCTGTCTCCTTCACTTCTGCACGCGTATACACCTCAATCTCAGAAGACTGCGTGAGAATTCCAGTTTGCAACAGGCTGCATGAGAGATGCCAGGTTTGCTGTTTGCTTTGTAAAAGAGCCCACTTATCCTCTACGTTTGTCCCAGGCCTCTTAGCGTGACTTGCCTATGTAATGGGCATACTTGAATGCACTAAATAGTACAGATTCTAGAGCTGTGGTTAAGGCAGGGCAAAATGATTCCTTAGTAGATAAAAAAGGCGTCACTCCAACTCCTGTAAAACCTGGCCACAAATTGCCAGGCCCAAAGTAATGCTTTGTCCAGCCTGGTGGAGAGTGTCTGGCCACTCCTGGCCTCCTGACACTTTGCAAATGGAGGACTCCTTTTCCCTTTCACTCCACTGAGCAACCCATGCCGAGAATTTGCTCACACTTCTAGCAGGAGATGCTGTGGCTGTGTAGAGCAGCAAATATTCTGAGGAGTCCAAGGACTCTTCTCTACCGAGCCCTGACCTGTCTCACCTGCTTTTTCCTGTGTCCCTCAAACCCTCCTTCCAGACCATGAAAACACTGTAGGTTTTCTTCAGTCTGCCCCTTTTCCAGACCGTCTCCTTTACCTGAGTGTCATCCTGTCCCCACCTCACCATCTCTGCCTGCCAAACCCTGTCCCTTCTCAAAGTCTAGGCCTGCATGCTACCTCATCTTTAATGTTTTCATAAATCTCCTAGCCAAAACTCACTCCTTTCCCATTTCTCTCCTTAAAACAGTTCATTTCTTAGAGGTGGAAGTTGTCCAATTCTGCTTTGCTGGAGTTGGAGCTGCCTCGAGAGCCGCTTCTGTATGGCTAGCGTACTTCTCCCAGGCAGACACTCGGATTTCACATGGATTACTGTACTTAATCTTCAAAGACCTATCTAAGTCCCAAAGAAGTTATTTAACGTGTCTAAGATCACAGAGCAAATAAGTCACAGATTTGAACCTAAGGCAATCTGACCCTTCCATTTAACCAAGGTACTGAACTACAAGCTCTTAAGAACATCTCCACAGTGCTTAACACATGCCTTCTTCTAAGTCATAGTCACATACATATGTGTGTATGCACATATATATCCATATAGATACAGATATGTCTCACGTCAATATAATGAACGAAGAGAAAACCTACATTATCTTCTTGTGGCTACTATAAAAAAATCACCACAAACTTGGTGGCTCAAAACAATAGAAATTTATCCTGTCACAGTTCTGGAGGGCGGAAGTGTGAGATCACTATCACTGGGCCGAGATCAAGGTGTCAGGAGGCCCATACTCCCTCCAAAGGCTCTGGGAGAAAATTCCTTCTTTGCCTCTTGCATCTTCTGGTGGATGCTGGCAGTCCTTGGTTTGTGGCCGCATCATTCCAGTCTCTGCCTCTGTTGTCACATTGCTTTCTCCTTTTCTGTTTGCCTTTCTCAAATAAGGACACTTGTGATTGCATTTAGGACCCACCTAGATAATCTAGGATAATGTCACCATCTCAAGATCCTTCGCTTAATCACAATTGCAAAAATTTTTTTTCCAAATAAGGTAACATTTACACACTCCAGAGATTAGAACCTGCTATCCTGGGGACAGGGGCGGCATTGTTCAGTCAACTACAACACCCAACCTTGGTTCTTATTCCTAAGTTACAGGTGTCCATGAGTGGCTGATCCTACAAATTAACTTTGTAGGAACCACTTCCTCAGTCCCCAAACTACAAAAAAACATTAAAAACAACCAGAATCCCACAAAGGACTCTCTTTAGGAGAAGCTGGCTAGAAACATGAAAAGCATATTCTTCAATATAAAAAAGCAGCAGCACATTCTCTTCAACAAACATATTGTAGGTCACATTTTTATGGCTGAATCAACAAAATGCTCTCCATAAACTACAATTTTGTGCAGCACAGACTGTTTCAGACACACTCCTGCTGCCAAGATGAGAGGTAGACATGGCTCATTCTCTTACCCTGGTGTCTCTGAAAATTCTTTCCCACGTATCTCGGGGCTGCTTGTGCTAACAACAGGAATAGTATATCATTCTCCGGTGACGAGCCAGCTACCCCTCTGTTAGGGGACAGGGAATCTCAGAGCACAGAGCATGAAACACGTCAAGGTTCTGCAGTAGAAACCCCAGACAGCTGTTGTCAGAGGGCATTGCATAAGCACACTAATGGGGGCGAACCTGAAATCGCACACTTATGCAGGGCCCGCCCAACTCTCTGACAACATCAATGCGTGGGTCTTGGCAAATAAATTCTCATTTGGGAGGCAATTTTGCTAGGAGATGTTCAGACGTGGGGAATCCCAATAGGCCTTTGGTCAATACGATTTTATGGTTTGTTTAAAAATGGTTAAATAGCTATTAAGCCTCTCTTTCTGGCCTGTGTCCCTGCCTTCATATAAGTCATGCATGCATTGTCTCCCTCCCTCTAAAACTCTCAGACACATAAACACACACACTTTCTGCCGTTTGAGTGCTCCATTATGGGGAAGCAACATCGTGATTTTTCCACCTTTGTTGAATGCTAAGGATTCAGTCCCAACCACGAACATGAGTTCAGGCCTCCCGTTACAGGCTCGGTCACTTAAATGAGCCACAGGAGCTCTCTCTGCACTGACATGTGGCCAAAGTTGGGGGTGGGGAATCCTTTTCAGATCCATTCTTTGTTTCAAACAGCTCAATAACATTGATAGAATTAGAAAGCTTTCTTTTCCTGGTGATAGTTCAACCTATTTTGTTTTATTTCTGCTGAGTTGGCAATAACTTACCAGCCAGGTTGTTAACCAAGTTTATTACTCACAGTCCAGGGAGTGTGAGTAAACACAGCCCCCAGAAGGCACCCCAAGCTCTCAGTGCCTGTTCTCCTGGGACTCTCTGGTTCGGACAGGAAGTCTCTTTCAGGAGCATATTCAGTAGTTGCCGCCTGGATGGTCATTTTGATCAGAAGCCAGGCCCTGGTCTTCTGTTAATGTCACCCTTGGGGGAGGTTCAGCAGCCGTAAAACCTCTCCTGAGACACTGTCATCCAACCGTTACACAGAACATGGTTTTGTCTGACAAGCCTGAAACAGCACATGGCATTTCTCCCAAATTCTTTATCTATGCATCTCAAGAAGGTCTCGGTTGGGCTAGAGCTATATTTTATGCCATGCAGCATATTGGAAATTCTCTTCTTCTCTAACATATGATTTAGAATAATAGTACATAAGGACCTGGAGTTAATACAGTAACAAAATTCAGTCTTTGCATGTACTAGGGAGAAAGCAGAGAGACCCGGAGATTTAGACAGCCTACTCTATTGAAACATGCAAATTCGGGGATGCCAAATTTTGACCTTTTGATTCATGGAGCAAATCTTTATCAGCTAAACGTATCATACAAAAAGGGTGGTGGCCACAGCAGTTTGAAAATATAATCTGAAATTCAGAATTCTATTCACTAATTTCTTCACTCGCTGAAACTGGAGGAAAGAAAGCGTTTCATCCACCTCTTGGAGAACATAAAGCTATGTAATTCCTTCTTAGTCACATCTATTCATCGTGGAAAAAAAGGATCCATTTCGCCAAGCGTGGGAGACGTCAGTGCTTATCCTGCTGGCAGGACTCCTGCAGGGACTGGCAGGAAAGAAGAGAAAAGAGAGACACAGAAGAGCAGCAGAAGCAAGCGGAAGAAGAAAAGACCCAGAGTCTCCAGGAAGCTACTGGCTAAACACATTAGTCTCTGCTAGAAATTCTTCTCACCCTAAGTTTTTGCCCATTTATTCAGAGGACACACCATTCTAAGTGCAAGAGACAGAATCATCTAGAGGTATAAAGGGAATGCCGAAAAGGCAGATCTGCCCTCCAAAAAAAAAGGGCACACACCTCCCCCACCGATGCCTGATGATCTAGCGTAATCATTCTGGAGGCTCTACCACAGTTTGGACGTGTGCTGTGGCTACAGTCCAGGGAGCGAGGCTGGGAGCGTAGGAGGCACTTCTGTGGCGGTGGGTAGAGGTACCCCTTTCTCCTGGCATACTCAGCCTCACAGCAGGTCAACCCAGCTTGGCAATCAGCTCCCACTTTCCTCCTCAGCTAAGCTCCTTTGTGGGGTGCACAGGTGCACAAAGTATACAAAGAGACAGAAGAGAAAAAAACCTCTGGGCCTTTTGGCATTCCCCATTTTCATTATTAGCTGAATCTGTGCTCCTAGGAAGGTTTCACTTTGGGTCTAAGTACCTCATGGGCTGTCTTCTATTCTCCAATGGCTGAGAAACTAGGGTACACACTCGCTGTAACCGTCTCAGAATATTCTATATGCATTTTCTTTCTCTGTACCTGGAATTTCCCATTCTTCCCCATCTCTGTCTCCTAATGGCTGTCCTGTTCCTCTGACATAAATGAGGAACAAGATGGCAGATGGGTTTGTGATGTTGCTAGACTACCATCAAAGACACAGCTCATAAGCCCTGGCCATTCTAGACCTAGGAAGACTCTTTGTCTACATCTTCAAAACTCTGGCAGTCCCAGAGTCTATTTCACACATAAATCTCTACATCTAGTTCCACCCAGCGTGGGAAAAATCAGATATGCCCGGGGAATACACAGGTAGGCAGTGGTAGAACTGGGAATTTGACTCCAGATTCCCAGTGTTCGTGACCCCGATGCCAGTACCACCTCCCCATTAGAATGTGGTGGACCTAGAGGGTCAGGGAATTCTTCTCCAGGTTTAGATTTTGCCTTGCTGATTTGGCCTCTGATTTCTTGACTCTGAGAAAGTCACTTCAGGGCCATACACCCCAGTAATCTATCTTCCAAGTGTAGATCATGCCAGTGAGCAGCCATGGAGGGTCAAAGTAGTAAGACCCTGGGTACAATAAGAGTAGCCACTGTCATTCAACCAAGACCAAATATTACTAAACAAATAGGCTTAACTACAGGCAACTGAGTTGGCCAGAGGCTCCTGCATGACTAGCTTCACACTTCATGGCCAAAAGAATAAGCTCTCAGGCTAAGGAGAACACATTTAAGCAGCTTACTGGGTTGCCTTGCTAAGCACGATAACTACAGACTGGGAGAAGAGACAAGAAATGTCGTATACTTTCTCCATTGTCCGTAGGGGCTACCTAGTAAGTATTTTCAGTTGATCAAAGCAATGTAAAGTAAGCCTCAAGTCACTGTTATTATGCTTGGAAATGTTGTTCATGGATAAGAAATGCTCGGAAAATTCTTACAGGTTTAAAGAAGTTTCTCCCAAGTCTCAGCAAACTTATTAAATAAAGAGAAAGAACATTAGGATGACCAATATAATTCACCTCCAAGTCATGGTCTCCTATTTGATTTTCCTCTTGTACATCATTAAATGAATACCCCAAATTCTTCTCCTTAGTTTAAATAAGGGATATATTTTCCAGATTAGGTGCATACTTTCTATCATATGTATATATTTTGATATGCATATATGATATATATTTTATCATATCTTTGAGCTGAATATTCAGCTCTAATTTATGGAAAACGTCTCCCATGAGTGTTTTTCCAGTGGAAATACCCCATGAACATTGTTCCCATGGAAAAAAATCAAACCTTATTTTTTCAAACCACCAAATCAAACTTACTTACGTCAGAAAAAGCCGAATTTCACTTCGTTAATTCAAGCACATGTGTTAATACAAGCACCCATGGCAATTTCCTTTATTCAAAGTTCTAATTCTAAAACAGATGGATTGGTGGGTGGATGGATGGATAGATGGATGGATGGATCAGAGCCTGTAAGTTTGTCACTTGGATGAAATAAGATGTCATCTCCTTCAATATTTCTTAAAGAGGCTCTTTTTTGCATCGGTCTCATGGGATCCTGGCCCCAACAATAATGCATTATTAAATTGTCCCTTTTAAGGGTGTCTTCGGAGTATTCTCTCTCTGAGGAAAAGTGCTGGAGTGGAATCCAAGACTGATGAGAGGAATTGTTTTCTTTTGTAGTGTGGGAAAAGCATGATTAGGAAACGAAAGTCAAGGAGAGCCTGGCAGACAATAGACAGTTTAACACAAGGTACACATGGAAGTTGAAGCTCAGAAAATCTATTTCCTTATATCTACTCATGTCCCTGTAAAGTTTTTTCCTGTACTCTCAGAGGCATACATATCACAATTTTAAGACAGCTTATCACGTCACACAATCCCTGGCACCTAGTACAAATTCTACAAATGTTAGATTTCAGTCTAGTCTCTGAGAAGTACATTACTATATACATACCTACGTCCTCTGCCCAATTCCTCTACCCTCCCCCCAACCAAAAAAAAAAAAAACAACAACAATAAGTAAAAAGACTGGCACATGATCAGGTAACAGGTGCAATGAAAAAATACACTGAACCGGAGGAAATAAATGTATTTGAACCTCCTAGGCAGGGAAAGTGCCCATTCCCTGCTTCTTGCATGTCCTATTAATGATGACGACCACTTAATCACATCCCCAGGTGATGCAGGAAAATGTTGTGTTCCCATTCATTAGGTCAAAATAACTTTTGTTCACCCAAAGTGCTTGGGACAAGGTTCAGTGCATAAGGTCACTGACGGCACTGCAAATTGAAATCCTATCTGAGCCAGGCACTGTGGCTCATGCCTATAATCCCAGCACTTTAGGAGGCCAAGGCAGGAGGATCACTTGAGTTCAGGAGTTCGAGACCAGCCTAGCCAACATGGTGAAACCCCATCTCTACTAAAAAATACAAAAATTAGTCAGACATGGTGGCATGCGCCTGTAATCCCAGCTGCTTGGGAGGCTGAGGTGGGAGGATCACTGGAACCCAGGAAGCAGAGGTTGCAGTGAGCTGGGATCACACCACTGCACTCCAGCCTGGGTAAGAGAGTGAGACGAGACGAGAGAGAGAGAGAGAGAGAGAAAGAAGGGGGAAGGGAGGGGAGGGGAGATAGGGAGGAAGGGGAGAAAGGGGAGAAAGGAGGAAAGAGGGAAAGCAAGGAAGGAAAGGAGGAAACAAGGAAAGAGGGAAGGGAAGGAAAGAGGGAAGGGAAGGAAAGAGGGAAGGGAAGGAAAGAGGGAAGGGAGGAAAGGAAGAAATCAATCCCATCTGAAGCACTGCACCTACATGATGGAGATGGGCCACATCATCCCATGCCTCTCATAACGTCTTCTGCTCCTGTCCGGCGGTCTTGAACCTCAGTCACCAGAAAGTCTGTTTTCTGAAGGGTTTGGACTACTCAGCCATTCTATGCCACAGTGGAAAAGTAAACATTTGTTGAATGCATGAATACAGGTGTGCATGAATGAATGAATGAGTGAATGAATAAATAAATGAATAAGAACACAGGGTCAAAAAGGGTTTGAGTCTCTGGTCCCAGAAAAGGTCAGAATTCAAAATGAAAATACTCCTCAAACGTTCCTTCTTGTTGAGCACAGCCATGATTTGGTTGACACTAATTAAGTCAACAGGAGCTAATGAACTGTTCAATGAAACTAACCAACCTTATATCCTGACCTCAGGAAAGGACAAATGATTCAATGACTAACTCCACAGCCAGGTAGCAAAGTCCTGAGAGCTTTGACACGATGGCTATGCCACACCCCTCCTCTAGGCTTCGGATTCATGTTGGATCTGAAACTTGGGTTTCTTGCATTCCTGCCTTGTGGATAGACACGCATGTCTGTTTTCCAAACCAAATGCTTCATGCGATCCCTAATGAGTTTGATCAGCTGAGCCTTCACTGAGGGTCCTTCCACTCTGCCAGTTTCCCTCCCTCTGCTTGAAGAAACACCCAATGTCCCCATACTCTGGCCTCCAAACAATACTCTGATTCACTGATTTTGACAATTAATTACATCCCTAAAAACAAAAAGCACTACCCAAACGCCAATGAGAAATAAACATGGCAAAACTTTCCATAAATCACAGGGAACCACAACTCCCTTAGAAGAAGGTTTTGTATATTCTACTTCTGTCCCTGAGTGTGTAACTGCATCATTTATTACCTTTATCTTGGGATACAACCTAAGTAAGCAAGTCATTTTGCAGTCAACCAAATTTCAGCAGACTTTGAAATGTTGATTGCATCTGGAGATTGCACTAGTTTAGTTATTTTTTAGCACTTTGTCCTGTCATAAAAACATTCTCTCAAATCCCAGTATTTCTCCTCCACTCGCATAATAACTTGGAAATGTATTATTGCTGAGAGACTCTATTCTGTCTGCCAACAAGTCCCCAGAGGGAAGCACTAGCAGAAGAAAGAAGTTTTTACAGTCACTTCATGAGAGAAAGTCACTCATCCACTGGACCTAATCAAGTCTTCCAAGATGTGGCCCATAGCTGACACCCAGAGCTCCGCTCTTTGTATTTGTGCTCTTTCCTTTAAAAAGAAATGGTAAAAACCTATGCTTTTTCCTCCACAGCAAAACGTAACGGGCAAAACAAGGGACCACTATTACGGGAGTGCTAATAGTGATTCTAGCCTTCAAGTAAAAAAGACTTACCGGGACCAGAGGACTAATTAACAGGTCAGCCAGATAATGCACGAACACAGGAGGAAATGTGTATTTAAGAAGCAGGGCTGACTGTGCACGGCAGGCTGCTGGTTTGCAACTGCTGTTTTGGCCCCATGGAAGAGCAGCAAGTGTGGCGAGGGGAACGGGGGTGACCTGAGTTCCAGCCCCAATTAATGTCTCCCCTTCTCCTCTATGAACATGGGTTATATATTAAAGTGAGACCTTCAGAGGCCTGCATTTGGAAACAATGCTGTGATCTCCTTGATAGTCTGATGAGCAGTTTAATAAGCATATCTGATGCTTGGTAGCAGAGTCTGAGAGACACAGAAGGTGATGGTCTTGCCTTCCCAGGGCTTCTAGTCCAAGGAAAGGGGCACAATGTCCACCTTCTCTCTGCATTCATCTCTATGACACGGGAGGTTGAATCTGTGGCACGCATGTTGATTCATCTGACAACTCTTCAGACAGAAGCCTCTGTGAGCTGGCAGGCTTGCCTAGTGGCTATCAATGTTCCTAATGGGGATCCGGGGACACCTAGGATCTGCCAATGCCTTCTAAATTAGCAAAGAAATATCACCTGTGGGGTTGCTTTAGTGTTGTGTATTTTATTAAAGCTTGAAACATCTGAGAACTCACCCATTCTTCAATGACTTTACTGTGAGCAGGTATGTAAATAACTGATGTCAACATTCTCTGGGATGGCCCTGAGCAAAACAGTCAAAGTGTGTGTATTAGTTTTCTTTTACAACTATAACAAATTACCACAAACATGTGCTTTAAAACAATAAAAATGTATTCTCTTGCACTTCTGGAGATCAGAAGTCTGCAATGGGTCTCACTGGGCTACAACTAAGATGTCAGCAGGGCTGCATTCCTTTCCCATCTTCTCATGTTTTCCAGCTTTTAAAGGCGGCCCACATTCCTTATCTCATGCCCCTTCCTCCATCTTCAATGCCAGTAGTGTTGCATCTGGAAATCTTTCTTACTCTACATGCAGCCTCTTTCTTCCACATATAAGGACCTCCGTGACTACCCTGTGCTCATCTGATAATCCAGGATACTCCCCCTATTTTACAGTCAACTCATCAGCAACCTCAATTCCATCTGTAACCTTAATTTCCCCTTGCCATGTAGCATAATATTTACACAGGTTCCAGGGACTAGGATGCTGACATCTTTGGGGGCCATTATTCTGCCAACCACAGTGTGTCTTTGCTGGCCCCTTTCTTCCCTTTATCCCCTCCTCAGTAGCATTTCCTCCTGCACTCAGGGCCATCTAAGCAGCAGATGTCCTTTTATCTGACATGATCAGGATGGCTGATGAATTGAAAATGCAGGTTAAAGTTGTAAAGTTAAAAAATAAAACATAGACCGGGCACCATGGCTCACACCAATAATCCCAGCACTTTGGGAGGCTGAGGCAGGAGGATTGCTTGAGCCCAGGAGTTCAAGACCAGCCTGGGCAACATGACAAAACCCCATCACTACAAAAAAATTTAAAAATTATCTCAGCGTGGTGATATGTGCCTATCTTCCAGCTACTCAAGGGGCTGAGGTGGGAGGATCACTTGAGATCAGGGGCTCAAAGCTTCAGTGAGCCATGATCATACCACTGCACTTCAGCCTGGGTGACAAAGTGAGACTCTGTCTCAATAAGCAAATACATAAATAAACAAAATAAAATCTAGGCCAGGCATAGTGGCTCACATCTGTAATCCCAGCACTTTAGGAGGCCAAGGCAGGAGGATAACATGAGCCCAGGATTCGAGACAAGCCTGGGCAACATAGTGAGACATCATCTCTGCAAAAAGTAGTAAAATAAATTAGCTGGGCATGGTGGTACATGCCTGTGGTCCCAGCTACTTGGGAGGCTGAGGCAGGCAGCTGAGGCAGGAGGATCCCTTCAGCCTGGGAGGTCAAGGCTGCAGTGAACTGTGATCATGCCACTCTACTACAGCCTGGGTGTCAGAGAAAGACTGTCTCAAAAGCAGAAAATAAAATAAAATAAAATAAAACCTTGGGGAGAGAGAATTAGTAGGCCGAGCACAGAGGGTTTTTAGAGCAGTTAGGCTACTCTGTGTGATACTACAGTGGTGGATTCAGGTCCATTGCATGTTTGTCCAAACCCAGAGAATGTACACCACCAAGAGAGGGCCCTAATGGAAACTAGGGACTTTGGGTGATGATGATGTGTCCATGTAGGACCATCAATTGTAACAAATTGGTGTTTGTTACACTGTGGTGGGGGATGTGGATAAGGGAGAGATTAGATGTGTGGGGAAATGGGGGATATATGGGAATTCTCCTGTACTTCTCCTTAATTTCACTGTGAACCTAAAACTACTCTTTAAAATATATATTTAAAATATATATACACACACAAATATATATAACATATATATTATACACATATTATATATAAATTATATATTATATATAATTATAATATATAGTATTATATAATTATATTATATAATATATAATAATATGTTGTATTATATAATATATAATATATAATTATGATACAATATATAATTACATATAATTATATATTATATATTATATATAATTAATATATAATTATATATTATATCATCTATTATATTATATATAATCAATATATAATTATGTATTGATTATATATAATATATTATATATTTATATTTATATTTATTATTTATAATATATAATATATAATTATATATAACATATATGTGTATATGTGTATGTATATTATATATTTTAATATACGTTATATAATTATATATATTATATATTATATATGATGTGTATATATCATATACACATATATATGTGTATATCATATATACATATATAATATATGTGTATATCATATATACATATATATGTGTGTATATCATATATACATATATAATATATGTGTGTATATCATATATACACACATACACACACACACACAAATACATATATATTTTTAGACAGGGTCTCACTGTGTCACCCAGGCTAAAGTGCAGTGGTATGATCTTGGCTCACTGCAACCTCCACCTCCTGGGCTCAAGCAAACCTCCCACCCCAGCCTCCCAAGTAGCTGTGACTACAGGTGTGTGCCACCACCCTCTGCTAATTTTTGTATTTTTTGCAGAGACAAGGTTTCACCATGTTGCCCAGGTTGGTCTCAAACTCCTGACCTAAAGTATTCTGCCTGCTCCAGCCTCCCAGAGTGCTGGAATTACAGGTGTGAGCCACTGCACCTGGCCAAAAAATGTTTTAAAAAAAATGATACCTAAACAGCTTATACTGGATCTTCTCAAACTTTATTGTACATGTGAGTCATGTAGGGAACTTGTTAAAATGCAGATTTGGATTCAGTAGGTCTAGGCTATAGCCAGAGATTCTGTGTTTTCTAAAAAGCATCCAGGTGAGGCAAATGCCACAGGTACCACATCCTGGGGAGCAAGAACTTAGACAAAGACCTAGCATGCTTTAATTTGTCACTTTTTTGTAGAGCCTTGTATGGATCCACTGGGGTAAGCCTGTGATATCTTTTTTCATAAGCCATGCCCAAAAGACATCTTCCATGATTTCTTGCTTTTGTTTTTCTAAAATAGATCTGAAACTGAAAGCCACCCATGAAGCAATCTGAGCTCAGAGCCTGCCTAGAGTTTGATTATTTTTTCTAATATAATCTCTTACAGGTATATCACCCATTCTTAATAGAAATTTTTCCAAAACATTAAACTTGGTTTTTATAACAAAATGGTTCACTTTTTTGTATACCTATATAAGGAATATTTATTTAAACCATATCATTACAAGTCCAAGTCCAAGTGGTAGAAGATTTGCGACAGACATAAGAGGCCCTTGGTGAGGAGGCAACACAGTTGGAACCAGTGAGGGAGGAAACCAGAGAGCAGAATCCTCGCCATGTGCTATGGTTGTAGTAGATACAGCTCACCAAAGAAATGGACTCTGTTAGGGAGAAGCCGGGAAAGAGAGCCTGTATTCCATATTCATACCCTTTCCCTCTACTGGTAACCTCGCAAAACTTGGCTGGGGAAAGACCAGGTACTCATTCATACAAAGACACAAACAATCGACAATGTTTAATGCGTAAACCCTTCCATGGGAATTTTCATTTTAACTCCTAAAGGAAGCCTCAAGTTACAGGAATGACTCCCTAATATGTAAATGTTAGGCATTTTTCAGTGAAGGAAGTACTATGTCACCCCATTAAACAACCCTAAAATCACATCAGCAATTCTAAAGGCCAAACTTAGAGACATAGAATGCATTTTCTTATTAAAGCTTCAATAAAAATGCTTGGCAATAATAAATATTGGTATTTCATGAATTCAGGACAGTTTTGGAGAAAATCAACTGAAGAGAGATCTGAATTAGGAGAAGGAGTGAATTCGTGCTGGGAATGCAAGGATTAACTCTGTAGATCTGACACAGTCAGTGACCTAGACTGAAATCCAGCCATCATTTCAGACAGTGTGCCCTCATCCACTCCATTGAGGAACACAGCTCTAGGGCCCAGGGGACCTCTCTTTGGAGGGTCCTTTCTGAGTACACAGTTTAGTGCTCCATGGAGTCCATGTGATATGGTTTGGCTTTGTGTCCCCACCCAAATCTCATCTTGACTTGTAATCTCCACATTTGAGGGAGGGAGGTGATTGGATCATGGGGGTGGTTTCACCTATGCTGTTCTTGTGATAGTGAGTGAGTTCTCACAAGATCTGATGGTTTTATAAGAGGCTCTTCCCACTTTGCTCTCTCTTCTTTCTCCTGTCACCTTGTGAAGAAGGTGCCCGCTTCCCTTTTCACCTTGATTGTAAGTTTCCTGAGGCCTCCCCAGCCATGCAGAACTGTGAGTTAATTAAACCTCTTTCCTTTAAAAAATTACCCAGTCTCAGGGAAGTTCTTTATAGCTGTGCAAAAACAGACTAATACACCATGAAAGAAGTCAAAAAATTGGGAGGGAAAACGGTCTAAAAAACAGTTCAGCTGAGGGGCTTTTCCTCTGGGAAGTCCCCTCTCTCTCACTTGAGAAAGGGCTCTATCCCTCTCTCTTTCTTCTGCTTATTAAACCTCTGCTGCTAAACTCCTCGTGTGTGTCCGTGTCCTAAATTTTCTTGGTACGAGACAACGAACCCCAGGTATTTACCCTAGACAACATAGCTCTTTCACATTGAGAACCTCGTCCAGGATGCCAAGGTACAACATTCATCAAAACGGTGAGTAGAGGAGTGGACGCCAACTCTGCCCTTTCATTTCGGGGCCCTCAGCCTCCGTTTTAGAACCAAATCAAATCCATAACGGGTATCCTTCAGCCGTTAAGAATATGATTAGTGTGGCTGCCGTTCTTAAAGACTTGGATGTGAGGCTTGCTGGGGAGAACATGGAGAATACCCTAGCACCCACGGGTTGCTGGGCACATTGGCCAGGTTTGAACGAGCTTCCTTTCACAGAGGACTTAGCTATCTCGTGGGGCTGAAAGAGGTCCTGAAGCAACTGAGGATTTCTGGCTGGTGCTACCCCCGGTGTTATCCAAAGGCTTCCGGACTGACGCCCGATGGGGTGTCCGCAACAGGATCTTCAACTTTCCTATCATAATTTCCTCTTTTCCTATCAGCGACAGCCATGTCTCCTATTCTCTCTGTGTATGTAATGTGTGGGAAGTTTTACCGTTCAGGAAGGTAATCTCTAGGTAAATCACACACCGCCTCCTCAAGCCTGACTATAATCCGGCGCATCCGCCCTCAGCCGGGCTTTTCCTCTTGAGAGTCCCCTCACTCTCACTAGAGAGAGAGATGGTTGTTCTCATTTCTCTTTCTTCTACCTATTAAACCTCCACACCTAAACTCAAAAAAAAAAAAAAAAAAATAGTTCAGCTGATAAAATGGATAGTAGAATGAAAATGCAAACAAATGTGGGAAATGGAATCTCACTAGAGACAGAAAGAGGATGATGGAGGAGGCGTCAGGAGCACTGCATGTAACCATCAAGTTATAAATTTGTGCTACCCAAATGAGAATCACTAGCACCTCATAAAACAGTCAAGGCAGACACCCAGAATGACCTTACCAGGGTGATGGACAGGGGCTACCATTTTGCAAATTGTCACTACCTCTAGCTCCCTCCAACACAACAGTAGACACTGTCACACGTGACAACCAGGCACAGTAGTTAAGAGCTTTGGCAGTCAGACTTATCCGGGTCTAAACCCCAGCTCTAACACTGAGTACATTATTTAATCCCTCAGTACCTATATCCTCAACTGAAAAATGGTGATACAAATGATATCCTCTTCCTAGTCTGTTGAGAGGCTTAAATGATACTGTTGGTATAAAACTCCTAGCACAGTGGCTCATAGCAAGGACTGGAGAGATGTTAGTTCTTTCAATATTATCATTCCAGGGCATTTGAAGGACTCACGGTTACTTTTAATCACAGCAACACAGGTTGGCTAGAGGTAAGGTGAGATAACCTTAATAACAACTTCTAGATTCATAGACTTAGAAGGCATGAAAAGTCACATGCCGTATTCTGAGGGTAGCTAGAAGGGGACACACTTAGAAATCACTCACAAACCCCAGTGGCCCCCAACTCACTACCCATGAGTGGTCTCCAAGTTCAGAGCTGTGCCAAAAATCCCAATGAGAACCACTGTCCCCAGATCAATTCACCTCCACACTTCCCCAAGGCACATCCTTGCTTCTCTGGCAAGAAATATATAGCATCTTTGAAATAGTGATAGGAGAATGTTGGTGGACAAGTCAGCTCTCAATAATCCTTTTCACAAATCATGAGTCCCCAGTCATGTTATCTAAACTGATATTATTTTTACCAATACCATAATTGCTTTGGGCTGGACTCAACTGGCTACAGGATAATCCATTCAAGTCAAATAGTCCGCTTTCATCCAGGCCTTGGTCTGCTACAGATACCAGCTTACTTAAGCCATGAATCTTCCACAGGAAAGGGTGGTGGCTTCTAAAGCCCCTTCTTAAGACATGCCTTCAAAGTGCTTGAAACGCTCACAGCCCTGCTGCCAAAACCCAGCCACCAGGCATCTTGGGAATACAATTCGTGGTGGAGATGTTTACAAAGACATTATTTTGTTGAGGCTAAGGGTATTTTCCTCATCAGTAAACTGGAAACAGCAGCCCTGCCCTGGTAATGGTGAAGACGAAATGTGGTGCATGAAACGGCTCAGCACGGCTCAGTGTCCACACGTGTTGCCACAGCTGCCACTGTCCAGCCGCCATCCAGGAGAAAAGGAGGATGTGACAGACCCGAGAGAAGAAACAAGCAGCTATTTCTACAGCTTTTCCTTCCTCTTTTAAGTGGAATGCCCACTAATTACCCGCTCTTATGGACATCATCTCACTGAACCTTTCCAACCACCATTTTCATGGACCAGGAACACGGCCAGGGGACGTTCTGTTACTGCTGAGACTGTAAAGGAAGTCAGGGGCAGAGCTAGGGGTCTCGACTCTAACTTCTGAGTCTCTTTCTCCTTGAAGAACATCAGTCCCCTCCCAGAGCAGAAATCAGACACCTCTCTGGGTCTCCCTAGCATTGCCATTTTTATATCAAGTAAATATTAATGAGAAGGATCTTTGAAACGTGCAAAGTGCTCCACTAAGCACAGTACCTGCAATGTCACATGGAATACTCCCAAACACCCAGTGAAATGTCAGCCCCACATCACAGATGAAGAACTTGACGCTCCGGGAAGTTATTCATCTGTGAAGTTAAGCAAGTGGCTCAAGATCACACAGCCAGTAAAAAGAAGAGTTCTAGGAGTCCAACCCAGGTCAGCCCAATTTCAAGTAACCATACATTTAGATCAACTGGACTGAAGATAAAAAGGAACACCCCCAAGGGTTTGCTTTTGCTACACTCACAAAAATCCAGCATGTAAAGGATTCAGGAAGGCACTCTAAGAAAAGGACTTGAAATTGCAGAAGACCGAAATTTGGAGGAAAATCAAGGCCAGAGACTCTAAAGGCTATGATATTTAGACATGAACGAGCACTTGTTCAGGCAATTTAACTTGTGAGGTTTTTTTTTTTTTTTTTTTTTTTGAGACAGGGTCTCACTCTGTTGAGTGAAGCTGGAGTGCAGTGGTGTGATCTTGGCTGACTGCAACCCCCACCTCCCAGGTTCAAGCAATTCTCCCACCTCAGCCTCCCTAGTAGCTGGGACTACAGGTGTGTGCCACCATGCTCTGCTAATTTTTCTATTTTTTGGTAGAGACAGGGTTTCACCATGTTGGCCAGGCTGTGAACTCCTGACCTCAGGTGATCTGCCCACCTCAGCCTCCCAAAGTGCTGAGATTACAGGCATGAGCCATTGCACCCGGCCTTAACTTGTTTAATTTTTAAATGGAAAAAAAAAAAAAAAAAAAGATGGAGAGAGAGAGACAGTTAAGGTCTTTTTTTTTTCTTTTGAACAGCAAAGTACTCAACCAGGGAATGCTCTCTGCCCCCACGTCATCCATCATATGCTGCTGCACATTTTCTGAACCCACCGACTGTGTATGAGCGTGGAATTGTTCCCTCAAGGAAAGTGGCTGAAACTCAGTCACATGAGACTCCTATAACTGTTCTGGACAGAGCTGAGGAAAGACTCTTCGGGGAATGCTCTGCCTGGTGGGAGGGAAGGCGAGATGACCCAAGGGTGCGGAGCCCTTCAAGCCTCACATCTCTGATTCAATACACAGCAGCCTGGAAGGGACACATCTCAACCAGCACGTACACCAGGGAAGGTGCCCAAGCTCCCGTGGGCCTTGAGGACCGGGCATCACTTTAAGGCATGTCTGACTCCTCACCAGCATGATGGGCCCTGCTGACTGAGGCATGGGGAGGCCACACAGGCTTCTGCCTGGCACAGCAAGGACCACCTTAGACCAGGATGCTCAGAGCCCACCCCTCGGCAGCTGCCCAAGCTGATGGATTGCATCCTGTCAGGATATTGATCCTGATGAACTAGGAGACCCTTGGCTATGATTAAATGAACCTGAGCATAAAAAAAAGTCTTGCGCTATAGATGATACCCTGCCACTTGGGAGACATTGCCAGAAAATCAACTCCAAATAGCTCTAATGGAATGTGATCGAGACCTTAAGCATCAAGGGAGGGGGGTGAGAGGAGGTTCTTCACAGCCAGAGATGCCTTCCAGAGTCAGGAAGGCCCATTCACTCGGCCTGCAAACCCTGAGTCTGTGTGCCTACTGGCAGTGCTTGAGTCCTTCCAGATCCAAGGCTGAGCCCAAAGAAATGGAAGGGACCCTCAATAGCTTCCAGTCATGGAAAAGACTTGTGTGGAAGTGGATAGGGAGGTGGATAACGTGGCATGGCTCTTCAGTGGGATCTGAAAACCTGAATGAAGCTGCATCAATGCAGTTTTCACGATGTGTCTCCACTGAGGGCAGGTTCCATGTCTAACTCACCTTTCTCTTCCCCACATCAGATATTCCACCCGACAACAACATGCTTCCATTCTCACTGAACCCAGTGAGCCTAGTGGGCAGAGTCCAGTGCCCTCAGTCACTCAGTGTGCCTCCAGCCGACACTCCTGAGCACCTACTGTGTGCCAGGAAGACCTCGGAGCTCCACCCTACGGAGCCCCCATGCTGGGAAGAAGAACAGTGAAAACACAGTGAGGCCACGGCTAGGAAAATTACAATGCAACGTGATGAACACGACGACAGAAGAGCCCCACTCCATGCCCAGGCAGGGAGAGAGGTCAGCTAAGGAAGCTTCTTGGAGGCCCAGTTGTGATTCTAGAAGAAGAGAGTGAGCTGCTGGGCTTCGGGGAGCGGGATGACAGTCACAGAGGTTAGAGCTTATAAGACTTGTGATTGGTTTTCATCACAAAAATCACAACAGGATGTGAAGCAGAGGAGTGATACCATCACATCCACATTTAGCAAGTTCTTTTTATTTTTTAGATGGAGTCTTGATCTGTCACCCAGACCGGAGTGCAGTGGCATGATCTCGGCTCACTGCGACTTCCACCTCCCGGTTCAAGCGATTCTCCTGCCCCAGCCTCCCAAGTAGCTGGGATTACGAGTGCATGCCACTACACCCAGCTGATTTAGCAAGTTCTTTCTGACGGCATTTGGGGAGGGGGTGAAAGGATGGCTGGGTGGGGAGCCTGGAGGTAAGAAAGCAGGTGGGGGGTGCCCACCTGGGGGGCTATGGGGAGGTGGGGAAGGGGTACAGATGGAGAGCTCTGTATTGATTGTATTCCCTACTGGCTGCGGGGAATAAAGGAGGAGGAGGAGGAGGCAAGGATGGCACCCAGGGTCTGGCTTGGAAGCCTGGTAGCAAATGGTATGATTGGTGACGTAGGAAAATCAGGAGCAGGGCAATGGAGAAGAAAACAGCATCAAGTCAGGTCAGAGCATGCTGAGCTTGAAATACTCCCGGGAGGACTCTGGAATGGCGCCATGAGCAGCTCACCTCTGGGTCCAGAGCCCTGGACAGAGGTGGGAAGTGGGCCAGGATCTAGGAATCAGCAGGGGAAGCTGACTTCTGGTAGCCAATGTTCCCCAGGGAAAGCACACGGGGTTATTTAAAACAAGCACCACAGCAAAAGAATAAATGGGTATGGCTAAAACCCAGGAAACACCCACGTTTAAGAAAAAGTAGATCCGGCTGGGCGCGGTGGCTCACGCCTGTAATCCCAGCACTTTGGGAGGCCAAGGCGGGCGGATCACAAGGTCAGGAGATCGAGACCATGGTGAAACCCCGTCTCTACTAAAAAATAGAAAAAAATTAGCCGGGCGCAGTGGCGGGCGCCTGTAGTCCCAGCTACTCGGGAGGCTGAGGCAGGAGAATGGCGTGAACCCGGGAGGCGGAGCTTGCAGTGAGCCGAGATTGCGCCACTGCACTCCAGCCTGGGCGACAGAGCGAGACTCCGTCTCAAAAAAAAAAAAAAAAAAAAAAAAAAAAAGAAAAGAAAAAGTAGATCCACAACGGAGACGTTTTAAAAGCCTGAGAAAGAGAAGAAAAACCAGGAGAGACTGATGGCATGAAAACAAAGGGGGCCAGGCGTGGTGGCTCAGGTCTGTAATCCCAGCACTTTGGGAGCCCGAGGCAAGTAGATCACTTGAGCTCAGGAGTTTGAGATCAGCCTGGGCAACATGATGAAATCCCATCTCTACCAAAATTACAAAAATTAGCTAGTTGAGAGGCTACTTGGGAGGCTGAGGTGGGAGGATTGCTGGAGCCCAGGAGGTCAAGTCTGCAGTGAGCCATGATCACACCACTGCACTCCAGCCTGGGTGACAGAATGTAAGATCCTGTTGAAAAGAAAGAAAGAAAGAGAGAGAGAGAGACCTCAAGGACATTGAGTCTGATTTGATCTTCACAGCAGTGTTATCGTTCCCATTTTACAGAGAAGAAAGCTGAGGTCCAGAGAACCAGGGAGATTAAGCAACCTGCACACTATCTTACTTTAGAAACAGGCTCAGGTCATCCTCCCATAGCTGCCTCCCACGGGCTCTTAAGTTCTGTCCTTCCCTTCCTTCCCTTCTTTCTTTCCTTTCTTTTCTTTCTTTCTTAGAAACCTCCTCTTCGTGGTAAAAATAAGTATTTTTACTGGGATAGAGTATTCCACACTAATGTTAATAAATGAACCGAAGAGATTTCAGGCCTCGAGGGAAGACCGACATTTGTTTAAATCCTTCAGGCCAGCCCCAGCGCATGCCCTCTACAATCCTGGAGGCTCATCCCTGACAGGTCTACAGGGGTGAGAGTCTGAGAGAAGGGTGGAAACACAGTAGCCAAGAGAACCCAGATGTCTGTGTGGGCTACGGGACTTCGCGCGTGGGAGGAGGGGTCGGGCGGGGCGCCCTCCGGCTCCGGGGCAGCTTCGCTAGACAGCCGGGCATCCTCCCTCCAGTGCGCGAGCCTGGAGCGCCACCTAGTGCCCGCCAGCAACATGAACACACGCCAGGAGCGCTGCCGGTGGCAGGGGCTGGGCTCCTGGTGTTGGCTCGGTGGTGCTTCTGTCCGAGAGACCCTGCAGCATTCTTAAATCCTGCGTCTCTCAATTCTTCAGTCCAGTGTGGCCAGTTCCGATGATCTTAAAGGTTTTTCAAAGAGATCTTCTGTGGCCTGAGCACCGGGAATGAGGACAACAATAGAGAAAAATAACAACTACAAGAGTGATCAAAACCCTTAAAAGGCTGAGACAGATGGACAGCCCTGGAAGAGAAACCCAGTGTCTCAGGGAGAGCTAATAAAAAAGATAAAGAGAAGCAAACATCAACCTTGAAAGCAGCCGCTTTGAGCATTAATACCAGACATGCTGAGTGATATATCTGATGGACAAAATTATTTTCCCATGGAAAAAGAGAGAAGCGAGAGGAAAGGAAAGGAAAAAGACATACCTATGTCCATGAGGGATTTTTAAAGGGTAATAACAATACAGAAAGAGAAAAGTGCATGGCCCTTTGTAGAAATGGGGATGGGGCTCCTTGATTTAGGATTCACCTGATGTGGGAATGATAGAATTTCCCTCTGCACCCGGCATAAGAGTAAATCAGTCCTGAAATGTACCAGAGAAACCAACAAACACAACATTACCTTCTCCCACATCTCTCATGGAAAGTGTCCCAAAGAGGCTCAGCAGAATGGAATTGAGCTGAGCTGCAATGGGAAAGCATATATACTATAAAGGAACATTCTATATAGAAGCAATCAATCCAAGGTGATTCACGCAATCAGCCAGTCAGAGGTGTAAATCCCAGGGGGTGCATGAGGTATGCCACAGCCTGGATGCCTATTTTCTGGGGGCAATGAATGAATGGATTTCTCCCTCCTTCCCAGGCTCCAGTGCTTTTAGCAATTGGCACTGTGGCAGGATTTATACCATGGTTCTTGTAAATGGTAGCTTCTCTCTCTCCTTTTCAAAGATTTCTTTCAATAAAATGCAGATGGAATTGTTGGAGAGCTGCTTTTCATGTGTTTATAGGTTACTTCTGCTCGGCTGCTTGTGCAGGTGCGTGTCTCTAGGCCTCTTTGTTTTTTATTTTCTCTGCCTATTAGGGAAATGGAAACATATGGATTCCTTGCTTGGGCCCAGCGGATCTTATAGAATAGTATCCCTGTTGCCTTCCTCACACATCTTCCTGTAATCACATGGCTCTGGATTAGCCTCTTAATCTCCCAGTGGAAAAGCCATAATACAGGCAAACACAATAAAATGTATATGCATTCTGAATGCCAAAGCATTTACAAAGTAGATGCGAATGTGGTCATTTATACAACTGTGTAAGGAGAATCTTAGCTGGCATCGGTTACAATATGAATAAAGAAGTAGACATTCAAAATGGCAGACATACCTGGTGGTCCAGCAAGCTAAGATTTTCAAGTCTAGTTGGGAATAAAAAAGAAAACAGTACTGAAGTGCAAAGAAACTGGAGGCTTGCATTTGGATCTGAACCTCCAACATAATCACTTCCAGGTTACATGAGCAGTTTGATGCAGAGATTTCATGACTTTTCTTCACCTGGAAGATGAAGAATCTAGAAACATATGCGGAGCGTTCTCAGAAATGCATAGAAACAAATGGTGAAGGCCTGCTGTAGGTAATATCTCCATGTTTTAATTCCCATTATAAATAAATATCCCATTTACTGAAGGAGGCATATGTTTTATTAATATGCCCCACTACGGCCCTTTAGGAAGAGGCAATAAGCAAATGTTCACCCAAGAGGCTGTCCACCATCGCCAGCAGAGTGCTTATTAAGACTAATAGGAACATGCAGCATCTATGTTGCAAAAATTTCAGGAAAAGAACAGCCCTCAGCTAGAGATGGTCATTTTGCAGTCCTTCTTCCAAGCCAGCATAAGGACAGCCTGGTCTCCTTATCAGGAAGGTGAGGAGGTAAAGTGCACAGACGCCCATCCCCACCATGTCTGGACAAAAAGACAGATGTATCCTGTGAGGTCTCAAGCTTGCAGTGTTATGCGATTGGGAAGCCCCAAATGATGTACAAAGGTTCAGACCAAAATGCGACTCAGGCCCCTGTGCTTCTCTGAACCTTTTGGAAACACTGCCAAAGTGGCAGGTGATGAAGTCACACTCTGGAGCCCTGACAACCATGGCCCTTGACCATCTTCTTCCCGATACAATGGGTAGGAAACCTGGATAGATGAGACTTGGGTGGGGCAGTGACTTTCAGACCCTCACAACCCCTTCCCTAGACTGAACCTAGGATATGAAGGTGGGGACCCCTCAGGAGGAATCTAAAGAGATTCATTGTGTATAATGAATGATATTACTGAATCTGAAGACTGCAGAATCATTGTATGTAATGGATGATATGACTGATGGCACCTTTTTCTCAGATGAACAAAGAGCAAACAAGGAAAAGAACCACGCATAGGGTCTGCATGAAAAACTCTTACAACTGATCCAGATGACTTGAACTTGATTCTTCTCCTCTCCAATTCATGACTCCAATTCTATACTAGCTCCTTCTCCAAAGAGTGTAAACACGCTTGTTGAGCAGTGAGGTCCTGACCAATGGATTGACCTGCTCCAGTTGTAGCCCCAGCTCAGCTTTGAACACATAACCTCAGGCAGATTGTGTGACATTTTGAGCCTGTTTCCAAATCTGCAAAATTAGATGGTTGAGCAAGGTGATTTGTAAAATTGTTTTCAGTCTTAACATGTAGAACTCTACGTATTTTGTTTTGATTTTTTAATTTATATATTTTTTATTTTCAGTGACAGGGTCTCACTGTGTTGCCCAGGCTGGTCTAGAACTCCAGGACTCAAGTGATCCACCCGCCTCAGCCTCCCAAAGAGCTGGGATTACAGGCATGAATCACTGTACCTGGCCTTGGACTCTATGCATTAACAGTTAAATATTAATATTAACTCAGGATGTGCGGCCTGTGCCAGGCAAATAGGATACCCATGACTTAGGTGAGCCCAGAGGTGGTTTCCCGACAGGGCAGGGTTTGTCCCCCAGCCCTTGTGTGGATTCCCCCTTCTGACCCCTCAGCCCTCATTCAAGAGGTGGTTGGCCAGAAATAAAGGATCGCACGTGTTTTGTCATGGAGGCATTTTCTCATTTGGTGTCTTATTGCCAGTAGGAAGACATGATGAATACTAATTAAAATAACCTGATGCAGCATTTTTCATCTTGACAAATAGTTCATCCCCCATCTTTACACAACCAGATTAGAAAAAGCATATGAGGATATATGGCTCTAGACAGAGTAAAAGAACAGAAGCTGTACCATGCACTTAGTATATGCCACCAGTTGTACAGTGAGCCTGTGACTGCAGCTATTTCAAATGTAATTACCTCAGTCACTCCCCACTGGGCAGGGACTCTTAAGGTCTGCTCAGCTTCTAGTGCATGGCTGGTGCTCAATAAATGACAAATGCAATTATAATAATTAATAATTCATATATTAATAATGCAATCCCTTTCCCACGCTCAGTAATTGCCGCCAACAAGCCATGCACGCACAGGAACTGGCGCTGCCAGGCGCCCGGGAAT
The DNA here is from genome assembly GCF_047675955.1 of Chlorocebus sabaeus. NCBI lineage: Eukaryota > Metazoa > Chordata > Mammalia > Primates > Cercopithecidae > Chlorocebus > Chlorocebus sabaeus. The sequence goes on from NC_132913.1 coordinate 93,421,400, forward strand.
ATCTCCACACTTCCATAAACCTGAGTCTGAAGGTCACCTTGAAGAGGCAATCACAGCCGCCTGCTAGTCTAACAGAGATGGCTGGTTTAAATGCTTATTTTTTTCCTATCGCCTTCCCATTTCAAATATTTACAACTCTCTTCGAGACCCAGCCTTGAGAAATAAATGCCCTGTTGACACAGTTGATAGCAGTTGATAGCTGTGGAGGATCCTCCTTGTACTCCCATGAGGCACTGCAGTCACCTCCTTTATCCCAAAACTGCAGAAAGTTCAAGGAACTGAAAGGTACGCCCAGACTTGAGAGTCTTGAGGTGTAGGCAGAGCCACTTATCTGGGGTGAGTTGGTGAACTCCGTTTGGCACATCCTCATCCCACAGTGAACAGATCATTCATTTTGGAGACAGTCACACAAATCAAAAGCTCAAGCAGGTTATTAATACCCTAGCAAGTCTTCCCAGAAGAGGGCTAATGCTGATCTCTTTATCTCATCAGTGCTTTCTTTTTTCCTGGCATTCTTTGATTTTTCACAACACAGGTAATTCTACTCTGTTTGATCAGAACTCACTCGAGTTGCCTAATGGATTTCAATTGCCCATTTATTTAGTTTTCCAACTGCCCTCTCCTCCCCGGACATGCCACGCAATTTCCAAACTGAGATTAAACCTCAGTGTTTCTGACTCCCCACCAACCCCATCCCCCAAATCCATCTGCTCTTCCCCCAGACCTTCCCGTTTTCTGTAAAACTAAGGCCATGGTCAGCAGGAAGGAAAGAGGCTGATGTCATCAGACAACTCTCTAATCCTTCTGGAGCCCAGAAATGACTGACCTTTTGTTATGCATAAAATCCACTTCTACATCCTAACTCGGAGGGACCGGAAGGCAAAGGAGTCCTTTCAACTGATTGTCTTGCATCTTCCAAATCATTTTCTCACATTGTTTTGTCAGCTTTACTTTCTTTCAGGCTCCCAGTAAAACTAAAACACAGCTTCTGACTTCACCTTCAGAGGGTAAAGTAGATATAAAACTAACTTTCCGATGTAAATTTCTGGGTGTTGATTAGAGCACATTCATCAAGATAATGTTTAATTGGAGAGCTCTGTTAAGCATATCGTTGGCACAGAATCGCCCTAAATAGCTGCTGGTAATAAGCTGAGTTCCCAGTTTCCACATGTGCATGAATCTGCCTCCATTCTGTCTTCAGGCCTCCCGGAGGAAGTACTCTGTTTATGTTTTTGGTACATTTTATGCCTCATCGGGGGCTAGAAATGAAACCCTTTGAATATGAGGTTTTCTCTTTCCCGTGCTACAAGTTCAGAGCCAATATCAAAGGTATCTGTCTCTGTGTTAGCACTTTCCAGAACCCTCATAAACATCTTTGCTTTTGGTTCAGTTCTTCGTTTTAATGAATGTGAGATTTCTTGTTAAATAAATACATTGCTCATCTGTAGACAGATGCCTAAGAGAAGCTCAATATAACAAACTCATCATTTTCCCTGTAGATTGCTCTTCCTCTCATATGCATTATACTAACTCGGGAATGCCACCATTCCGCTAGTCCGAGTTGGCCAACTTTTCCTGTAAAGGGCCAGAAAATAAATATTTTGGGCTTTGGGGCCTCTGTCACAACTACTCATCTGTGCTGTTGTAGTGTTGTTACTGGTGGAGAGTCTCCAGGTTCTTGGCGTCTTGAACAAAGAATTGGACAAAACCCACAAAGCAAGGAAACAATGAAGCAACAAAAGCAGAGATTTCTTGAAAGTACACCGCACAGTGTGGAAGCAGGCGGGAGCAAGTGGCTCAAGGGCCCAGTTACAGAATTTTCTAGGGTTTAAATACACTCTAGAGGTTTTCCATTGGTTACTATGTACAGCTATGTAAATGTAGTGGCCCATGATCAGTCCGATTGGTTGCAGGAAGGAACCAATCAGAGACTGAAGCAAAGTTATAAAGTTACACCCTATGCAAACGTCTGATTGGTTGCAGAAAGTGACCAATCAGAGGCTGAAGTGAAGTTACAAAGTTCTACTCCTATGCAAATGAAGACTTGGCCTGCAACCAGCCTTATTGGTTGCAGGAGGGGACCAATCAGAGGTACCTTCAATTTCTCACCTGTCACACATGAAAAGATGGGGGCGGGGGTAGGGGGGTGCACTGTCTCCAGCTTCCTTCTAGAATTATTGCTAGTTCAGCTACACAGGGCCACTATTTAACAGTAAAGCTAGAAGGAACTCCGGAGAGCCGAACCCCAAAAGCTCTAGTTGGGAAGACTGGAGAAAAGTGGCATCACTCTTGGTCAAAGGTAGAGTGTCCCGCCCCTAAGCTGGTGTCCTACTCCCCACACCTTGTGAGTCTCGGTAGCAAAATTCTTTTATTCTTCAGTAAGACAATTTTTTGGCTGTTAAAATAAAAGCGCCCCCCGCCCCCACGCTAAACTCTAGAATAGAAAAAAAAAAATTTTCCCCCTTTGAAATGTGGATGAGAGTAGCGCTGCCAAAAATTCTCCAAGACCTCTTCTTTTAAGCTTTCAACTGAATTAATTAAATCACTTGAAAAATAAACACGATCGTCTGATTTTCTTGTGTTACTAAAAGATTTTCGAAAGAAAGGCAGCGCAGCTAGCCCAGGCAATGGCTGGATGAAGCCACGGAGCTTCCAGTTCTAACGCTCCGCATCAGAACTGCTGCTGATACAACGAAACAAACAAAGTTAATGGTGAACTCATTGCAGCCTTTTTCGTAAGAGCCAAAATAATCCCGAGCTGACTTGTGTGTGCCCAGGCCACTTGCCGGTGTGAAGGGATGCTGGGGGCCGGAGGGAAAGAGGAAGGCGGGGGTCACTTTTCTCTGTCTTACTTCAGCTGTAAATTTTCTGGGCTATACGACCATGACAATTGATTTATTTTTCATTTAATACAGATTTATTCTGTGAAGCTTTGAACACTCACTGACTCAGAATGGAGAATTTTCAGTTTAACAAAGCAAACGCTCAATAAATATTATTGGATATGAAATTTGTTAATCTGCACTTCCCCTGTTTGGAGATAACCATATTTTCTGCTGCCCCATTTGACAGAACTCCAACCTCTAGCATTTCAATGTTAATCTGAAAGGGTAAGTGATCAGAGCTCATAACCTATTTTCTTTTCAGACAAGACTGACATTTAAAAAAAAAAAAAAAATTCACATTCTTAAAATCACCCAAAGAACAAGCCAGGAATCCCTGGGGAGACTAATCAGATCTATTATGCTAACTATAAAGGCATCCCTGCCCCCAACCCCTCAAGAAGAGATCTTAAGGAAGTAGAAATCAAATTGCTAAGCCTAATGGATTCCCTGTGTGACTAAATCATTGTCTTATTTCTCATGTTTGAAGAGATACACAAATTTCATGGACAGGCTTAGATACTCCTGCTTGAACAGCTGTTGCCCTATTACTGTGTCTAAGGTCAGGTTCATCCATGGTGGGGCCCAGCAGTTCTTAGTCAAGTGGACTGAATGCATGAAAGAGTTTTCTGTTGACATTATTCTGATGCTTCTAGGAGACCCCTCCTCACCCTGTCCCAGGGAAGATTCCGCCCCTTCCTGATGGGCGTTGAAGGGGATTAAAGGAATGGGGTGGATTAAAGGAATGGGGTGGATGAAAGCTCTTTCATCTGAGAGTCTGAATAGCACAGAATGGTTCAAGGTCACCCAGAAGTACCAAATCTGCCCTGCCCCACCAACCTGGCTTCCAACCCTCACCTTTATTTCCAAGAATTTGCTGCTTCTTCGTCACCATTTTTCATGCCAACTCCAAACAGAAAACTAAATAAGCCATCTTAAATCCTTTTGTGGAGAGAGTGGGATAAATACCTTCTACAAACAACACTAATAAGCTTTTGACCTTCCACTTTTCTTTTCTGGTATCTCACGTTGATCATCCTCACCTCCCAAATGCACCCACAGAAGCAAAACCTCAAGTGTCCCTTAAGTCCCTGGGCGTAAGATTAAGTTCCTTTACTCTTTAATTCCACTTACTACATTTTAATATTTAAAATACATATCATTTAATAAATATCAGATAATGAAACAAATATGATTATACAGTTTCCTAATTGTAAACCTTTATATGTGTCACATGCGTCTGTGTGAAGAGACCACCTAACAGGATTTGTGTGAGCAACAAGGCTGTTTATTTCACCTGGGTGCAGGCAGGCTGAGTCCGAAAAGAGAGTCAGCAAAGGGTGGGGGATTATCATTAGTTCTTACAGGTTTGGGGGTAGGCGGTGGAGTTAGGAGCAATGTTTTGCAGGCAGCAGTGGATCTCACAAAGTACATTCTCAAGGGTGGGGAGAATTACAAAGAACCTTCTTAAGGGTGGGGGAGATGACAAAGTACATTGATCAGTTAGGTTGGGGCAGAAACAAATCACAATGGTAGAATATCATCAGTTAAGGCTATGTTCACTTCTGTGGATCTTCAGTTGCTTCAGGCCATCTGGATGTATACACGCAGGTCACGATGGCTAGCTTGGGCTCAGAGGCCTGACAATATGTATAATCTTAATAGTATAATATGGAATTGAATTTTTTCAAATGGTTCTAACTAGGGTTAATATACTTCTTGGCTATAGAGCAGACCTCTTTATTGGAATTCAGGGACCAAATCCTTTCTTTCCTATGTATGAACCCTAAGTAAACACTAATTATAATGTGATGCCCAAAGCTTAAAATTAGCTATTCAGGGAGACCCCCATTTTTACCTGTTTCTATCAAATTATTTCCATTGTCCAACGTCAGTTTTAGTTCTGTTTAAGTAGGAATTACCCACAAAATTATATCTACTTATTAGAGAATGAAATCAGAAAGTACCCTGACTACATCTCAAACTCTTCCTTTTTCTATCAGGTTGTCATTTGAAACGGACAAAGGAAAGAAAAGACAGTTGGGAGTTGAAAAGGAGAAGTGCGGCAGCCTGGGAGGGCTACGCTTGGCAATGAGGAGATGATCAGAAGGTCGGAAGCCTGGCCTCCGTCTGTGCAGAGAGCACGGGCCCAGCATACAGATGGCAGGTTGGTGTCAAAGAGCCCAGCCTCGACCTGGAGCCCGTGGGCAAGGAGAGGGCACCAAATGAAGACTGATGCGGCTCTGATGAGTGGAGGAACACCAGGTTCTTAGTCTCAAGTCGAATTAGAGAAAACCACACAGACACACGTGGAGTGGTTTTAAGGAGCTGAGCGTTTAATAGACAAGAAAGAAAAGAGAAGGCAGAAGGAAGAAGCTCCCTGTACAGAGACAAAGGGAGGTGGGGCTCCAAAGCCGAGAGAGGGAATCCCACCTGCCACCGATACCAACCAGGTATATATACAGAGGCTGGAGGAGGCGGTGTCTGATTTCCATAGGGCTCAGGGGATTGGTTTGACTAGGCATGTCATTCACGTAGCCCATGAAAAAGCTGGCCCTCCCGCCCTAGCCTTTTAATATGCAAATGCAGGGCACCATGATGTTCTACACACGGGATACGTGGAGGTGGCCATGTTGCCAGGCACATGTGGGGCAATGGCAAAAAGAAGAGGGTGGGAATCCCCATGTTGGGTGGACCCAGTTTCTAATGGCCGGCACTTGCATATCAAAGGTTGCCAGCCTTGCTCTAAGAGCTGGGGTTTCACAGGAAACTTTTCTAGAGATGCTTTAAAAAATGAAAACTTCAGCCAGGTACAGTGGCTCACGCCTGTAATCCCAGCACTTTGGGAGGCTGAGGCAGGCAGATCACAAGGTCAGGAGATCAAGACCATCCTGGCTAACACGGTGAAACCCCTTCTCTACTAAAAATACAAAAACTTAGCTGGGTGTGGTCACAGGCACCTGTAGTCCCAGCTACCCGGGAGGTGGAGGCAGGAGAATGGCCTGAACCCGGGAGGCGCAGCTTGGCAGTTAGCCGAGATTGCGCCACTGCACTCCAGCATGGGCAACAGAGTGAGACTCCATCTCAAAAAAAAAAAAAAAAAGGAAAACTTTCCAAGGACCCCTTTTCCTATCTGCCTAAAATAATGTATTAATAAGTTATATCACAGAACTTGGAAGGAAAAGGGAAGAGAGGGGTTTCCAACATTTGCACATGCATTTGGAACAAGGTTCGAGGGTGTGCCTAAGTGTGCAAAGAGCTCCAGTTTCCAGGAAGTTGCCCAGGACCCCGTCTTTCCTCTGCCACCGTGTGAGCTTGCTGTTGCCACCTGTGTTGGTCTGCTCAGCTGCCATCACAAACCACCACAGGCTGGGGGGCGAAAACAACAGACATGTATTTTTCATACTTCTGGAGTCTGGAGGTCCAAGATGAGCATGGTCAGTTTCTGGTACAGGCCCTCTTCCTGGCTTGCAGACAGTTGCCTTCTCCCTGTGTCCTCACATGGCCCCTACTGACATTAGAGAATGCAAGTAAGAGAGAGACTGAGCTCTCTAGTGTCTCTTCTTAAAAAGACACTAATCCCCTCAGACCATGGGGCACTGCCCTCCTGACCTCTTCTAATCCTAATGGTCCCCAAAGGCTCCATCTCCAAATACCATCACATTAGGGGTTAGGACTTTGACATGATTTGTCTGTGTCCCCAGCCGAATCTCATCTTGAACTCCCACGTGTTGTAGAAGGGACCCAATGGGAGGTAATTGAATCATGGAGGCAGGTCTTTCCTGTGCTGTTCTCGTGATAGTGAATAATTATCATGAGATCCAATGGTTTTATAAGGGGGAGTTTTTCTGCACAAGCTCTCTTGTCTGCCGCCATGTGAGATGTGCCTTTCACCTTCCACCATGATTGTGGGGACTCCTCAACCACATGGAACTATGAGTCCATTAAACTTTTTTTATGAATTCCCCAGTGTCAGGTATGTCTTTATCAGCAGTGTGAAAATGGACTAATCCATTTTATTTCCTTCATTTTAATTCATCATATGAATTTTGGGAAGAATACAGCATTTAGACCATAACATAACCATGTGCCATAAAACAACCAGTCACAAAGCCTCACTGCCAAATAATAGCAAACTTTTTTTTTTTTTTTTTTTTTTTTGAGACAGGGTCTCACTCTGTCACCCAGGCTGGAGGACAGTGGTGCAATCTTGGCTTACTGCAACCCTCGCCTAACAGGCTCAAGGAATCCTCCCACCTCAGCCTCCCAAACAGCTGGGATTATAGGTGCATGCCACCAGACTTGGCTAATTTTTAAAATTTTTTGTAGAGATAAGGTCTCACTACATTGCCTAGGCTAACATTCATTTCTCCCACATCTATAAGGTTCACTGATCTCATCTGGACTCCCTTATACATTTGGGGTCCAACCAGGGCTGAGCTCATCTGGACTGGCTCAACTGGGGCAGCTTAGCTCTGTGGCCCACACCTCTCTCCTCTGGCCTAGCCTTGTTCTTCTCATGGTGGTGGCAGAGGAGCAAGAGAGAGAGCAAGTCCTTTTCAAGTAGCTGGGTGTGTCCCATTTGTTAACATCTTATTGGCCAAAGCCAGTTCACGTCTGAGCTCAGAATCAGATGAGAGGGCTATAAAGTCATGCCTCACACGTGCGCCGCAAGGATGAGTGAAGACCTGGAGCCATCCTAGTCATCCACGCCAGCCCAGATAGTGCTCAGATGACACCACCTCTCTGTAGCAGCTCTCTGAGGAGCACTGGAAAATGTAAGACTCTTGCCAGATTCTGTGATGACTGTCTCAATATAATATTTAATGTATCATTTCATCCTACTGACGAAATAGTTTAAAGGTTTCGGCTGGGCACGGTGGCTCATGCCTGTAATCTCAGCACTTTGGGAGGCCGAGGTGAGTGGATCACAAGGTCAGGAGTCTGAGACCAGACTGGCCAACATGGTGAAACGCTGTCTCTACTAAAAGTACAAAAATTAGCTGGGCATGGTGGTACACGCTTGTAATCTCAGCTGCTCAGGAGGCTGAGGCAGGAGAATTGCTTGAACCTGGGACCTGGGAGGTGGAGGTTGCAGTGAGCCGAGATCACACCACTACACTCCAGCCTGGGCTACACAGCAACACTTAAAAAAAAAGTCTTAAAAAAAAAAAAAGTCTTAAAAAAAGCAAGTCTTTAAAAAAAAAAAAAAAATTGACCCTAGTTAAATAGTATTTTAAGCAATATTTTGACACATTTGGAAAGAGGGAGGTATTTTAAGTCTACAGTGTTCAATCGAGTCAAATCAAGACTTTAAGAAAAAGAGCTAGCCAGGGCTGGACACAGTGACTCATGCCTATAATCCCAGCACTTGAGAGGCGAAGGCAGGTGGATTACTTAAGGCCAGGAGTTCGAGACCAGCCTGGCCAACATGGCAAAACCCCGTCTCTACTAAAAACACAAAAATTAGCTGGGTGTGGTGGCGCACCTCTGTAATTTCAGCTACTCAGGAGGCTGAGGCCAGAGAATCACTTGAACCCAGGAGGCGGAGGTTGCAGTGAGCTGAGATTGCACCGTTGCACTCCAGCCTGGGTGATGGAGTGAGATTCTGTCTCAAAAAAATAAAAACAGCTAGCCAGAAAGTAATGCTCCTTGGGTTTTCCCTTTCCTTTCCACCATTCGCTGTACAGTCTTTTCCTCTGAAGAGGGCTGGGGCTTGGCTAAGGCAAAATGAAGTAACTAACAGAGCCTCTTTGCAGTAAATTCCAGTTCTCATGAGAAAGATAACACCACATCCTGAAAAGTTACAAGGTGCAGGGAAAGAAAAAGACAAAGGGCTGTTGTACAGACATCCTGAAGAATCTTAAATGTTTTCAAAACCCTAGATGGAAATTTAAACAGAAAATCGAGGACTGTGCGCTCCTGAGGTGTCAGGATAATTGAGAACAGGCAATTTCCTAAATGATAATGAAGTAATGTAGAAGAAACGTACTTTTTCAGCACTGGAAACAGGTTGTACCAAAATATCAAATTTAGGGAGGTCCCAGAGAGACAGTTTGACACACTTGACACATGTCATTCTGGGAGTGAAAAACAGCATCCATCCCTGCAAAGGTGAGCACGCTGATGCCTTCAAGCTCAGCTTTGCAGTCCCAACCCCCTACATCCGGGCTCACCTTACCAGTGAGAGGTAAGAGCAGGCAGCAGACGCCAGTTGTCAAAATGAGCCAGCCGTTTCTGCAAGGGGAGCTCAGAGTCAGCCCAGAAGGGGCCCTGGGTGGCAAAAAGCAAACAAACCCTTGCCCAAGAGTAGCCAAGCATATGCAGTTTTGTTGCTGGGAAAGATGTACTTCACGGCACCATCCCAAGTCCCCACAAGTGTGAGCCTAAGGCAAGTCAAGGCCCTGCATCAATGATCGGCAAACCCTAGGACCTCGAGAAATACCCTGCCTCCATTTCTCCATCTGTAACACAGGCCTGGTCGGCCAGGCGCGGTGGCTCAAACCTGTAATCCCAGCACTTTGGGAGGCCGAGGCAAGTGGATCACTTGAGGCCAGGAGTTCAAGACCAGCCTGGCCAACATGATGAAACCCTGTCTCTATTAAAAATACAAAAATTAGCCAGGCATGCTGATGCACACCTGTAGTCCCAACTGCTCAGGAGGCTGAGGCAGGAGAATTGCTTGAACCTGGGAGGCAGAGGCTGCAGTGAGCCAAGATCATGCCACTGTACTCCAACCTGGGTGACAGAGTGAGATTCTGTCTCCAAAAAAAAAAAAAAACACCACACACATACACCACAGAGGGCAGGTTGTTAGGGCCAGAAATCACTGGCTGGCATGTTTGCACTGTATTCTTCCTCTCTGCCAGGTGCTGGGCTAGCCCCTTCCTACCCACCAGCTCTCGTGACTGCACGTCACATTCTAGGAGAGCAGGTTCCCCAAATGCAGACATGCAAGCTGGGGAGAACTCTCAGGCAGAAGCCTGGCCATGGTAAAGAGGAGAAAATACGGTCAGCAGACTCAGCACTGGGTGCTTAGGTGTCCTGTGGGTCCTGGTCCTGAAGGTGGGGCAGGGTGACCTGCCCATCCCCAGCCTCATCACACGCTCCTGCCCTCTGTGGCAGGATGAGGCCCACACCTGGCCTGGAGGGAGTGGATGTGAGGGAGTGGATGCAGCACTCTACATCCAGCCTGCAGAGTGACTCACAGACACCCACGGCTGAGGCTGTCACGCTTGTCACTCACCCTGAGTGACACGGTGAAGCACCTCCCAGCACCCAAAGAACACAGCTATACCAATAGTAGATAAAGTGCTGGAGAAGAGGAAGATGAGAGACACAAGGAAGCTGGACTGGGAGATGAAGCAACTACTGTGAAATCTCTTCCCGTTGAGATAGCACAGGAAGTTACACTGAAAACAGGCTATGAGCTAACATGCATGCACAGTTTGATTCCACACCTGGATTTCTGAATAAAACTAGGAGGAAATGAGGGTTTTATCAAAAAGCACCAAACAAAGCTGTTTTGATGCTATTAGTTCTGTGCTCTTTTCTTGTCACTTACTTGATCATTAACCCAAGGTGACGTCAAAAAAAAAAAAAATGAAATGTAGGAGACACCCTCCAGCTAGATTAGAAAATCACCCAACCTATAGAAAAACATAAACACGGCCAGGCACTGTGGTTCATGCCTATAATCCCAGCACTTTGGGAGGCTGAAGCAGGCAGATCGCAAGGTCAGGAGTTCAAGACCAGCCTGACCAATATGGTGAAACCCCATCTCTACTAAAAATACAAAAATTAGATGGGTGTGATGGCGCGTGCCTGTAGTCCCAGCTACTTGGAAGGCTGAGGCAGGAGAATCGCTTGAACCTGGGAAGCGGAGACTGCAGTGAGCCGAGACTGTGCCACTGCACTCCAGCCTGGGTGACAGAGCAAGACTCCGTCTCAAAAGGAAAAAAAGAAAAACATAAATGCAAAAAGGAAACAGAAGGAAATGAGAGATTTGGGAGTGGCCTTGACTTGGAATGTGATCATGCCTCCACCCCCACCCAGCTTGGCCCGTTCTCTTCCTACTGGCCTCTGCCTCTCAGCCCTCACTCAGTGTATTCTACCTGCAGATAGGCGTTGCACTGAACACTACAAAATAGGCTACTTTTATACTAGAAGGAATTCAATAAAAGTGAAATACATAAAAGCCCAGTGCTTATAGATTTTTAATATGATTCTTTCAACTAGGCTTTTAAAAATTCTCTGATGTTGAGAGAAGTATAACCAAGGTGTCTTGCAGGACAAGACAAGGTGTCAGGAAGCAAAGCAGGTATGTCTACACAAAGACAAGCGCCGTGGAAAAGAAAAATCCCGTCTTTCACGGGAGCCACATTTGAGCTAAACACTCACCCCGAGGTGCTTTTGGGGACAGCTTGCTTTATGCCAGCCCCCTTGATGGTGCTGGGTCCCAACGAGGGGGCTAACGCCAGTTGCATCTTTTTATAATCTTTCATGAAAGCGTTTCTTTTTTCTTAAACAGTGGTAATCTGTTTGATGTTCATAGAGATTGATGAGGGGCCTTGGGTGCCAGCAGAGAATCAGACAGATGGCAATAGTGACAATAAATAATTGTCATGTTTTTCACTTTTGTGGCCTCGACAATTCAAGGGTCTCAAAACACAGTGGAAATTTAGAATGATAGGAAAGAAAGAGACCTTGGGAAAGGGCATCTCGTCCATCCTTCCGACATCTCACCCCAGGGCTCATACTAAACAAGATGCTCTCATGAGCCCTTGGCCCCTGACTGCAGTGGGGATGGCTGTGTTCCCACTGAGAACACAGACACAGCCCCTGAGTTACAGGATGGGGCTTCTTTGTTGCCCCCAGGGGGATGGAAACTTGAAGATTCAAGGGCAGACAATACAGTGAACTCCGGGGCCCTCCCAGTGAGATGGGGAAGCCAAAGAGAAGCTGAGGGCAGGTTGGGTGCAGGAGGTGGCAGTGGCCCCTCCGAGCACCATCCTGGAAGGGAAGGACTACTTCTGGCTGCTGGAAGGAGTAGATGCTGGGAACATGCCCCAGACTCAAACCACACTGCCACAGATCATCACACCATGGACAGCCCTGGCCGCCCTGTTCTTTCCTAGAATAACACGCTCCGTGGCATGCCTGATGGAGCCCAAGCCAGGACTTCTTACATGTCGATTCCTCCCTACGGGCTGTTCTTTAGATGTTCAGAGAGGACGTGGCAGGAGGCAGTGAACAGGCACTCACCTCACCTTCCAGCCGCCGTCACAGAGCACCTAATGAGCCACAGTGTGCTACAATTTCCACATGTGGGTAGAGAGAAAAAGAGGACAGTCTTCACCCAAATCTCAGTGCTGGGCACAGAGGATGGAAGGATGGTGAGAAGAAATGAAGATTTGCTCTTCCTTCGTTTGTCTTCCCATTTCCAATCCTCAAGACTCGGTTTGAGAATGTCTGCCAAACCAGCTGCAAACATACTGCTATTGAAATTTTCTTCATTTCAAAGGGTTTTACAGGCCAGGCACAGTGGCTCACGCCTATAATCCCAGTACTTTGGGAGGCTGGAGTGGGAGGATCGCTTGAGCCCAGGAGTTCCAGACTAACCTCAGCAACATGGCAAAACCATGTCTCTACAAAAAAATACAAAAATTAGCTGGGCGTGGTGGTTCACATCTGTAGTCCCAGCTACTCAGGAGGCTGAGGTGGGAGGATCACCCGAGCCCAGGAGGTTGAGGCTGTGGTGAGCCATGTTCATACCACTGCACTCCAGCCTGGGTGATAGAGTGTAACCCTGCCTCAAAAAAAAAGATTGGGGAGGGGAGGTCAGGCCTCTTTAGAACTCCCTGCCTCCTCGTAGGTCCATAATCGTAAGTTCCCCAGCCAAACCACCCAGGGGAGATTACTGTTTGCTGTCCTGGCCGCACTTCCTTCCCTCGGGGCCCCATCTCTCCTGAATCTTATCTGTATCTTAATCCTCCCCCCCTTCGCAAAAGAGGATCTGGCCTTGGATAGAAAAGCAGGAATCATCCCGCATCCGTACAGATCTTTAATCACATCCTTGTTCTTGAGATCCAAATTTAAAAGATAGAGGTGTTGTCAGGCCCTTTAGGGCTTTGCACAGTGTCAAAGCTAGCAATCTGAATGGAAGGAGTTTTAATTTTTCAAAACTTAGCCAGCAGTGGTGGTGCACATCTGGAGTCCCAGCTACTTGAGAGGATCATATTTGGGAACAGGAGGTTGAGATGACAATGAGCTATGATCACGCCACTGCCTGGGCAACAGAATGAGACCCTGTACACAAAAATAAAAATAAAATTTGACAAATTTCTTCACCTACTCTTTCCAACTTAAAAAAAAAAATTACTTCTTATGCAATCAGAAAACTGACCTCAAAACGACAAACGTCAGCAAGTCAATAGCAGGAGCCGACAACTCATTCAGGAAAAATAAAGCACTTTCTATAAAAGTCCTATTTCTGGCTCAGTTATACTGTCCTAAGAACTGACATAGTAAGAAAGAAGTCCAGGAATCATTAAAACAAGATAGAATCCAATGTCCCACGTGTTCCAAGAACACAGCTGTTCCTCAGAGGCTCACAGCTTCAGCTACTCCCGTGCCAGCCCGCAGCACAAACCCACCGCAGAGAAAACCCAAGCAGTGAAGCACGACCGTGCTCTGCCATCTGGTGGCCAAAACTGAAATGACCCTGAATGCGCAAAAGATTGAAAATAGATGTTTCGTAAACCGTAGTCATCAATACCGAAACTACTTTCTCAAGTCGACTACCAGTGAGCAGTGAATGTTGGAGCTGAAAAAAACAAATCTAGTGTTGAAGAACCTCCTTTCTTTGGCCCTCCAGGCATGAATGAAAAGCTCTTAAATTGCTTGCCTAAATGAGCCCACCTGGTTACTAAACAGCGGTACATGAAAACATCAGTGACTAAGTATGCGAACTCTTTTGATCCTATGAAAGCACTGACCATCTATCCATGCTATGCAGATCTCTGTTGGTGGTATAATCACAAGATGGGAAAGGGAAGTGTGACTAGGACACTCTGAGAGCCACTTGTAAATGTATTTAAATAATTACGGTCTACATGAGACACCCCGCAAAAGCAGTCACGTGAACTCGGAAACTCAAACCCTGCCTCCCTAGCACACTGAAGCCTCAGAGGCCATGCACACCTGTAATCCCAGCACTTTGGGAGGCCAAGGCAGGCAGATCACTTGAATCCAGGAGTTTGAGACCAGCCTGGGCAACACAGACAGATCCCCGTCTCTACAAAAAACACAAAAATTAGCTGGCACATGCTTGTAGTCCCAGCGACTCAAGAGGCTGAGGTGGGAGAATCACTTGAGCCCAGGAGGTTGAGGCTGCAATGAGCCATGGTCACGCTGCCATTGCACTCCAGCCTGAGCAACTAAGCGAGACCCTGTCTCAAAAAAAAAAGGCCTCCGAAAAGTCTGAGTAAAAAAAGTTGTGCTTCCCAGACACTCCTGCCACCACCAGAAGCCCCGTACTACCAGCCATGATCAACGCCATGTGTTCTTCAACATTGTCAACGGCAAGCCCTTGGGCCACATCTCCTTCGAGCTGTTTGCAGACAAGATTCCAAAGACGGCAGAAAACTTTCACTCTGAGCACCGGAGAGAAAGGATTTGGTTGTAAGGCTCCTTTTCTCACTGAATTATTCCAGGGTTTATGTGTCAGCCGTAATGGCACGGGTGGCAAGTCCATCTACGGGGAGAAATTTGATGAGAACTTCAACCTGAGGTGTACAGGTCCTGGCATCCTGTCCATGGCAAATGCTGAACCCTACACAGATGATTGCATTTATCATCTACACCGCCAAGACTGAATGGTTGCATGTGGCCGGGCGCAGTGGCTCACACCTATAACCCCAGCACTTTGGGAGGCGGAAGCAGGAGGATCCTGAGATCAGAAGTTCAAGACCAGCCTGGCCAACACGGCGAAACCCCATCTCTACCAAAAATACAAAAAATTAGCCGGGCGTGGTGACGCATGCCTGTAATCCCAGCTACTCCGGAGGCTGAGGCAGGAGAATCCCTAGACCTCCCCATGGCCTAGGACAAGAGCCCAGAAGTGCCACATGGCTAAGGCAGCAGCTGCCTGGGAAGGCCCAGAGGCAGGACCAGGAAAGCACCATTTCCTGGAGGGCTGGGGGACAGGGAGGTGCCCTACAGGAGAAGCCAGGAGGGGCCACCTGTACCTAGGGTGGGGGCCTGGCTGAGGCAGGCACAAGGCCTGAGAGCCCAGCTATCTGAGCTCGGAGGGCTCCCAGGAAAGCCTGGCCCAGGGAGCAGTCGTGACTCTGCAGGGGATGCCCAGCGAGGGAGCCCCAGAGGCAGAGGTTGCAGTGAACTGAGATCATACCACTGCACTCCAGCCTGGTGACAGAGCAAGACTCTGTCTCAAAAAAAAAAAATGTAAAAAAAAGACTGCATGGTTGGATGGCAAGCATGTGGTCTTTGGCAAGGTGAAAGAAGACATGGACGTTGTGGAGGCCATGGAGTGCTTTGGGTTCAGGAATGGCGAGGCCAACAAGATCACCATTGCTGACTGTGGACAACTCTTAAGTTTGCCTTGTGTTTTATCTTCACTACCAGACCATTCCTTCTGTAACTCAGGAGAGCACCCTCCACCCTACTTACTCGCAGTATTCTAGAATCTTTGTGTTCTCGCTGCAGTTCCCTTTGAGTTCTGTTTTCCTTATTCCTTTCCATGCCTAGCTGGTTTGCAGAGTTCAGTTTACAATTATGAAATAGAAATGAAGGCAGGAAGGGAGGGAGGGAAGGAGGGAGGGAAAAGGAAAGAAAGAGTTGTTGGCTGGGCATGGTGGCTCACACCTGTAATCTCAGCACTCTGGGAGGCTGAGGCAGGTGGATCACTTGAGCCCCAGAGTTTGAGACCAGCCTGGGCAATATGGTGAAATCTCATCACTACTAAAAATACAAAAATTAGCTAGGTGAGGTGGCATGTGCCTCTAGTCCCAGCTACTCGGGAGGCTGAGGTGGGAGGATTGCTTGAATCAAGGAGGCAGACATTGCAGTGATCCAAGATTGTGCCACCACACTCTAGCCTGGGCAACAAAGTGAGACCTCATCTCAAAAAAAAAAAAGTAAGTTGTTTAACTTTGCTTAACTTAGATTCCCAAACTCCTTTGACCTCTGAATAGGTTGTTGTTTCTTAGGCAGTTGTTTTTAAAATTGTTTGTTGGATTGTTTTCTTTTCTGTTTTGTCTTGTTTTTAGAGATGGGGTCTCCCTGTGTTACTCAAACTGGTCTTGAACTCCTGGGCTCAAGCAATCCTCTCCCCTCAGCCTCCGGAGTAGCTGGCATTACAGTCTTGAGCCACCACACAGGGCTCTGTTGGATTTATTTCAATATATCCCAAAAAATTTGTAAAACACAAGTTGAAATGCAAATGCAGTTGCAGCTCTGCAGCTAGCTGAGCGATGTTTTGGAAAGTTACCTAACCTCCATGCACCTTTATTTCTTCCTAAATAAATCAAGAGCAGAGAAAAGGTAAAGAGAGAAAATACTTTACTTCAGCCATTCCTAAGTTCTACCATTGTTTTCTCATACCAATTTTCAACAACCTTGCACTGTAGATCATCGGGACTACTACTCAAAAATAGCCAACTGGTGGCATGCATCTATCCCCTTCCTCTTTTCAAACCCAAATAGGCAGTGAACAGATAATAAAAGGCTATTCACTCATAAGGACAACAACAAAAAGCAGCACCCAGAGATATTCAACTTCAAGAAATGTTTGAAGACAAAGTGGATGGAGAAATAGCAACCAGCTGAACAGAATAGAGGGTGTTAAAACGTGGGGCACATTGTATTTTTCAAAGACATCCAAGACACTTCCTCTCACCTACAATCTTTTGCAATGTGACTTTGCCAGTCTTCCATCAAAAAGGACAGTCTGATTCCCCTCCCCTAAATCTGGGTTAGGCTTAATGACTCTCCTATAACCCATAGAGGCCCTTGTAGTTAGTTCTGTGGAAACCTTGCTCTCAGAACATTCCCTCTTAGATCCCGGCTGCCACGCTGTAAGGAAGCCCAAGCCACATGAGTCCTCCCAGCCCAGGAGGTAGACATGGGAGTAAAGAAGCCTCAGACAGAGACATCTTCTCTGAACACTTTATTGAAAACAACACTTTCTTTTCTGACAGTGGTCAAAAAAAGAAAGAAAGAAAGAAAGAAAACACTTTCACCTGCCTAACTTTTATTCATAGCCATAATATAATTCATTTGTTTATTATTTTCCCTTGCTAGCATACAACCTTCATAAGGACAGAGAGCTTTATCTCACTATTATATTCCCAACAACTAGAACAATACCTGGCACATAAAAGGAACTCAATAAATATTTGATTGATAAGTAAATGAATAAAGCAATCAGAAAAAAAAAAGAACAGGGAGAAACACAATCAATGGATGGAACAGATTAAAGCTTCTATAAGGTATTAACATACATATACACACATATATGTTATGTGTGAACATATGTGTATATGTGTGTACATATGTGTGTGTGTGTTTATAGAGAGAGAGAGATGGGGGGAGCCACTGAGGGAGCAAGTCAGATAGGAACAAACAGGGTAAAAGAAAGAACTCTCACAAAGTAAAAATGTAGCAGCTGAAATTTAACAATTCAATAGAAAGGTTGTCAGATAAGGCTGAAAAAATCTCCCAGATTATATCTCAAGGAAGAAATGTTAAAAAAAAAAAAACTTCCAGAAAGTTGTACCAAGAGAAGGTGAGATGGAAAATATGGGGAGGGGGAATTAGGGGATCCATCCAGGAGGTCTCCTGTCTAATGCAAGTTCCAGAAAACAAGAACAGAAAAAATGGAGCATAGATGAGCAGCGAAGTAAAATCCCAGGAAGCTGCGTACACACCAGCAGAGAACCCTGCCCAGTTGGGGCAGAACACAGGGCGGGGCCTGGGCATCTGGGAAGCAGGAGACTGAAGGTGGTATGATCTGAGCATTTGGAAAAACCATTACAGGATATTTTGTTGGAAAGATCTGTTGAGGTATTTAGGAACCAAAAAATCCTTGGGTAGTGGTAGATGCATAGAAAACCACAAAATTTTTTTAAATAATATAATTATTGCCTGCAGGAAAAGTAAAGTATTGTACAATTTGGTCATGCAACAGTGAGGCCTGACTATCCTTTAACCCTCCAGGTGTGATATCACCATGTTTGAAGGATGCAGTGGGGAGAGAAGGGCAGAGAGAAGGGAGTGGTACGAGGGAGCTGAGCCCTCAAGTACCACGGGAAACCAAAAGATTGTACCCAAGATGGATAACTAAGTACATGATAATATAAGCTTATTATTTAGAAATATGGACTACATACAGAAGAAACAACCACAGCATTCTAGACAGGGCCTTCTGGGAAGCAGAATGAAAAGTAGGGAGAAGTGGGAAAGGAGATTAATGTTTTTATGTATTTATTTGAGACGAAGTCTCGCTCTTGTTGCCTAGGCTGGAGTGCAATGGCGCGATCTTGGCTCACTGCAACCTCCGCCTCCCGGGTTCAAGCGATTCTCATGCCTCAGCCTCCTGAGTAGCTGGGATTACAGGCATGAGCCACCACACCAGCTAATTTTTGTATTTTTAGTAGAGACGGGGTTTCACTGTGTTGGCCAGGCTGGTCTCAAACTCCTGACCTCAGGCAATCCACCCCCTCAGCCTCCCGAAGTACTGGGATTACAGGGGTGAGCCACCGCGCTTGGCCTCATGTTTTTCTTTATAAGCCTTTTGGTATTCATTGATTTTTCAGCCATGTGCATGTATGTCTTTGATTTAAAAAAAAAAAAAGAAGAAATTTAAAAAGAAAAGGAAATAGACTAGAATGAAAGAGACACATGAGAAGACACTGTGGCAGTCTTGGGTAGTGAGGTCCTGGGCTTTGTTTTGCCTGACTTTTCCTTTTTCGTGTTTTCCAAATTTTCTGTAATAAGGATGTAATATATTTGTACTAGAAAAGTTCCCAATAAACATTTTTAACAAACATGCTTACAAA
This sequence comes from Chlorocebus sabaeus, assembly GCF_047675955.1. NCBI lineage: Eukaryota > Metazoa > Chordata > Mammalia > Primates > Cercopithecidae > Chlorocebus > Chlorocebus sabaeus. The sequence goes on from NC_132913.1 coordinate 93,440,361, forward strand.
TACTTAAACTAAGAGAAGGTGAGATGGAAAATGTGGGGAGGGGGAGTTAGGGGATCAATCCAGGAGGTCTCCTATCTAACGCAAGTTCCAGAAAACAAAAACAGAAAAAAATGGAACATAGATGAGCAGTGAAGTGAAATCCCAGGAAGCTGCGTGTGTGCCAGCAGAGAACCCCGCCCAGCTGGGGCAGAACACAGGGGGCGGGGCCCGGGTGTCTCAGGGAAGCCCCACCTTTAAGTTTCCTGCAGTCAAAGCCATGGGCCCAAAGTGTTGATATGTGTAAGAATCACCTGGTTCCTTTGTTAGCTTGTTTACTGGGGGGGACAAAGGAACCACGTGGTGACCAGCACAGTAGCTCATGCCTGTAACCCCAGGACTTTGGGAAGCTGAGGTACAAGCCTCCTGAGTCCAGGAGTTCAAGACCAACCTGGGTGACACTGTGAGACCCCTGTCTCTACAAAAATTTTTTTTATTTAGCCAGGCATGGTAGTGTGAGCCTGTAGTCTGAGATACACAGGAGGCTGAGGCCAGAGGATTGCTTGAAGCCATGAGTTCAAGACCAGCCTGGGCAATATAGTGAAACCTCATCTCTACTAAAAATGTTTAAAAAATTAGTCAGTCGGCCGGGCGCGGTGGCTCAAGCCTGTAATCCCAGCACTTTGGGAGGCGGAGACGGGTGGATCACGAGGTCAGGAGATCGAGACCATCCTGGCTAACACGGTGAAACCCCGTCTCTACTAAATATTACAAAAAACTAGCCGGGCGAGGTGGCGGGTGCCTGTAGTCCCAGCTACTCGGGAGGCTGAGGCAGGAGAATGGCGTGAACCCGGGAGGCGGAGCTTGCAGTGAGCCGAGATCTGGCCACTGCACTCCAGCCTGGGCGACAGAGCAAGACTCCGTCTCAAAAAAAAAAAAAAAAAAAAAAAAATTAGTCAGTCTTGGTGCTGCCTGCCTGTAGTCCTAGCTACTCAGGAGGCTAAGGTGGGAGAATGACTTGAGCCCAGGGCGTTGAGGCTGCAGTGTGAGCCTACAGTGGAGCTATGATTGTGCCACTGCACTCCAGCCTGGGCAACAGTGAGAACAGGTCTCAAAAAAAAAAAAAAAGTAGAAATCAACTGGGGAGTTACTGAAAATGCAGAACCCCAGGCCCCCCTCGGAGATGTGGAAGCCTTACATATACCACAAGTGCCATAGTATTCTCATATAATTCAAAATGTAAAGCAATACCAAAGCAGGAAATTATTTTTAATTTTTTATTTTTGAGACAGAGTCTTGCTCTATTGCCCAAGCTGGGGTACAGTGGTACGATCTTGGCTCACCTCAACCTCTGCCTCCCAAGTGATTCTCATGCCTCAGCCTCCCGAGTAGCTGGGATTACAGGTGTGCGTCACCACGCTTGGCTAATTTTTTGTATTTTTGGTCTATGTTGTCCAGGCTGGTCTCAAACTCCTGACCTCAAGTGATCCGCCCACCTCAGCCTCCCAAAGTGCTGGGATTACAGGCGTGAGCCACCGCACCTGGCCAGGAAATGATTTTTTTAATGTCCTAAGTTATCCAATAAATGATACCCATACAGTGGATATGGAGTTTGAATAGCTGTCTTTCCACAATGGACCATTTTCTAGCATGTGCACATAGGCATGTCCATATGTGCCTCTGCACTACTAATGCTTCAGGCAGGTGCCAGGCCTGCCTAGCAGCTCATCCAGCCCTGGTCAGAGCCGGGGGACTGAGATTTGTAACTGCATCCCCAGGTGACGGGGGAAACCTGGCTCCAGGACTCCATCCCATAGGGCAGAGCTCTTCCAGTTTAATCCCTGTACCCGTTCAGTGCAGGCTAGATCCAGTTCTTTCCCCTGCTCACAACTCTAGGGCCTCTGCAACCACAGGGGCAAGAGAGAGCCTAGGGGCTGCAGCAGTTAATAGCAACTCAACTGCAGAAAAGTTACAATGAAACAAGTTCTCCCAGGCAGAGGGAGTCGCAGCTCCTGTGGAGGTGTCCACACACCATTCATTAATGCCCCACCCCTACCACCAAAGGGCTGCCAGGTAGAGAGCTTTCCACAGCCAGGAGGTGGCTGGATTTCAAGGTTCCTATGACCCCAGAAATCCCGGTTGCCCAGAAAGATTTTGTCACCACAACCACCACTTCCCCCTCACCCCTCCAGGGAGTTTAGCAATGTTTAGAGACATTTTCCTTTTAACTGGGGACTGGGGGAGTGGGATGCCACTGGCATCTAATAGGTCTAATCAGAGGCCAGGCATGCTGCTAAAAATACCACATACGCAAGACAGCTTTCCCCATCGCCCAACTGCAATAAAAAATTATCTGCCCCAAAATGTTAATAGTGCCAAGCTTGACATGTGCTAGAGCCTGCGATACAATTATTCAAATAAGATAAAAATATTAGCTCTTCGCTTCTTTTACCACAATAAAGCTCTATTATCTATAAACACTTGGCTCAATGGAATGAGTTCCAGGCTGTGTACAGAAGCTGGGACCGTTTATAGACAGATGCATTTGCAAGAACACCAGTCAATCTTTCCCAAGTTAAATCAAAATACACACCATTGCCGCCTCTCCTTAGAAGGCACAGATGTAGTCTCATAAAAGATGCTTTGCATATGATTTTTTTTAAGCCTTAGTTCCCACTGGAAATTGGAGATGGTAAAAAATAAAATCCATAAACAAAGCTAGTGAGAAAAACAATTTGACAAGTGATATCCAACGCTAAAAATAAAGTGTTAGTTTCCTAGTATTAAGGAAAATATAAGCTACTGTAAGGCAAGCTCCAGATATCAGCACAGGGCACTGGGTTTCTGGCCTCTCTGCTCCACCACCTGGCAAGCAGCAGGAGACAAAACACCTTAAGGTCCCCAGCCCAGCCCTGCAGGTATGTGTGTGCGGAGGAGTGGGGAAGCCTGGGGACAGCCACTGACCATGGAGTGGGTATCCCAGTGGGGTCCCCTGAAGGCCACCAGGCACAGAAGAGTAGCTTGAGGCTGTTCCAGGGTGGTGGCTGTGTAAGTCTAGCTTTTGCTTTACCAAGTATACAGAAATCGCAATTACTTTTCTCTGAAGCTCCCTTGAAGTCATAGAGTTTAGGAGCTTTTTTAAAAACGAAAAAAGCCGGGCACAATGGCTCACGCCCATAATCCCAGCATTTTGGGAGGCCGAGACAGGCGGGTCACGAGGTCAGGAGATCGAGACCATCCTAGCCAACATGGTGAAACCCCGTCTCTACTAAAAATACAAAAAAAATTAGCCGGGTGTGGTGACAGGCACCTGTAGTCCCAGCTACTCGGGAGGCTGAGGCAGGAGAATGGCATGAACCTGGGAGGCAGAGCTTGCAGTGAGCCGAGATCGTGCCACTGCACTCCAGCCCGGGCAACTGAGCGAGACTCTGTCTCAAAAAAATAAATAAATAAATAAATAAATAAATAAATAAATAATAAAAAAATAAAAAGGAAAAGAAAAACACAACCCCAAAAATAAAAGATACCAACACCACATTTGTTGGGATGAATGAATGTACAATTGTGACATCACACCAGAAATCAAAGCTCTGGCAGTGTGTTAGGGTGAGGTGTCTTATTAGATTTTGTTGTTTAGGTGTGGTAAGGCCACCAGATCAGGAGAGGGTTGTCATTGAAAAGATAGTTGGTTATTCACAGCCCCAAGAGGATGGTGCGAGCTACACCATAAAAGGGCCATACGGGGAAGCCCAGGGTGGTTTAGGAGGCCATGAGAGAGGGAAAAGTGGGGGCAAAACCCTTTATTGTGGTTTTCAAGGGAAGGAATTGGCAAGGGAGAGAACGCAGTCATGGGACTGGTGAGTTTGAATAATCTGGGTAGGTTCTGGGACATACGGGCTGTCCCTCATCGTCAGGTACCAGACTCTGGGATGATTAGGGCAAGTAGACCGCAGCCTAAAGTGTGAGAGCCTTCAAAGGAAGTGGTGGGGTAGTGGGCTCTGAGTTGGTTGGTTTGCATTTGAAAAGCACACTGGAGAGCCAGCTGTTTACTGCTTCTAGGAATTGGCTAACCTACCAGAGCGTCAGCAAGGCTCAGACATCAAAGCGTTAAAATACAGAAAAAAAAAAGATGTGGCTGGGCACAGTGGCTCACACCTGTAATCCCAGCACTTTGAAAGGCCGAGGCGGGTGGATCACCTGAGGTCAGAAGCTCTAGACCAGCCTGACCAACATGGAGAAACCCCATCTCTACCAAAAATTAAAAATTAGCTGGGCATGGTGGTGCATGCCTGTAATCCCAGTTACTCGGGAGGCTGAGGCAGGAGAATTGCTTGAACCTAGGAGGCAGAGGTCACGGTGATCTGAGATCATGCCATTGCACTCCAGCCTGGGCAACAAGAATAAAGCTCCGTCTCAAAAAAAAAAAAAAAAAAAAGGAGAGAGAGAGATGTGGTTAATACACAAGGGGAATATCAGAGTCAATAACAAAATATGTGACATAATAAGCTGATGCTTGCTGTGTGTGCGTAGGTCCATGAAAAGGAGATATATATACAAGGTGAATGGAGCCTGACTGGGTAGTTTCTTTTTCCCCCTACAGATTAGATTTTATTTAAATGACTGGGTCAATTTCAGAGCATGGGAATCTCTAAGGTAAATCAATCATGGGGGCAGAAAATATTTCTTCACCAAAGGAATGTAAGAGAATACAAAGAATTTTCAAATCCTCCCACCCCATAAAATAACCACACAAATGACTGGGTCAAAAAAACAGACCTATAAAAATCACACATACCCCCAAATGTCCCTTGACAGATGAATGAATAAATGAAATGTAGTCTACTCATACAATTGATTATTCAGCAATAAAAAGAAGTGGAGTACTGATACATGCGACCACATGGATGACCCTTGAAAACATCATGCTATGTGGAAGAAGCCAGAGTTGTCAAATATTGTACAAATCCATGTTAAATGTCCAGAATAGGCAAACCCATAGAGATAAAAAGTAGATTCGTGTCGCCAGGGGCTGAGGGGAAGAGGGACTGGGAAGTGACTGCTAATGAGTTTCTTTTTGGGGTGATGAAAATGTTCTAAAATTAGTGGTGGTAGCTGCAAACTATGAATATACTTTTTTCTGAGACAGAGTCTCGCTCTGTCACCCAGGCTGGAGTACAGTGGCACGATCTCGGCTCACTGTAACCTCCACCTCCCAGGTTCAAGCAATTCTCCTGTAATTCCCCAAGCAGCTGGAATTACAGGCATGCACCACCATGCCCAGCTAATTTTTTATATTTTTAATAGAAACAGGGTTTTGCCGTGTTGTTTGGGCTGGTCTCGAATTCCTGACCTCAAGTGGTCTGCCCACCTTGGCCTCCCAAAGTGCTGGGATTACAGGCAAGAGCCACCACACCTGGCCTGAATGTACTTTTTAAAGACCTACTAACTGTGTACTTTAAAAGAGTGAACTTTATGGTATGTGAATTATATCGCAATAAAGTTGTTATTTAAAAAACCAAAAATACTTAAACCATAGCAATAATCAAGTGTTCCCTATTAACGCGCAAATACTCCTGAGAGAGTTATAAAACAGTAATCTCTCCTGGTTGTGGAAACCTTGTAGGAGAAAAAGCTGCTGGCCCTATGCGTTCAAATATTAGTGCAGTTCTTGTAAAAACCCTGTGAGACTCAGCTCAGCCTTCAGCCTTGCGTGCGTGTGTGCACGTGAGATGCCAGAGGCCAAAGGGGCTGACAACAACTGGGATCTGGCGAAAGGTGGAGGACGGGAGAGAGGAGGATGTGAAAGTAGGGAATGGATAGGGCTCATCTGCAAGGCACTGGAGGTGAAAATAGAGAGTGGCAGAGACAAGCCTACACACCCCGCCCTGAGGCCCTGATGTGACAGTGCTGCCACCCGTGTCAGGATAGGACCAGCACACAGATCGGAAAAAGATTCCATGAAGTTTAAGGTGAAAATAGAGCAGGACACGATGTGAAAGAAACTGGCAGGCAAGCATCACAGGCCAAGAGGCAAGCGAGGGCCCAGGTGGTCCACACACCCTACAGGGAGACACTAAGGACCAGGGAGGTGGCACCAGGAAAAAAGCAATGAGCTGAGTCTCTCCTCACCTTTGTTTTACACAAACTGAACACAAAGGATGTAAATACCACAGCCAGCCCTCACTTGCCTCAGTAGACAGAGTTTGCACTAAGCCATGTGTTCGTGATTCATGAGTTGCCATTCCTTTGTGTCAAGAAACATGACTGAGTGGCCAGACACGGTGGCTCATGCCTGTAATTTCAGCAGTTTGGTAGGCCAAGGCGGGCAGATCACTTGAGTTCAGAAGTCTGAGACTAGCCTGGGCAACATGGTGAAACCCTACCTCTACAAAAAATACAAAAATTAGCCGGGCGTGGTGGCGCACGTCTGTAGTCTCAGCTACTCAGGAGGCTGAGGTAGGATGATCACCTGAGCCTGGGGAGCTTGAGGCTGCAGTGAGCCGAAATCACACTACTGCACCCTAGCCTGGGTGACAGAAGACCACCTGACACAGGCCATATACTGAACACTGAGCTTGTGAGGAGATTAAGACTTGGTCCCTGAATGATATGAGGGGGGTAATTACATCCAGAATCAGAAAGAAAGCAGTCTCGCTCATCCTCGGTCCCTGCCGAGAAAGACATTCTCCTCGTAGACTCAATTGAGCAGCATTAATTCAGAGAGAGCAGGAGCCTGGAAGGCCAGGGCATCAACATTGTCACCCACCCCTATTTTGTGAGAAGACGTATTGGGCAGCCCTGGGGAAATGGGATGCAGGATAGGAGAAGAAAGGAATGTCTGGGGAAGCTGCTGTATGGAAAAGTAGGAAAGTCATCCTGTAGCAGCAGTTCTCAAACTTGAGCACACAGCAGAATCACCGAGGGACCTCTTACACACTGGTGGGCCCACCAGCAGTGCCACTCAGTCAGTGAGTCGGGGTGGAATCTAACTGACACTGCCCTAGTTCTAACAAACTCCCAGGCAGTACTCATGCAGATGCTGCCAGTCAGGCAGCCAGATTTTTAGAGTGCTTACCTAAACTATTTCACCTGTTTTCCCAGGTCACCTGAGCAGATGGGTCCCGTGAAGGACACACACAGAAAAAGGGGCAAAAGGGTGGGCTTAGGATCGAGCACAGAATCCTGCCTAGGAGAGAAATGTGGAAAGAGATTCCACAGGAAAACACAGGTAGTAGAAGAACAGCAGCCAGCATTTATGGATTGAGCACTTACTATGTGCGGAGCCCCATCTAAGTGCGTCAGGATTGATTTCATTTAAGCCACACAATACACCTATGGAGTCAGGACTATTAGCATCCCCAGCTCCTATCAGTAGGGAAACAGCAGCACAGGGAAGATAAGTAACAAGATGGTGCCAAGATGCAAGTCTAGCTCAAGTGCTCACCATTAACTGCTGTGCCCTGCTGCTGGCAGAGGAAGCCAAACCAGAAACAAAGAAACGAGAACTTTCCTCCCCTCATGAATCCTCCCGCCAGGCCTTCAGATAAGCACCTCCATTTTGCAAGCTTGTCTGTTTGGGAAAGGAGATGAAAGGGAAGTGTGTTCGTTTGCTAGGGCTGGCATAACCAAGTACCACAAACTGATTGGCTTACACAACAGAAATTATTTCGCAGTTCTGGAGGCCAGAAGTCCAAGAACAAGGTACCTGCATGGTTCATTCCTCCTGCATGGTTCTTTCATCGGCTCTGAGGGAGAATCTGCTCCATGCCTCTCCAAGCTTCTGGTGGTTTGCTGGCTAACTTTGGTGTTCCTTGGCTTGGGGACACATCACCCCAATCTCTCCTTTCATGTTCACGGGGTGTTCTCTGACGAACGCCAAGTTTGCTTGGCCAAACTTTAGACAGGCCACTGATCCTTCTCCTAGGCCCGTCTGTGCACTTCCTTGTAAGATTCAGCTTCAGCAATGAACACAATTAAGCTAGTTTAGCAAGAACCCCCCACCCTCAACATCTGATCACTGTAGAGATCTGATTGAGCTCCGCCTTCGCCATCGACCCCCAGGTGTGTCCCATCACCCTGGCCTGTTTTGAGCAAGAATCCTATTAGGTCAGTTTAACCAGAATCCCCTCACCCCTGATGTTTCCTCTTAGTAATTTTCCATCCAGTGACTGGTCACCCTGCTCCTGGGCTATAAATTTCCACTTGCTGCTGCTGCATTCAGAGTTGAACCCAGTGTCTCTGACCACAGGAGCCCATTGCAGTGGTCCCTGTACCTATCACGATGGTCCTGAATATAGTCTTCTTTACCACGCCTTACCAAGTGTCACTGAATAATTTTTTTTCTTTTTTGAAGACAGAGTCTCGCACTGTTGCCCAGGCTGGAGTGCAGTGGCACGATTTCAGCTCACTGCAACCACTGCCTCCAGGGTTCCAGCGATTCTCATACCTCAGCCTCCTGAGTAGCACCACAGTGGCACACCACCACACCTGGCTAATTTTTGTATTTTTGGTAGAGACAGGTTTCACCATAGTGGCCAGGCTGGTCTTGAACTCCTTGGCCTCAAATGATCCACCCACCTCGGCCTCCCAGAGTGCTGGGGTTCCAGGCATGAACCACCGCACCTGGCTTAACAATTTTTTCTTTTTTCTTTTTTTTTTTTTTGAGACGGAGTCTCGCTCTGTCTCCCAGGCTGGAGTGCAGTGGCCGGATCTCGGCTCACTGCAAGCTCCGCCTCCCGGGTTTACGCCATTCTCTTGCCTCAGCCTCCCCAGTAGCTGGGACTACAGGCGCCCACCACCTCGCCTGGCTAGTTTTTTGTATTTTTTTAGTAGAGACGGGGTTTCACCGTGTTAGCCAGGATGGTCTCCATCTCCTGACCTCGTGATCTGCCCGTCTCGGCCTCCCAAAGTGCTGGGATTACAGGCGTGAGCCACCACGCCCGGTGTGTATGTCTGCTCTGTGTCCAAGCTTCCCCTTTTTATAGGGGCGTTGGTCTGTTGGATTAGGGGACCACTCTAGTTCAGTATGACTTCATCTTAACTAATTACATCTTCAATGACCCTATATCCAGCTAAGGTCACATTCTGAGGCACTGGGGGTTAGGACTTCAACATATGAATTTGGTGGGTGTTAGGTGATGAGGTGGGGCAAAGGAGACACAATGCAACCTGTAACAGGAAGTAAAAAATGTTCTTGGAACTAACTTCAGATGCCTGGATGCTAAAGACATTAGACATGTATGGTGGTGCATGCCTGTAGTCCGAAGTAAGGCTAAGGCAGGAGGATTGCTTGAGCCCAGGAGTTCAAGGCCACACTGAGTTATCATCGTGCCACTGCACTCAACCTGGACGACAGAGCAAGACCCGTCTCTAAAAAAATAAAAATAAAAAACAAAAGTACTTCCCTGAGCAGGGCCAAGCCACCATATTGTAGACACTAAATAAGAAGCTCCATTTTCATTTAGGATTTTAGACGCTGTCACCTAGGATGTTGACTCAATTATGGACAAGTAGGAATATGTTAATGAAGTTGTTATAATGAGAATTCTTTTCCCTAAGACTTCGCTTCAGCTTTAATGTTTCTCTTTCAGATTTATCTACCATCCAATTATAAAACAGAAGTGCGGCAAGGCAGGTGGAAATGGTCTTGGTACCCGCCACTAGCCAGAGTGTGAACCTCTCCCCTTTGAACAGCATTTGAATAAAAGCTGTGCTCATTTTTGGAGCACAAGGTCGAATTAGAGAAGATGGATGTGAAGATTTCTCTGAACAAAAGTCTAAGAAGTAACGGGAGCCCGTGTTCTGTATCAAAGTGCCTGGGAAAGACATACTACTGATTTCATTACTACAGATTCTTCCACTTCTATCACTCAGTGTGGGATGGGCCGAACGTAGAAAGATGCGGTATCTGAATCCTATAAGAAGTTCCTAGGGATGGGAAGAAGAACCTTTCTTTGAGTATAGAATGCAGTATCCTAATTAGCTCGAGGGAACAGTGAGGATATCCTCGAGAAAGCCAATTTATATCCAACGCAGAATTCAATCTGATGTAATGGATATGATACTGGTTTAGGAAGGGGGTGATAAAGAGACTTGGATTTCTACCTTAGTTGTAAATACCTCATTTATTCTTTCCTAGCCTTAGTTGTAAATACCTCATTTATTCTTTCTCTTATTCACTGTCTATTGGACTCCTATGATGTGACAAGTATCGGGAAAGCCGTGAGTCAGGATGTCAGATTTGCCATGCCTCTCTCTCCATGGAGCCCCGGGGCCTGGAACAAGTGCCCTTCTTTATGTGTTCGTTTCTTGGTCAGTAATATTAAAATAGAAAACTGAGTTTCCCTGAAGAATCCCATTCAACTCAACAAATGTCTACCCAGCCCTTAGCTTGACGGCAGCCAGCGTGTTTGAGGCTAGATAGCTGGAGAGAAAAAAAGGAATCTAATGGTGAATGAGATGGGACCCCCTACCTTAGAAAAAGTGCGGTAAGCCAGGGAAGGCAGATGTGTAAAGGACTGAGATCAGCATTCAGCAGAGGCACAGGCCTCAAGCAAAGGAGGGATTTCCCTGAGTGCTGTGCAAGAGCAGGAAGAAACCCCAAAGAGTGATGTGCCCCATTTACCTTGTCCTTGAAGGAAGAATGACTCCTCCAGTAAAGAATCGAGGAAGAACAGTCCAGGCTGAGTGTACAGAGGGAGCAAAGGGCAAAGGTCCAGAGCATGAAAGTGCCAGACCCTTAAGAAGTATAGTCCTCCCCAGTCATACCACTCCCGGCTCCATCTCATTCATCCTAGACCCAGGAACTCAGACACGCAGCTCAGAGGGGAGTCAGGAAACAGCTGGACTCGAAGAGCCATCAGAACAATTCAGATAAGTCAACAATTGGGAACAATAATATTGGCATGGGTCAAGGGTAGTAACAGAGAGCAAGTCATCTGAAGGGGACAGCACTATTCAGCTTGGCTTGATTGTTGCCTCCCAGGAAAGTCACAGAAGCCAGATCTTGGAGATTTTTCAGAGAAGCTAGAAATACACACACACACACACACACACACAAATATATATACACACATATATAAATGTGTATATATACACACATATATAAATGTGTATATATACACACATATATAAATGTGTATATATACACACATATATAAATGTGTATATATACACACATATATAAATGTGTATATATACACACATATATAATATGTATTAGAGGGAGAGAGAAAGGATAAATAACTTACATAAGGCCAAGATTTGGCAGAGAATGTGGGTTTAAATCCTGGGGTTTTGTTTTGTTTTGTTTTGAGAAAGGGTCTTGCTCTGTCACCCAGGCAGGAGTGCAGTGGCATGATGTCAGCTCCCTGTAGCCTCGACCTCCTGGGCTCAAGTGATCCTCCCACTTCAGCCTCCTAACTGGAACTACAGGTGCGTGTCACAACACCTTGCTAATTTTTGTATTTTTTTTGTAGAGAGAGGGGTCTTGCTATGCTACTCAGGCTGGTCTTTAACTCCTGGTCTCAAGTGATCCTCCTGCCCAGGCTTCCCAATGTGACAGGATTATAAGACTGACACTGCACCAAAACTGGGTTCAAATCTTGAACTGTCAGATTCGAAAGTTGAGCTTCTGGAATGGCTGGGTAGGAAACATGGAGATTATTCAGGCTGTGGAGGTGGAAGTTCTGGAAGGAAGAGGAACAGAAGCCAGGAAGGCACAAACAGGGAAGGCCAGTAATCTAGGGATAAGACATCCTAGCAGAAGAATCTTTTCTAATGATTAGAAAAGTCAGAACACACACATGTACTGACATCTGAAGAGTGGCAAGAGGAATTGGCAAGATTTAAAAGATTTAAAACACTAGAGCTTTGGCACCAAAAGCAGCCAGAAAATAGAAAAAGGCAAAAATACTTGGAGCCACCCCAACTGCTGATATTAAATTCTAATGGATTAGGACTCAAAAATGGCTTCAAATAATAAAACGAAAATTTGTTACCAATTAAAGAAAAATACCAACCTGCCCAAAATAAATCTGAAATGAGACGCTGAATCCTAGACTCCCCAGCCTTTCCTACCAGTCACAATTTCTTTCAATCAATAATTGAAACATCCTCCAGGCATATTAAAGAACCCAGAAGTCACGCTCTGCCCTGCAGGGCGCCACAGGTGAACATTTGCATATGTCAAAGTAAAGGGCATTTCCACCAGCCTCCCTTGCTCTCCAGAGAGAACCCCGGGGCCTTGCAAGTCTCGGCAGATTTCCCTGACCTTGCGTGCCAAGGCAGAAGGTGAGATGGCAAACAGATGCGCGCTTCCACTGAGTGCGTGCATTTGTGTGCGTGCGTGTGTGTGTGCGCGTGCATGTGTGTGTGTGCATGTGTGTGCGTGTGTGTGCATGTGTGCGTGTGAGTGCACATGTCTGTGCAGGTGTCTGTGACTGCTGCTGTGGTGGGGGAACCGTGGGGAGAAGAGAAAGAAAGGGAGTGTTAAGAGAAAGGAAAATGGAGGGATGTTTAGATTTAAGCGTAATCTTTCAATTACATTTATTTTAACTAATGCCGTCTAGCTATTGAATGACACAGCTATTCCTGGGTTCCATCTTAAGACTTTTTTTTTTAATTGAAAATGTAGCCGAGCATGGTGGCTCACGCCTGTAATCCCAGCACTTCGGGAGGCCGAGGCAGGCGGATCAAGAGGTCAGGAGATCAAGACCATCCTGGCTAACATGGTGAAACCCCGTCTCTACTAAAAATACAAAAATCAGCTGGGCGTGGTGGCAGGGGCATGTAGTCCCAGCTACTCGGGAGGCTGAGGCAGGAGAATGGTGTGAACCCAGTGAGCGGAGAACCGGCCACTGCACGCCAGCATGGGCAACAGAGTGAGACTCCCTCTCAAAAAAGAAAAAAGGAAGAAAATGTATATTCTTTTTAAGAATCAAGGAAAAGCCATTCAGATGCATGGTATAATGCCATTAAGGCTAAAGACGCAGCAGGATCCGCCTTATTGGGTATGAATGTGCCCATGAAAACCTTGTCCTTGTGAAGCCTTTACAATAATTATACACACCCTTAGTGATTTCAATGGAAACGACGCTCTGAGGGGTTCTTGGGGAAGATTCACAAAAGCCACATAGCAAATCTCTTTGACTCAGTCTGGTAAACATCAGGTAGTAAGGGGCTTTCTCGGCTTGATTCATGGGAAACAACATGGAAAATAAATTAATCTTCAGTATTTATGAAAGTCGAGACCGAAAAATCTGCAAAGACTCCACAAGCGACAGTCACACAGGTTTCCCTCCCTTCCACAAATGATCAGCTCCAAACACTGAGCTGTAGGAAATGTAAAAAGCAACAATCCTTCACTCAAAGCAGGTCTCTGGAGGGGAGAGGCTGGCAGGTAAGAAGGAATGGAGCATATTTGACCCAGATGAAAAACCCATGCACTGGCAGCCCCAAGGCCACTGTTCCAGAGTTTTCCCAGCCGAGGGCTGGCACACAGATGCCTAGTTTGCCTCTAAGATTTCAACGGGGTGCTCTTTTGTCTCACTTTCTTGAAACATTTTTTAAACTGATATATATTTATAAAGCCTTTCTTCTTTCTTTGTCTTTCTTTCTCTTTCTTCTTTCTCCTTCCTTCCTTCCTTCCTCCCTCCTTCCCTCCCTCCCTCCCTCCTTTCCTTCCTTCCTTCCTTCCTTCCTTCCTTCCTTCCTTCCTTCCTTCTTTCCTTCCTTCCTTCCTTCCTTCCTTCTTTTTCTCTTTGAGCTACTCTGTCATCCAAGCTGAAGTGCAGTGGCTCAGTCACAGCTCACTGCAGCCTCAACCTCCTGTGCTCAAGCGATTCTCCCACCTCAGCCTCCCAAGTAGCTGCTGGGACTACAGGCATACACAGCCATGCCCAGCTAATTTTCAACATTTTTTGTAGAGACAGAGTCTTGCTCTATTGCCCAGGGTGGTCTTGAACTCCTGAGCTCAAGTGATCCTACCACCTTGACCTTCCAAAGTGCTGGGATTACAGACGTGAGCCACCAGTCCCAGATGTTTTTTCTTTTTTCCTATACACTGTGTGCTTCAGTCGAAAAGTTCATTCAGTTCATCTTCCAAACACCTCCGTGATGCACCTGTTTAGTACCTGACACAAGTGCTGGGCACAGGGCTGTGAACCTGCCCAAACATACTTAGCAACAACGAGCAGCAAAGAAGGCACGATGAGCAATGGATCGTGAAGGAAAAAGGACCAGCATGTGCAAGGCCAGGGATGTGGAACTTCACAGGACTCCCAGCATCTGCAGTCCAGACACCTGACCCGCACTGAGTCAGAGGAGCCTCAGTCTTACTGACCTCGCTTCCCTCTTTTCTTTTTGCCTAGTGGCTTATGAAAGAGACTAAAAGTCCTGTTGAGAAACAATGGAGGGGCAGAACAGGAAATGTTTTCTAGCGAAGACGAGAATGCGCTCACAAATAAAAATGAAATGACCATTTGCATCCATCAAACATGTGTTTCTCCATTGTGTTATGAAGAAATTCAGAGTAGGAGATGAAACAGCATTAATAGTCACATTGCATTTTCAGTTTGAGGAGCTTGCTGGGCATGCGTGAGTGTGGGTCTGCTACTTTATTATTCGTTTCGCCATTTACATTTCTAGTTTGTGTTTTTTTTTGTTTGTTTGTTTGTTTTTATTTGAGACGGAGTCTCGCTCTGTCGCCCAGGCTGGAGTGCAGTGGCCGGATCTCAGCTCACTGCAAGCTCCGCCTCCTGGGTTTACACCATTCTCCTGCCTCAGCCTCCCGAGTAGCTGGGACTACAGGCGCCCGCCACCTCGCCCGGCTAGATTTTTGTATTTTTTAGTAGAGACAGGGTTTCACCGTGTTAGTCAGGATGGTCTTGATCTCCTGACCTCGTGATCCGCCCATCTCGGCCTCCCAAAGTGCTGGGATTACAGGCTTGAGCCACCGCGCCCGGCCACAGTTTTTATTACATGTGTGAGACAAAGTAGCAAATGTAAGAAGCCGTGTCTGTTCATGTCTGCTTGCCAGCATAGTTTCACAAAGCCCCTGACTCTGTGATGACGTGCAGCTCTCTGGCAAGATGCTTCGAAGACAAAACAGCAAGCCAGGCATGGTGGCTCATGCCTGTAATCCCAGCACTTTGGGAGGCCAGGGTGGACAGATCACTTGAGGTCAGCAGTTCAAGACCACCCTGACCAATATGGTGAAACCCTATAAATGACCAAAAAAAAAAATTAATTGGGTGTGGTGATTTTTTTTTTTTTCTTGAAACAGAGTCTCACTCTGTCACCCAGGCTGGAGAACAGCGGCACGATTGCAGTTCACTGCAACCTCTGCCGCCCAGAATCAAGCAATTCTCATGTCTCAACCTCCTGAGTAGCTGGGATTATAAGCATGCGCCAACACGCCTGGCTAATTCTTTTTTTTTTTTTTTTTTCAGACAGAGCCTCGCTCTGTTACTTAGGCTGGAGTGCAGTGGGTAACAAAGATTCCTCCTCCTGGGTTCAAGAGATTCTCCTGCCTGAGCCTCCCAAGTAGCTGGGATTACAGGTGCCTGCCACTAAGCCCGGCTAATTTTTGTCCTTTTAATAGAGAGGGTTTTTCCATGTTGGCCAGGCTGGTCTCAAACTCCTAACCTCAGGTGATCCGCCCGCATTGGCCTCCCAAAGTGCTGGGATTACAGGCGTGAGCCGCCGTGCCCAGCTGGCTATACATTGTTAAACTACAGGGTATGGGCTATAACGTCTGGTGCAGGATTATTAGGTTAATTTGTGGTTACTGTGGCAATAGCAAGCAGTTTCAAGAGATGAGTATATAGCTCAAAAGTGGGGATGTGAGATGTGAATGCTGTCTTATTGTAATCTCTCTCTCGACCTGATAATTTAAAAGGACTCACATTCCTCAGATTCCTCAGATAAAAGTTATTTTCTCCATTTATTGGATGAAAAAAATCATTTTCCAAGTGCAAAATGAATTATAGTATAAAAGAATTATTCGAACAAATAGAATGAGGCCAGGTGCAGTGACTCATGCCTGTAATCCCAGCTCTTTGGAAGGTTGAGGCAGGAGGATCACTTTAGGCCAGGAGTTTAAGACCAGCCTGAGCAACATAGTAAGACCCCATCTCTACTCAAAAATAAAGTAGCCAGGCGTGGTGGCATGTGTCTATAGTCCTAGCTTCTTGGGAGGTTGGCGTAAGATTGCTTGAGCCCAGGAGTTTGAGGCTGCAGTGAGCTATAATTGTGCCATTGCACCCTAGCCTGGGCAGTAGAGTGAGACACTGTTGTTTAAAAAAAAAAAAAAAGAAAAGAAAAGAAAAGAAAAGAAAACCAGAATGCTCAAATCTAGATTTGTGCAATAAAGGAAACCAAAAATATTTCACCTCAAAATACACTTCTTTGAGGTATTTCAAGATGGCTATTCAAAGGCTGGAAACAAAATAGCTCAAAATCTGCCTTTTATGGGGGAGACTGGTATCCATAAAGAAAATCTGCATTGGTGAAATGAACAGCCAGCCTTTCTCTGCCTCACCCCAACCTTGTCCGGATCCAGGAGATTGGCTCATAGGAGAGACCGAGGGTCTGATGGGGGTCTAACAAAAACTTACTCTTTCTGAGTGCCGCCACCTGTGAGGTGTCACCTGCACAACAAGACGGTGTTTGCTAGCCAGGCCTGTCCTCTTCTCTCTTGCTCATAGCTGGTCTTACCATACTCCAAGCCCCTATACTTTCTGTAACCTCAAGATGGTATAAAGCATCAATCAGCAGATCCTTTCTTTGAGAGTTTTCATATTTTGTATGACTCCTGTGCCCATTTGCACATTAATAAGTTTGTATGCTTTTTTTCCCTGTTAATTTGTCTGTTATCAGTTTGGTTTTTGACTCAGCTTATCAAACCTTCTGGGGAAAAATTTAAGCTTTCCTTACAGTTCGGTATTGTGAGCAGGATAACAAATGCTCTGTTGGCTCCGGAGCTTCGGGATGAGATCTTGGGTCAATTGATGAAAAGCCGGTGAAGAAAGCTAAGAAATTTTTACGAAGTCCGTCATCCTGGGTCTCTCTGGTGCCCAGTTGAATGAGGAAGAGTCTTTCTTTGTCTTTTTCCATTTCTAACTTTGTGTTAACAGGAAAAAATGTGTATGTAAACTAGTTTTGTGTTGGTTTAAATAGCCTTTGAAATAAAATGCTATTTAGTTGGCAACATTTTATTTTATTTTAGTCATTTTTTAGAGACAAAGTTGTCCAGGCTAGAGTACAGTGGCACCATCATAGCTCACTGTAACCTCGAACTCCCAGGCTCAGGCGCTCCTCCCGCCCCAGCCTCCTGGGTAGCTGGGATTACAGGTACAATGCCACCATACTCAGCTATTTTTTTTAATTTTTTCTATTTTTTAGTAGAGACAGGGTCTCAGACTCCACGCAGTCTTCCTGCCTTGCCCTCGCAGAGTGTTGGGATTGCAGGCATGAGCCACTGCACTCAGCCAAAATTTTTCCCTACAAAAAAAAAAAGTAAAATTGTATTGGTCTTTTTGGGGAGCTTTCTGGGGAGTCCCAGACTGGCTCCTCTGGGACTCATTCTTCCTTTCGCTTCTGTCCCACCTTTTGCCCCCTTTGATCTTCCCTCCGGTTGTCTGATATGGTGTATTTCAAGCCCCTTCTCTGTTTGGTGGTCAGTGGATGAAAAATTACAGAGAAAAAACATCAGACTTCTAGTTATCACATAAAGGGATCTAAAAGAAACTTCTATCAACTGTGAGACCCCTTGAAGAACACAGTTAAGGCACCACTGACCCCCGTCTTTTGAGGTCCCCTGTATTTCTCATGGCACCCCAAGAGAGTTGTGAATGGGTTCCTTTCAGGTCTAAAGCTCTGCTCTTTCGTATTAAACTCCCTAATCTCTATGACTGTTGGATACACACATGTGTACGTGTGTGGTTTGTTGTATCTACATGTATGTATATGTCTATACATGTATTTGTATGTTGTCTACAGGATACCAAACTGACATATAAATAAATAAGTACTCATGAATAACTCGCCAACATGCTTTTCAAGTTCACATGTAATTTTGGTAAGTAAAGCTAGCTTTAAATTTTTGGGTAAAATAAAATAAAAATGTCTTCCAAATTTAATGTAGACATTTTTGCCGAGTCTACTGATTAAACAAATTTATGCTGTCTCTGCTAGATGTTTTAAGGTCATAAAACTGTTGCTTCTGTGATACTTTTGATACTTGCTTAACTTGTCTTTGAGCTAACACTGCAGGCTGGCTGCGTTCCACCAAAGCCTTGCAAACATCCTGCTGTGGGGTTTATGACTTTGGTTTTAAGCTTTGGATTCTGCAGTCTAGACAGGTGGCCATGGTGAGGCCTGGAGACATATGTATGTCCACAGTACCTGGGCCACCAGCAGCAGGGAAGAACCAAGCCCAATATGGCCCCATTCTCTCTGGCCCAGCTTGCCTCCTAGCCATGCTGTGAAGGATCAGATCCTCCAGGTGTGGTCTTTACAGCTCTCTCCTTGTCCTGGGCTCTGCACCTGGTACATAACAATTAAAATTGCTTATGCCTGTAATCCCGGCAGTTTGGGAGGCTGAGGTGGGTGGATCACTTGAGGCCAGGAGTTTCAGAGGAGCCTGGTCAACATAGCAAGACCCCATCTTTGTGTTTAAAAAAAAAAAATTATTTTAAAATTAAAAGAAAACACAAAATAAAATTGCTTACTTCAGCCAGGTATGGTGGCTCATGCCTATAAATCCCAGCAATTTGGGAGGCCAACGCAGGAAGATCACTTGAGCCCAGGAGTTCAAGACCAGCCTGAGCAACATAGTAAAACCCCGTCTCTAGAAATAATTTTTTTTTTTGAGATGGAATCTCACTCTGTTCCCCAGGATGAAGTACAATGGTGCAATCTCAGTTCACTGCAACCTCTGCCTCCCAGGGTTTCAAGTAAGTCTCGTGCCTCAGCCTCCCAAGCCACCTGGACTATAAGCACCACGACCATGCCCAGCTAATTTTTGTATTTTTAGTAGAGACGGGGTTTCACCATGTTGGCCAGGCTGGTCTCAAACTCCTGACTTCAGGTGATCTGCCCACCTCAGCCTCCCAAAGTTCTGGGATTACAGGCATGAGCCACTGTGCCTGGCCCTACAAATAATAACTTTTAAAAAATTAGTCAAATGTTGTGTCATGCACCTGTGGTCCCAGCTACTCCGCCTTTAGCCCAGGTGGTCGAGGCTGCAGTGAGCCATGATCACATCACTGCTCCCCAGGGTGGGTAACAGAGTGAGACCCTATCTCAAAATAAAATAAAACAAAATAGGCTGGGCACATTGGCTCACACCTGTAATCCCAGCAGTTTGGGAGGCTGAGGTGGGCAGATCACCTGAGGCCAGGAGTTTGAGGCCAGTCTGGCTAACATAGTGAAACCCTGTCTCTACTAAAAATACAAAAAAAGTCAGCTGGGTGTGGTGGTGCATGCCTGTAAGTCCAACTGTTTGGGAGGCTGAGGCAGAAGAATCACTTGAATTCAGGAGAGGGAGGTTGCAGTGAGCCAAGATCATGCCACTACACTCCAGCCTGTGCAACAGAGTGAGACTCCGTCTCAAAAATAAAATAAAATAAAATAAAATAAAATAAAATAAAATAAAATAAAATAAAATAGTTTTTTTTTTTTCCTTTGAGACAGGGTCTCGCTCTGTCACCTAGGCTAGAGTGCAGTGGAACCATCTTGGCTCACCACAACCTCTACCTCCCAGGCTCAAGCAATCCTCCTGCCTCTGCCTCCTGAGTAGCTGGGACTACTGGTGCATGCCACTATGCTTGGCTAATTTTTAAATATTTTGTAGAGAGAAGTTCTCACTATATTGCCCAAGCTGGCCTCCAACTCCAGGCTCAAGCAATCCTCCTCCCTTGGCCTCCCAGAAGTGCTGGAATTACAGGTTTGAGCCACCGTGCCCCACCAAATTTGCTTATTTCTATGTTTTCCATTGAAAATTAAGGTTACTAGGAGTTAAAATTGCAATTAATATATGAAATTAAAACTGCTAGATATAAAAGACACAATTCTGCATACGGAATGTGTAAGAAGGCCAAGCACAGTGGCTCACACCTATAATCCCAGCACTTTGGGAGACCGAGGTGGGAGAATTGCTTGAGCCCAGGAGTTTGCAACCAGACTGGGTAACACAGGGAAATCTTGTCTGTACAAAAAAAAAAAAAAAAAGTTTTTAAGTAGCTGGGTGTGGTAGCACACACCTGTAGTCCTAGCTACTCAGGAGGCTGAGTTGGGAGGAGCACTTTGAGTCCAGGAGTTCCAGACCAGCCTGGGCGAAGGAGCGAGATCACATCCAAAAAAAAAAAAAAAAAAAATTTGAATGTGATTTTGGTTACAGAAAAGTTTATAAAGAAGACATAAAGATGTGGTTTCTGCTAAAGGAAAAGTAATTTTGTCCAGTTTAGAAGTTATTTAAAGTTTGTTTCAAAATGAAGGTATAAAGGAATAAATTATATACAGCAACACATCTACTAGAGTTTACTTCAAAGAGAGATAGGGAATGTGGAAGGACATCCCATTAGCTGGAAAATTCTCTGGGAAAATATTTTCTTGCTCTGAAAGAATTTTGAAAAAGGGCATTTCAGTTATGATTGAATCACATTGTAGGGTCAAAAACAGTTAAACATCCACAATTTCATATGATTCAATCTGATCCAAGAGGACTGAGAAAAGTGTCATTACTTTTCCACTTGTTTATAATAAAAATTCTGTTACAAATTGTGCACTTAAAATGAGTGAATTTTATGGCATGTAAACTATAGCCCAATAATGTTATTAAACATTCTACTCAAGTCATTTATTCATTCCCGTTTTCAAAACACAAATTCCTAACTTAAAGGTGGGATATCTCACTGAGGTTTTATGTGGCTAAATGACTTGTTTATTCATCCAGAGCAGAGCAGAAAACCAGACCACAAATGAAAAGCCCAGAACTTTCTCTACTTGGCTCACTCCCCTAGTTCACGAGACTTGGGTATAAAATGGCCTAATGTATTCCCAACAGCTGCAATTCTTCAAGACAGGAGGATAATCAAACTAAGTCCACATATTTTTTCAGAAAAAGAACCAGAAACTAAAGTCCACCCTCTCAACCACTTCTTTCTCCAAGGTAAAGTTAAACATTAACTGTAGTGCACAAACAAGGACTTTGTCTTGTTCTCTGTACTTCCTTCTCTCCTGTGACACACCCTGTTTCTCCCCACCCCCATCTCCCAACCCAATGTGTTCAACGTTATCAGACACCAGTCTCTCTCTGGAAGTTCAACTTGACCCAAACAGTCCATACTGGGAGACAGGAAAACACCACCAGTTTCAGCAGCAATATTTTGACAGCCTCGTATGTGCTGCTTAGCTTGCCACAGTGCAGTAGCCATTCTAGAATGCATTCCTGGTAGCAGATGGATATGCTAAACCTACAGGAAGTCCTCTATGGTGGCAGAGGCAGAGGTACTTCTCAAACTTGAATTGCACCTGAAACCCTGGGCATCTAGTTAAAATGCAGATTTTGAGGGAGTAAAGATAGAAGGCTTGGCCAGGCGCGCTGGCTCACGCCTGTAATCCCAGCACTTTGGGAAGCCGAGGCAGGTGGATCATGAGGTCTGGAGTTCGAGACCAACCTAGGCAATATGGTGAAACTCTGTCTCTACTAAAAATACAAAAATTAGTCGGGTGTGGTGGCACGTGCCTGTAGTCCCAGCTACTCAGGAGGCTGAGGCAGGAGAATCGCTTGAACCCTGGAGGTGGAAGTTGCAGTGTAGCTGAGATCACGACACTGCACTCCAGCCTGGGTGTCAGAGTGAGACTCCATCTAAAAAGGAAAAAAAAAGGTTAGAAGACTTCACACATGAAGGATGGTTCTTGCATTATGGGAGTTAGTCTAAATTAACTTTCCAGCTCTGATATTCCACACTTCAAATAGAGATAAACATATTTAAGAATATTGTGCACTGTTTATTAAAAATACCGAGGCAGTGTTAGGACTATTAGAATAACGAAATCCCATTAGTTCCTTTAAAAGCCTCCCAAGGGGTGGGGATGTAAAAAACAAACAACCAAAAAAAAAAAAGATTTTTTAAATAAAAGCCTCCTTCCCCTAAATTCTTCAATTACAACTTTGGAAGCATCAGTACTGACTGAAGTTCCTTATTTCCCCTACTCACATGTGCTTATACAGCATAAAATGTCTATAAGACAAGCAGTCAGTGGAGTAGTTGGAAGAGCAGAGAAGCTAGGGTAATAAACAGAACAGATAATTAGTCCTTGAATAACTGATGAACTTAGGCTCCAAGGGCATTATTCTACAACATTCTTTTTTTTTGGAGACGGAGTCTCGCTCTGTCGCCCAGGCTGGAGTGCAGTGGCGCCATCTCGGCTCACTGCAAGCTCCACCTCCCGGGTTCACGTCATTCTCCAGCCTCAGCCTCCCGAGTAGCTGGGACTACAGGCACCTGCCACCATGCCCGGCTAAGTTTTTTGTAGTTTTAGTAGAGATGGGTTTTCACCGTGTTAGCCAGGATGGTCTCAATCTCCTGACCTCGTGATCCGCCCGCCTCGGCCTCCCAAAGTGCTGGGATTACAGGTGTGAGCCACTGCGCCCGGCCCCAAACATTCTTAATGGTACTAAAACTACTCCAAACATTTTCCTGATAGCAACCAGTGACTGGAAAACAAGTTTGCTCCAAAGAAAACACTTTTCAGAAAGGATGAGTAAGTTGCTTCCAATAAAGAGGGATGGCCACAGCTGAGAAGATGCCTTTAAAATACAATCTGGGAAAGTACTCTCCAATCTAATTTGTTTCATAGCATGTTAGTACTTTTAAAATTTTTCTGCAGCATACTTGGAAAAAAATTGGAAGAGTAGCAGGGACAGATATAACATGTCCATTGGTAACTGCCACGTGTCCAGCAAGGCTGGCAGATTTGTCCAGTAGAGAAACAACAAGCCTTATAACCTGTTGAACTTAGTTTATTGCTTAGACATCAAACAACAACAACTCAAAAAACAAAAAACAAAGAGGCCAGTTCCTCATGTCCTTTGTGCCATAAGGCAACACTGAAACAAAAGTGGCCAGATGACAGCATGGATGATAGCACACTGTAGCTGAGAAGCCTGTGCCATGATGCAACTAAGCAATTTTATAGCCTGCAGCTATTCCCCACGGGTCAAGACAAGGCCTCATACCTCATCAGAATCCAAGAAGCAATGAGAGTGTCTCATGATGGCCTCCATGGAAGATTGGGAGGTGAGGGGAAAAGGCCTTAGGGCATCTCCTCAGAAGTTCTTCATGTTCTGGGACAATCACAGGGCATTCTTCCAAGACGTAGATCAGTTGTGGTTAAGCTTTGCCTAGGTGGCCTACATGGAGACTTGCACAGATGACGAGGACATCATGGTGGAGTCATTCCCCTAGGCCATGGTGGAATTAAAGAGTCTCTTGGGAAAGATTATGAAAGGGAGGGAAGAATGACATGCAGAGGTCCGTAAAAATAGCCAAAAGGGCTCTGATTAGCAAGCTGAGTCACTAGTTGGTCTACAAGGGAAAGAGGTTACACGGGCAGTATTGGTTCGTTAAGATGGGAATCTACCATGGGCAAAGGGCTAGTGAAAGCCCATCTGGACACAGCATAACAGGACACTTTAGACCATTCCTAACACAGGGATCTGGAAATGCTACTTGACATTGTGAGAAACAAACTCACCTGTCCACACCCAAAGAATGGACTCAGAGACCAGGAGAATCGCGAAAGTGAGACTTTTAATGATGGTCTTGCGAGACTGGGTGTCTGATGAGCAGGCACACCCAGTACAGTTTCAACAAGCAATTTGTCCCCTAGTGCGCATGTCCCTTCCCCAGTTCCTCATAGGCTGAGGACGATGGGGTCACAATCTTCCCAGACATCGCCTATGGATTGTTAGGTAGGGGAGTTAGACGGTTTTTTAGGGTTGTCTTGCTGCATTGTTTTTGCAGCCCACAATGCACTGCAATCCTAGTTAGCTCAGGGCTTCTTCAAGTATTTGACTTATGACCTAAGTAGCTGGGCAGGCTGATAAGAATAGACAAAGCAAGCTATTTTGCAGACTAGTAAACTTTCATCTTAGACTAAACTTTGGTTCGGGTGAAGGCAACTAAGGGGGTGATGGGGAGGGAGGAAGCCGACAAGCAGGTGTTGGCTATCCAAGCAGAGGCCTAGTATAACCTGTTTCTTCTGTAGTTTGCTGATCTAAGCTGATTCAAGGCACTTTGTCTTGGAAATAGACCACTGCATATATCATTTCCTTTAACGTTAAAAAACAAAAAACAAAAAACAAAAAACCACATGGGCCGGGCACAGTGGCTGGCGCCTGTAATCCCAGCACTTTGGAAGGCCGAGGTGGGTAGATCACTTGAGGTCAGGAGTTCGAGACCAGCCTGGCCAACATGGCAAAACCCCCATCTCTACTTAAAAATACAAAAAAATTAGCTGGACGTGGTGGTGCATGTCTGTTATCCCAGCTACTAGGGAGGCTGAGGCAGGAGAATTGCTTGAACCCGGGAGGCGGAGGTTGCAGTGAGCCGAGATCCCACCACTGCACTCCAGCCTGGGTGACACAGTGAGACTCTGTCTCAAAAAAAAAAAAAAGAAAGAAAGAAAAAGGGAACTACTAATCTGGCCTACTTCTCTTAGTCTACAGATGAGGAACCGAAGGTCCAGAAAGGTGAGCTGATTTTCCAAGGTTACACTTCTACTATGGAGAAACACCTTGAGCGCGACCATTTCCTCATGGTCCAAGGCTGCTTCTAGTGGTCTCCTTACTTCTAAGTTGTGACACACGTTTTTGCTTACCAACACAAAACTGCACCAGTTAGAAACTGTTCCAAAGCAAAACTAAAACTTCTGACAATGCTACTATTCTGAAGCTGAAATTATGCCTTTAAAAAAACACTTTTTTTTTACCAGACTAGTTCAATGACATCAAGAATTGCTACATTCTTAGTTATTTATTTTTCAAAGCATTGTTTTATCCAGATACTTAAGAAGATGTGATTTTAATATTTCATTATTTCGTTGCATTTTAAAGCAAGGTTTTAATTTAGTCTTACAACCAAAACACTTTCCAAAAAGAGCATCTCTAATTTGGGCATTTGTGTCAATAAGAAAATATGACTAATTAATATACATCAGATTTACTGCCAACTTTTCAGGAATACATTTATTTTGTCAAGTAGCCTGTTAATTAAACAGGAGTATGATAAGAGAAACAAGTGATAATAATACAAGTAAATAGAGCTCCAAGCTTCATTATCATTTTCAGAGGGAAATGTAGGTAATATCCACAAACATTACATCACATTATACTTTTGATACCAAAATTCAAATACAACTTTGGCACTGCTATTCTATCTGTATATAAAAATTAAGTAAAACAAAAAAGGCGCTAGATGCATGTTCTTAATGATTAATATTCTGTGCATACTTTTTTCTGTACACAATTTTTAGGGGAGACAGAACACAGATTAATGAAATACTGACAATCTAACATATGCTGTGACAAACTGGAGTTACAGAAAAAATTGCCAATTTTGAATATCAAGATATATTTGAAGGTTCCTCATTCTCCCTCACTAAAAAAAAAAATCAAATATATTGTTTGGCTTCTGCTAGCATCATAATGAACAACAGTTTATCCAGGTTCTGCTATATGCATTGAACCACCATCTCCAGCAATAAGGATTTTTATTTGTATTATTTTTTTTTCTTTGAGACAGGGTCTTGCTCTGTATCCCAGGCTGGAGTGCAGTGCTGCGATCTTGGCTCACTGCAGCCTCCAGAGCAATATCTGTTAGGAAATGATTGCCTGAGTTTGATCAGCAAGTGAGGAAAACCTGGAACACTGGGAGAAATCAAGATGACCACGGATACTGGTGTGAGAAATCAAGATGACCACGGATACTGGTGTGAGAAATCAAGATGACCACGGATACTGGTTGGGAGTCTTTCTATTTGTTCAATGAATGAATAAATAAAAGAGCAAGTGAATAAAGGCAAAAGTTCAGAGTGAGAGCTAGTCAAAAAGGAAAAGATGTTAACTTTGGATTTAGACAAGCTAAATTTATAATGATGGCTGGATATCAAGGTGGGAGTCCTCAGGAAGCAGCAGGCGATGTCAGGCTAAAGTTTGAGAGTAATCAGAGCAGTAGGTACAGGTTTCAAGTTAATCTCCAGGGAGGTCAATGTTTAAGCCAGGGCATAGAAGGATCCTAAACTGGGAGATCATGTACAGGGTGAGAACAACAGAGAAGGCTAAGGAATGATGATGAGGAACTGGAACTGACAAAGAGCCCAGAAAAGGCATAATACGGGAATAAAACAGAGAAAAGAAACAATGCAATGTCATCGGTCTTGACTGGTTCAAGAGAGGCTAAAGAGAATGACATCAAAGGGCATGGATGGCCTCAGAAAGAATAGTTGTGGGAAAATCACAAGGTGAAAGCTAAACTGCAATGGGTTAAGGAGTGACGGTCAGTGGAAAGAGCAGGTATAATGTTGACCAGTACAAAGAAAGAACTGCAATTAAAGGAATAAGAAAGGGGAGGGAAGATTTTAGTCTTCAAGAAGAGACATTGGTACTGAGAGTAGTAAGCATTGTGAGACACTATATTTAGCCTCTATGTCACTGTGGAGGTGACATATGGTCTGGCCTCTTAGATTTCTACTTTTTATTTATTTATTTTTTTTGAGACAGAGTCTCACTCTGTCATCCAGGCTGGAGTGCAGTGGAGCGATGTCGGCTCACTACAACTTCCGCCTCCTAGGTTCAAACGATTCTCGTGCCTCAGCCTCCGGAGTAGCTGGAATTACAGGCGCCTGCCGCTACACCCAGCTAATTTTTGTAATTTTAGTAGAGATAGGGTTTCACCATGTTGGCCAGGTTGGTCTCAAACTCCTGACCTCAAGCGATCCACCTGCCTCAGCCTCCCGAAGTGCTGGGATTACAGATGTGAGCCTCTCTGCCCATCCTCTACTTTTTAGTTTAGCAAAAGTATCTTGAACTTGATGGAACTTATGTTGAAAAATAGTTTATATTTTTTACTTTTATCTTTTAAAAATTTATCTATTTTTAAGACAGAGTCTCACTCTGTCACCCAGGCTGGAGTGCAGTGGTGCGATCTTGGCTCACTGCAACCTCTGCCTGCCAGGTTCAAGCGATTCTCCTGCCTCAAGCCTCCCCAGTAGACGGGTCTACAGAGGGACATGCACATCTTCTGATAAAGGACTGTCTACTAATTCTTTATACTTATAGTCATATTTTCTTTTCTTTTAGACATGGGATCTTGCTGTTTCCCATGTTGGCCTCAAACTCCTGGGCTCAAAGTGTCCTTCTGCTTCTGCCTGAGTAACTGTGACTACAGGTGCGTACCACTGCACCCAGCTCTATATTTTCTTTTTTTTTTTTTCTTGAGACAGAATTGCCCAGGCTGGAGTACAATGGCATAATCTCGGCTCACTCCAACCTCCGCCTCCCGGGTTCAAGCGATTCTCCTGCCTCAGCCTCCCAAGTAGCTGGAATTACAGGCATGTGCCACCACACCCGGCTAATTTTTTGGATGTAGTAGAGATGAGGTTTCACCATGTTGGTCAGGCTGGTCTCGAACTCCTCGGCTCAGGTGATCCACCTGCCTCGGCTTCCCAAAGTGTTGGGATTACAGGCGTGAGCCACTGCACCTGGCCTATATTTTATTTTCTTGAGTAGTTTCTATCCCAAAGTATCTTCTTTAAGTCAGGATATCATGATATATTTTCTTCCATTAAATGATGCTTTGTAGTATGTAAGATAAAATGTAAGAGAATTTTTTTAAGTTACAAAGCAAAGGCAAATTTATATTTTCTTTTTTTCTTGTTTTGAGACGGAGTTTCGCTCTTGTTGCCCAAGCTGGAGTGCAATGGCGTGATCTCAGCTCACTGGAACCTCTGCCTCCCGGGTTCAAGCGATTCTCCTGCCTCAGCCTCCTGAGTAGCTGGGGATTACAGGCGTGCACCACCATGCCCGGCTAATTTTCGCATTTTTAGTAGAGACAGGGTTTCACCGTGTTAGCCAGAATGGTCTCTATCTCCTGACCTCGTGATCCACCCGCCTAGGCTTCCCAAAGTGCTGGGATTACAGGCATGAGCCACCACGCCCAGCCTTATATTTTCAACAGGATTCCCATAACTGAATGCATCCTAGAATATTTGGAAACTTGGTTGGGTAAGAGTAACCACATATGCTGGTTACCCATATCCTCTTGTATTTAAAAAATCAACAGCAGACATCCTTATGATCAGAAATTTCTTCCCAAGCTCTCAGCCTATCTCTATCTTCCTCCTTCGCAGCTAACCTCTGTTCCCTTGTTCATTTCTCCAGGACACTTCCTTCTGAAATTAGCCTATGTTGTTTATCTTCAGTCTTTCCCTCTAGTTATAAAAGAAGCATAACTAAAATTTACCTAGTACTTAGTATATGTCAAGGACTATTCTAAGTGCTTTACATAGGTTCTGTTATGTAACCCTCTCAATGCAAAATGCATTTTACAGATGAGGAAACTGAAGAAAAGAGGGGATAAATGATCTGCCTGTGATCACACAGCTTGGAATCAAGATTAGAACCTAGGAAGTCTGGCTCCCAAAGCCACAGCCTTAACCAACTGCTATACTGCTTCTCACTAGACCCCCCTCAGTCTCTTCAGAGTACTAACGTCATTCAGTAATATTTACTATGTGCTGATACTGGGAAGCAGGCTGTGCTAGGAACTGAGCTTTTTGGAATTAAGGAGGTAGATACTGGAGCATACCTTCCAGAAGGGGACACAAACAAGTCATTACAATGAGAGTGAGGGGGAGGCAAGAGAACATGCTTAGGCACTTACAAAGTCAGGGTTGGGGAAGGGGCTGACTTTCCCCCTCACAGAGCATCGGGGAGGAGAGCTAGCCTGACAGCACTGGAATACTAGCTCCATAATTTGCTAGCTGGGAGACTCTGGAAACATTATTTAAGGTCTCTTTTTGGGCCTAAAATAAAATAAAATAAAATAAAATTAGATAACAGATTTGTTTCCCCAAATATGTTCTTAGCTTTCTTCCTTGATTGTTTACAGCTGGCTTCAACATTCAATTCTATGCCCACAGCCTCCCCATCTGTACCTCCGGCTTGGGCCTCTCTTCTGAGTGCTAGCGGAAGGGGAGCTGGCCATCTCCCTCTGGCCCCTGATCCCAGCTCACACTATGTGTACTCAGAACCCACTGGCCCTCTCCAAACTGTAAAGTGTTCACAGCCATGCTGCCCACTTCCATCGCTGGCACACCGCTCTTCCAGAAACCCAGGGGTGAAATATCTTTGGCTCTTTCCTTTCCCCTGCCCCTTACATCTTTATCACTGTTTCCAAGTCGTTTTGATTTCCCCTTTCCTTCACATTTTTACTTCCACAAGTAGGTGCGACTTCATTGTCTAGCCTGACTACTGCAGTAGCCCTCTCCCAAATCATGTCATGGTAATCTTACCTCGATCGTGAGGAAAGATTAGATTTCCTGAGTGCCCGCTGATCATCACTCCCATTCCAGCCTTCCACACTCCTTATGCTGTCACGCATTAGCTTCTCTGCTCCTCACCACTCTCCCTCACCTACACTCCAGACAACCTGAACTGCTCAGTGTCCTTACACAAACCACAAGGTATCCTAACTGCTCATGTTGCTTGCTTCACCTGGAACACCTCCTCCATTTCTGAATGTCCAAACACTGCCCATCTATGGATGTCCTGTTCAGATCACTCGACTCAGGGCTGGGTGCAGTGGCTCACGCCTGTAATCTCAGCACTTCAGAGGCTGAGGTGGGCGGATTGCTTGACATCAGGAGTTCGAGATCACTCTCCTCTAGAAAATTTGCTCTCTCCTTTGGTTGCAAATTCTGTCTTCCTGACTTGAGCTTACACAGCATTTTATCATTCTACTAGGCAGCTGACGGGGTCTTTCTTGTTTGCACAGATGGTTATGCAACTCTCTCCTGCTAGGTGGCAGAATCCTTTGAGTGTAGAATCCAGCTGTGATTCATTTTCATGTGTCTCACTGTCCCTAATACAAACTGCCCAGAAAAAATATAACTCAGTGTATACAAATGAATGGAAGGTCAGAAAGACAGAGAAAACTGAAAAGATGGGAGAAACAGCAATAGCATACTACCATGAGGCCGACTGAAATTTCAGGATGCTAAGTGATGAGCACCATCTTTCCATCACAGGAATTTGAAGTAGGAAAAACAACTGACTATAGTCACAACATGTTAAAGAGGACTTTTCCAAGAAGACATTTCTGTGAAAGGAACAAAATAACATCACTGGTATGGTCTGACGTGTCTCACATTCATGTGCTGGAAACTTAATCCCCAGTGCAAGTGTTGAGAGGTGGGACATTTTAGGAGATGTTTAAGTCATGAGGGCTGTGCCCTGATGAATGGATTAATGCCACTGTACAAGGGTTTGATGAGGAAGTTTGTCCCTCTTTGCCCTTCTGCCCTCTGCCAGGTGAGAACACAGTATTATTCCCCTAGGGAGGACACAGTGTCCAAGGCACCATCTCAGGAGCAGCCCTCACCAGATGCTGGCGCCTTGATCGTGGTCTTCCCAGCCTCTGTAACTGTCAGAAATAAATTTTGGTTCTTTATAAATTACTCAGTCTCTGGTACTGTGATAGCAGCACAAAACAGGCTAAGAAAATCACCTTAATGTTTAGACCCCACATATTGCTGGAATGCAAGTACAAATTAATGCAAGTACAAATTAATGCAAGTAAGGTTTTTAAATAATACAGACTTTAAAAAAACAAAAAAGCAAGCAAACAAACAAACAAAAAAGAGAAACAGGCTTCACTTTGTTGCCCAGGATAGTCTTGAAGTCCTGTGCTCAAGCAATTCTCCTGCCTCAGCCTCCCAAAGGTGCTAGGATTACAGGTGTGAGCCACCATGCCCAGTCAATACAGGCTTTTAAAAGAATTATTGTTAGGCCAGGCACAGTGGCTCATGCCTGTATTCCCAGCACTTTGGGAGGTCGTGGGCAGATCACCTGAGGTCATGAGTTTGAGACCAGCCTGGCCAACATGGCAAAACCCCATCTCTACTAAAAATACAAAAAAATTAGCTGGGCATGGTGGCGCACACCTGTAGTCCCAGCTACTTGGGAGGCTAAGGCAGGAGAATTGCTTGAACCCAGGAGGCGGAGGTTACAGTGAGCCGAGATCACGCCAACTGTACTGCACTCTAGCCTGGGAGACAGAACAAGACTCTGTCTCCAAAAAAAAGAAAAAAATTATTGTTAGATCTTAATGAGGCAGAAGAAAGAACAAGGAGGTGGACATATACTAAAGAAGGGGAATTAATAAAAATATATTATCTTCTAAACTCCAATTTTTGCTTCCACTCACAATCCACAGGATCTCAGCATTACCCCTTTAAAGATGTTGCTTCAACTCAAATATTACACTAACAGGCTTGTCTCCTAAGGCTACTATTTTTTTCTTAATCAAGAATTTAGCCAGCATAATCTCAAAAGTTTGTGCAGAGATTTAGAAAGGAAGCAGCCTTAAGTAGAAAATAACAAAAGAGCTTAAAATCAGCTACCATATAACTGAAGAAACAGAACGATCCATTTCAGGCATTATCCTCTATACCTTGTCAATCTCCAGTACAGAGAAATGGAAAAAGTTCTGTGACTGTGGCCATTTTACTAGTACAGTGGCCATCTGCCTGTAGCCTCAAAATGTCAACTTCTTTTAGAGAAACAAAGCACAATTTTAGAATGTACCTTAAACATGCCTGGGTTAGAGACCAAGGAAAACAAGTTCAATTGCTCCACAAAAATTTTTAAAAAATTGGTGGGCATGGTGGCTCACGCTTGTAATCCCAGAAATTTGGGAGCCCAAGGCAGGCTGATCGCTTGAGCCTAGTTGAGACCAGCCTGGGCAACACGGTGAAACTCTGTCTCTACAAAAAAATCCACAAAAACTAGCTGGGGGTGGTGGCACATACCTATGGTCCCAGCTACTTGGGAGGCTGAGGTGGGAAGATCACGTGAGCCCAGGAGGTCGAGGCTGAAGTGAGCTAAGATGGCACCACTGCACTTGCCTAGGTGACAGAGCGAGAATAGCTTGAGCCTGGGAGGTGGAGGTTGCAGTGAGCAGAGATCACACTATTGCACTCCATCCTGGGCTACAGAACGAGACTCTGTCTCAAATAAAAAAAGGTCACTAATTTTTGTATGTGTATTTTTGCCTCTATGTATACAACAAAACCATTTACGCTAGAGCTTCCCTCAGCAACAAGAGATAGCATTAGAAAGTTGAAAAACAATTCCAAGTAAATAGTTGTTAGTATCTGCGTTAGGCTGTTCTAACGTTGCTATAAAGAAATACTTGAAGCTAAGGGTGGTGGCTCATGCCTGTAATCCCAGCACTTCGGGAAGCTGAGGCAGGAGGATTGCTTGAGCCCAGGAGTTCAAGACCAACCTGGGCAACACAGGGAGACTCCATCTCTACAAAAAATAAACAAAATTAGCCAGGTATGGTGGCATGTGCCTGTAGTCCCAGCTACTCAGAAGGCTGAGATGGGAGGATCGCTTGAGCCCAAGATATCGAGGCTGCAGTGAGCCATGATGATGCTACTGCATTCCAGCCTGGGCAAGAGAGTGAGACCACAAGGCGGAAGGTAAAGGGGGAGCAGGCACATCACATGGCAGGAGCAAAAGCAAAAGAGAAGGGTGGGCGGCGGGTGTGTGCCACACACTCTTAAACAATCAGATCTTGTGAGAACTCAACTATCAGCAGGACAGCACCAAGACATGAGGGATCTGCCCCCATGACCCAAACACCTCCCACCAGGTCTCACCTCCAACATCGTGGATTACATTTCAACTTGAGATTGGGGTGAAAACATTCAAACTACATCAATGCCTTAAAGAACAAGAGTGTCCCAGCACTTTGGGAGGTCAAGGTGGGAGAACTGCTTGAACCCAAGAGTTCAAGACCAGTCTGTGCAATATGGTGAGACCCCATCTCTACAAAAAATAAAAGGAAAATTAAGGGCTGGGCATGGTGGCTTATGCCTATAATACCTACACTTTGGGAGGACTGAGGCAGGAGGATTGCTTGAGCCCAGGAGTTCAAGACCAGCCAGGGCAACATGGCAAGACCCTATCTCTAAAAAACAGATTAAAAAAAAAAAAAAAAGCCAGGTGGGGTGGCACATGCCTGTGGTCCCAGCTACTTAGAAGGCTGAGGTGGGAGGATAGCTCAAGTCAGGGAGGTTGAGGCTGCAGTGAGCCATGATTACACCACTGGACTCCGGCCTGGGTGACACAGCAAGATGCTGTTTCTAAAAAAAAAAAAGTTTCTTCCAGTTTTCTATTGCTTTTAAATTTTGGCTATAACACACGAAGTTGTTCTTATATTTGTGAAGCTACGAAAATGAAGACAGAAGAGGCTTCTGATTTAAAGAAATAGAAATTGGCTTGTAAGACTTCCATTATAGCATGTAACAATTTCAGCCGGGCGCAGTGGCTCACGCCTGTAATCCCAGCACTTTAGGAGGCCGAGGCGGGCGGATCACAAGGTCAGGAGATCGAGACCACGGTGAAACCCCGTCTCTACTAAAAATACAAAAAATTAGCCAGGCGCGGTGGCGGGCGCCTGTAGTCCCAGCTACTCGGGAGCCTGAGGCAAGAGAATGGCGTGAACCCAGGAGACGGAGCTTGCAGTGAGCCGAGATCGCGCCACTGCACTCCAGCCTGGGGGACAGAGCAAGACTCTGTCTCAAAAAAAAAAAAAAAAAGAAAAAAAAAAATTTCAAATGCAACTTCTGGTTGAACTTCAAGGCTGGATACCCTATCAAAAATCACTTTGGATAGTATTTGATTGATCCACAGTTATTACAAATATTAATTATTGTTAGTTCAACCATAAAAATCATGAATATATCTGCCTAGAGTTATTAGTGAAATACAAAATATTTAAGAATACTGTATTCAAATAAAGGCAGAAAAATACTTACCCTGGATTTGCAGCTTCCATCAATATCCCAGCAAAGAAAATTAAACTAAAAACAAGGCTACTTCACAGCAAGATTTATTAATACATCCAAAAGAAAGAAAGAAAAATGATTTTGTCACACTATATACAGATAATACATACAGTGTTTCATACACATATTACATCAGTTTTTACACAAGAAAAATATACATAAAAATGTAAACTTTTGTATACAAAAACCCTTAAACAAATTAAACAAGGACCAGATAACAAAAGGAGACCAATTCATTATTATTTCATCAAATTTTTTAAAACAGTAATACAGTACATTCATTGAGATATATATGGAAAATGTGAGCCATCTCTTCTTGTTTAAAGGGAAATTACAAACCAAAAGCCAATCGCCTCCCAAAACGTGGTCTCCCCCAGCAATGCCGCACCCAATGCCACAAGTATGCCTCTCCACTAGAACTGGGGGCTCTTACCAAAACCTGCCCATCTCCTCATCTTGCTCCTACAGTCTGTGCAGAAACAAGTGGCTCCTAACTTTTGTGCATATAATTAAATTCGCAGCCACTATGAACACAAATACAGAGGAGAGATTCTCAGTTTGTAAGTTCCCTTTAAGCAGCTTTTATATTTTTGTATTTATTTTTAATGCATGGCCTGTTAAACATACTTGTGTGCCAAGGTGAATGAGAACACTGAAAAAGAAGGGCTTTGAGAACCGCTAGTCCTTGCTACCGTGCAGTTTCTTTGTTAGAAGAGATTTTAAAACTGTCCAACCTGTCTCATTTGCTGGTTTCAAATAAGCTACCTCACCTTTGATTTCCCACTGCAACTTGGTTTCGACTTACACTTCAGTACTCTAGTTGTTAGTACCATACAATTGCCAAGAGGCTTTTTGTTAAAGGCTACTTCTGATATCAGGTTCCGGCTAAGCTACTCAGTAAAATGGCTCAAACCCCAGCCTCTCTATTTTAGTCTTCAGGAGTACTCTTACTTTACTGTTTTTTAACATCTTACAATTTAGGATTGTCCATCTAACCCTCCTCTCTCTGCAAGTTCTTGAGATGTAATCTGCTGCCAACTCTTCACAAAATAAAATAATATTTAATAGTTCTTCCTTAATAGTCTTGCATTCAGTGTGTCAAATTGATGTACTAATGAAAAATACCTGAAACCATAGGGAATAAGAATTAAATCTATTTCAAGCACATGCAACTTGGAACTCGCCAAAAAAAAAAAAAAAAAAAAAAAAAAGAAAAGAAAAGAAAGAAAGAAAGAAAGAAAAAAGAGTTTGGGAGGACCCTTAACTAAAATGTGCTTAAGACAGCTTCATGAGAGAGCTGCCTTCCTTCAAATTTGAATTTTGAACAAGGCAAAATAACAATTAGGTGATATATTTCCCTGCAGCATGAGAGTAGTTAACTTCCCCCAGGCAAAATGATCTCAATAATCATTATTTATTAATGAAAGGAGGAGGCAAATTGGTGAATTAAGTTGATCTAGGAGATGGTGGATGACATACACTAATGGAAATATTAGGATCGCTTTATAAGTGAAATAAACAGTCTGGTCTGTGGAACATCTCCACTTCAGAGAGAGGAAAAATGCACAAAGCTCCTCAAGTGAATCTCCAGCTCTTTCTTACTCTCATGGGACAGATGGCATTTTTAAAATGACAGTCTCCCTTTCAGTTAAGAAAAACACAACAATAAAAGGAAAAGGAAGATAAATAAATAGTGTGTGGATGTCTTTAGATGAGACTTTAAATGTTCTTTAAATAACTTTTGATAATGTATTTTAAATCATTACATACAACTGCCACTGCAGTGACAATATTCCAGTAGGGGCAGCATTTTGCTAAATGTAAAAGATTGCCATTTAAAACTCATACATATACATGTGTATATACAGTTATATCAACACTATTTATATACATATATATCTAGAGAGCAATATTTCATTGCCTTTGAATATCTATATATCTACTCCCACAATATATACTAGAGACATACTGTGTGAGTACATATGAAAGCATATGTACACATGCTCTGACATGTATATATACACTTTTGTCTGTGTGTGCATAAGAGCTTTAAAGGCACAATATATAGGGATGCAAATTTTCTAGAGAGCTGCAGCAAAGTTAATACAGAATGTCACAAACTGAGAAAATTCAAAAGGAAATATAGCAGAATTCATCACACAGGAATTCATCAAAGCAGTTTCATCATGAGAAAAATGAGTTAGTTACAGAATTCAAGAGGCTTACATGTGACCTTGTATGCTTTCCATTAAAATGTAAATGGTGAAGTTATGATTAAACTACAAAGCAAATAAAAATATGTAAATGACAAATTAATGACAGTAAGTGTGGAAATAAACCTAACACTAATATCAATCATAAAATCATAATTATGTTCTCTTGTAATTTAAGTAAAATGCCCCCACATTACTGAGGTAAAACTTTCAAATTTATTTTATTTGAAGGTTGGCTTTCTGTTTGTTTTTGAGACAAAGATGAATGCCCAATTCTCAAAATTACTATTGATAATATTACCAAAACTTGTGTCTTCTGGGAAAATTTTAGAGATAAAGATCTTTCAAAGAAAACAGAGAAGTTGACGAAATATGCTTAAGCCAAAAGTTTCTGGCTAGAAAAGACAGAATTAAGGAGAAAAAAACCACAATGATGTGTGATTTCTTTTTCTTTTTAAGTGATGAGAGACTGACCAGTAGAAGGTGGTGAAGATGAAGAATAGTGGAACTGGCAAGTAAGAATTGTTCAGACAGGCATTCATTGTGTAATATCCATAAACAAGACTATAATCCAAAGGACTTCCATTTTACTATGTTCTGATGATGTACTCTAGACTGTCACCTCCTCTGGCTTACAGAATAATCCAGAACTTTCCATAGACTTTAATCTTGCTTAACAAAGGCTGTTTACCTATTATACACACACATTTTTAAGGGAAATATATGTATATAGCTTTATCTATACACACACATATACATACGTGTATATATAGATTTATACAAATGTATAAATAAACATAATACTTTTCAATCTTTCCATTGACAAGGCAAGTTCACATTCAGCAAAGTGCCACCACATCCCATATACACATCTCTGTACAGATATACACATAAGGGTCTGTTTTCACCCTTCAATCGGGAGAATTTTTTCTAGCAAATCCCATTAACCAGCAACTGAAGGGAGAAATGGCACCAGTACAAACTCCCTTCTTTCATTTGCATGCATATGTACAAGAAATATGCAGATTAAAAAAAAATCCCAAAACAAGAGTGAATGAAACCAGGAGATGCTGCAAAAATACAACTGTAGAAAAGAACAGCATATAGAGCTTTCCTAGGTCTTCACTATATCTAAGATGAAGTAAATGATGCTCAAGAGACAACTACAAATTCAGGTATATTATCAGAAGTTGTTTTGACATATTTCGAAGTACATGATTTTTTAAGTATTAAAAAGAAATGTCATTGGAACATTTAATAACAACTCTAATTTTGACTATTTTAGACCACCAGATACTCCAGTAATAAATGTATAGCAAAATAACACCTTAAAACTCAAAATAAAGGGGTGTATTTTTTTTTATTTCCATATGAATCAGGGGTAGCACAATTTTTCCTATAGCTAAAATATGGGGATGGGAGCACTCTTAATAAATAACAGCAGAACTGAGTAAACATTTTTTGAAAAATTCTGGAAATGAAATCACCCCAGCTTTGAAATATGCACGGTGAAATGATCCCACCAACTCCTTAAACAAAGCAGCCCCTTCCAAAAGTTCTTTATGAAAGGCCTATACTTTTTCTTAACTTCACCAAGAAAAGATGATCAACAATATTTTCTTACTCAGAATATAAAGAAATCTATAATAAACATAAAAAAGGTTCAACAGATCTCTGGTCCCATCACCACAATAGATAAACACAGCTCATGTCTGGGGCTGTCTGTCTCCCTCTCTTATTTTTATGCTCAAAAGTGAGAGGCTGATCTTAGAACCTCTATTTCTCATGTCGTTTTATGAACATAGCATAATATAATTTAATCCAAAGGTTAACATAAAATGCACATGATATCAGAGCTAGCCTTTTAACATAAGATAACATAATGATTAATTTGGTGTATTTATACAACAGAGACAATGAGAAAGTAACTCCAATACCCTCAACTAAATAAATCATGTTTCTACAATACATTCGGTTACCTTTATCTATTTTTATATAAGCACACATTCATATCTCTCACACACGTGCCCCCAATGTATATTTTTGCATGTGTGTAAAAAATACAGACATATACATGCACACGAGTAATTTAATTCTATTTTAAAGTCACAGTGGGAATTCCTTAGTGAGGAGGGATAAAAAGTTCCTGAATAAGACACTGAGAACATCTAGATTTATTATTTTCTCTATTTTACTTCCCAACTTACAGAATAAACTGTAAATTAAAGAATAAATCCATAGGAAATAAAAGAGGTCTTAAAAACTTAGTTTACAAATTCCAGCTACAGTAGTTGGAGTTTTACTTGATCTATGTATTTCTATGTACCCTGTAACTAAGCTTCTAGCCATCTTATGTAAACCACAGATCATTTACTAAACAACATGATTCTCAACAGTTCTAGGAACAGTTATAAATGGTCTAAAGGTGTTCTACATTTTGAGGCCCCAGGATATCCTTTTATTTTATATATCTGCAAGGTAGCAAAGGATAGCTATACACCTTGACACGGCAGAGATCCAGTGTAAAAAGGTGCTTCACTAGTTTGTTTTGTCAAAAAAAAAAAAAAAAAAAAAAAAGCTCATATATATTTAGCTATTAAACACATAGGCAACATAATTCATTACACTCAATACAGCTTTAGTATAAAACTTATAATTTATGAGGTGATGTTAATAGCATAAATTAATATACCTTTTCTCTTAAAATCTACAATAAGTATTCTGAAAGCTCATTGGGGAAGGAAATTTTTAAATAAAAGTTTTAAAGCTGTGCATGATGGGAAAGGAGTCTGTATTCTGAAGCTGAGATGAGAGCCTGGAGGAGAAAGGAAAAAGTCCTATGCAAGACACTGTGGGCTACAAAACCAAAAGTTTCCTCTTTCTTCCGCTCTCTTCAATGATGAGTCACCTTTAGTTTCTTTTAAAACTATTTTCTTATTTTAAAAACTGCCCTAATTTCCACAAGGAATCCCTGAGACATACTCAATACTATACAGTGAAAAGAACTATCACTGTTGAGAGGAACAGATTCAACCCTTCCAAACAGATGAAGACAATGTCAACAAGTGTCAGACTTCCCATCATTTCAGCACTAATCCACTGGAGCCAACTGTACCTTAATGATGCAGGTTGGAGTCATTTCAGGGCAAATCAGTCTGTTCCCCCAAGTAAAAGCAATGGTGTGGCATTTAGCTGCACTGGAGCCTTCTGCACTGCGTGTTGAAAATTTTTCCAAGGGGAACTTTGGGTGCATATAGAGCTTACTTCAGTGGTCCCCAGCTTTAAAAACAAACAAAAACAAGCAAACGAAGAAAAAAGAAACAAGTGAAAGAAGAGGATTCTATGCCTCTTTGACCGGGATGGGTACAGATCATGTGTGCATGTGCATTCTTCAGGACTGTAGTGGGCAGAGGTGAGCAGGCGGAAGAGAAGATGGAAAGCCGTGCTGCCCTATGGAGCTCACTGAGAGTTAGATAGATTTTTCTCTTATACGAGTATTGTTCTAAACTTTAGGTCACTCAAAACTGCGTTCAAAGTAGCCAAACATCCCCAGTATTGGGGAACATAGGGTAAAAAAAGTCATACCCAATTTGCTTGCTTTCTCTCTGAAACGTCACATTTCCTCTTATTAGCTCTGTATCACAGTGCAGAGAAAAACTAACAAAAAGATAAGGGCTGAAGTGAAAACAGAATTTTTGCTATGTAGAAATAAGGCTCCCTAAGTTTGACACACAAACAACTGCAGCGTTAATGACACTGTTTATTAGAAGAGACAGAACTATTCATTAAAGTTTGATGTTTTCTTTCCTAATTCATTAGTCAGGGAGAAATGCTTAACAGATATCCAAACATGTCTTTCACTGGCATTTCATTACAAATTATTGTATTTAAAACGTTACTTTAATCTACTAAACATGATTTTGGTTTCCTCCAGAATATAGGAAAATTTATAAAGATATTAAGACATTATTAAACTGTTTAGCTTTTCTACAGAAAGCCAGTGAAGATTCAGTTAATGTATTGGGAGGGGGGAAACATCTATGTTCTTTCATGTAAATATATATATAACTCTCCACCCCCAAGAAATAAATTTTTTTGTCAGGAAAAATATCCTGAGAACAATGTAAATACTGGTAATAAAAGAGATACAAATGAAGACTGTTCAGTATGACTAACTTTTCTTTCAAGGAATCCTCTAAATTGCCTCATTAAACTGGAGAGTTCTTTAGAAGACCATAATATTAGATTTCTATATATACCAGATTAAGAAGAGAATTTTAAGTCTAAAAGAAAGATGAAGAAACTGAAAACTAATTTTTAATGAATTTCAAACCTCTTAGTAAGTTTAGTGTTAATATACTCATCTTTTTGCAATACCAACCCATAGCGACCTTCTGAACTAACCTGGAGGAGAGGAGATTGCCTTACACGTGCACTGCCGACTGATGGCGCCCACTGACCATCACCAGCACCCCTAGGATGCCAAGGCACGGGAAAGATGGCGGGCAAGCACCGGCGGACTGACCACACGACATTTACTAGATATGCTCAAATTCTAATCCACTTTATAAAAACAGAACGGTACAGGTCAATGGAAAGGTCAATTCTTTCATGTAAGAAGAAAAGTGTATGGACAGGGCACCTCTGTGCAGCACAAACATGGTTTCCTTCCTGATCAAAGAGCTGTCTTTGCTACTGTGGACTGTGATCACAGATTGAGAACAAGCTCTGATAAGGAAGAGCTTTAGTGTCAGTCACAGAAAATGATGATTCTTAACTTTCAGATGAGAGACTGGGCTTATTTTTAAAATAAATCTTATAAATAATCATTTGGCAAAGATAAAGTATTAGCTTTCTTTAGCCTTAAGACACTAAAGACAGTAACACCAATTTTAAGGAAAAAAAAAAAACCAATAACCTCACTTTCCAACTTGCTCCCTATGCCTACTATTTGTTTCTGATTATAGTCTTCTCATAGAGGGACACTAGACACACCAACCACACTGCCTGCCAACATGAAATTGCTCAGGAAGTCATTTATAAAGCAGTTATATCACACATGGTAGGTTACCAGAGAAAATAATCCTTTGCTGTCTAAGCTGTGTGACGATAATTAGAAAATTTTTCCATTGCATAGTCTGTCACTTGGTGGGTTAAGTATAATTGCTACTTACTATTATGAGTTGTTTACTAGCTACATAACCTACCCAGATGTGCAAATTGCTAAGCCATTTTTACAGAAGAAAAAACAATGTCTTAAGTACTTTAATTAAAATAATATTAATAATTATGTAGAGAGAGTAGAGAAAGCCCATCTTTTCTTCCGATGCTACTGATCACAGCCAGTGAATATCACACATTAGAATGGAATTCAGATTCTCAGAGCACAGAATGTATCCATTAACTGCAGCAACTTTGTAAATTAAATCACAGTAACACAATCTAACTGGCCTTTATAAATAGTCCCAAAGAACTGCAGAAACAGAGTGAAGCTTCTTTGCCACTATTTCTCATGGGTTTAACACTAGAATAACAGCTAGTTTCTACCTATTTGGGACCTTATATAAGATTTGTTTTTGATTCCAGTATTGCCTTATGATAGCATAAGAGCTACCTTAAAAAATACTAATTTTCATATTTCTGGAGTAAAAGACACTTCATTCCTTTCTATACATATTAATAGCAAAGTTACTACTAATAGACAAGAATGGCTCTATTAACTAAAAGAAAAACACAGATCTCTCTGGGCTTATAGATGTTCTCCTCTCTTCCAAAAAGGGACTCATAAGAAACAGCAAGAGCAAAGCAAATTGCAAACTTTGATATCTGTTTTGAACTAGATAAAACAGAGGAGAAGTTTGTCGTTGATAATTCCTCAACCACTTTCCTCAGCTTTCATCACGGGCATCCAAACGAAAAAGTATTTACTCAAAGTTTTTGGTGTGAAGCTGTAACTAGCAACATTCCTGATAATTTCATGCCTCCTTACTAGAAAGCAGAGAAGGGCTTTTAAATGCACATAAAACAGAAAATTGCAAACAATAAAATGTGCAACTTACTGCAAACTCAGCTTTGTATCATAACTGAAGAATTTCAAGCAGCTAACATGAGGGACAAAAAGATAGAAAAAGTT
This sequence comes from Chlorocebus sabaeus, assembly GCF_047675955.1. NCBI lineage: Eukaryota > Metazoa > Chordata > Mammalia > Primates > Cercopithecidae > Chlorocebus > Chlorocebus sabaeus. Next base: position 93,482,826 of record NC_132913.1, read on the forward strand.
CAAATCGACTACCCACGACTTTCCCTTCGCTGTCAAAGGACTGATGAGGAAGTCAATGTGCTGCTCTGCGACAACCTTTAAATACACAATGGAGACTAAACTGAATTGCTGGGAATGGACAGTTACCTAGTGATGCTTACGACGGGTTGTGAAAATAGTTTAACAAACTAAATGACATTTTTGAGCAGAGGTAACTACTCGTGACCACTTCATTACAGTACATTAAAATAAAAAAGCTTACTAATATAGATTCACAGGTGAGAAATATTCAAATTATCTGTCCTCACCATTCAGAATAGAAATTTATGGTGATACCAAATATAATTTTGCTTTATGACATAAGTTATAATTTAGAAATTTTGCACTCTGCAAAAAAGGCAAAGCTATTAAAAATAAATCTTCCAATCAATTACCATGATTTTAAAAAAACTAAATATATTACAAACATATTTTTGGCCCACAAAAAGAAACATCAATAAATACAAAATAGGGCATATAATGATTTCATACAGTCATGTGACATTTCCCCTCCATAACCTCAGGCACGTGGTATCTGCATAATGCCTACTGATCACCATCATTCCTTTAAAAAGCAGAGAAAGAAAAGCTTTCAAAAGAAGGGACTGGTTAGAACTAGCATGGCATAAAGAGAATACATACAGGAAGTAGGAAAATACATACAATCGTTACCTATTAGAAAGGAATTAAGATCAAATATTCCCTGACAAATGAATTACTGAACCACATCAATAGGTATGTTCTCTCTGCTTAACTTTTAAAATATATATATATGTGAATTAGACTAGACTCAGGTATAAATAGCCAATGGTATCTCAAGGGACAGTGAAACTACTCAGCAAAAGCAGAGTAGAGATGCCTTTAAAATCTAGTTCCACCCTTCTCTGGGGGGGAAAAAAAGGTAGGCAAGAAACCTCACAAATTCATTTCATAGTCACGAACTCCCTAAACTACCCAATATGATTTTTAACCCTAAAATCCTGGATTTTAAAAACATTTCCCAAAACTATTTTCAAATTGACTTAAACCCAAGTACTTAAATTATTTTAAAAGTACCAAAGGGCAAATAAAATTTATGTCTAATTTCCATATTCTGCTTTGAAAGAAACTTTAAAATGTGTATCCTTCAGATATCACACATCACTTCACAACTGGTACACTGATTCTACAAGTGTCTGCAACATTTTACAAATCTTACCAAAGAATCACTACTGTAAACATGAAAAATTCAAAAGCAAAAGATGGATCAAGGAGTTCACAGATCCCATCTTTTCAAATCTATCTGACCTATCCTGCTTTTTCACATCAAAATATTTTCTTTAATTACATCTTGCAAGTGTATTCCATGAGAGAGGGATTTAGAAACAAACATATGTCTGAAAAGACAAAGTGACCATCAGGCCTCAGAACCCCAGGAGCCTGCAGTCGTCCCACGCAAGCTTTTCAGGACATGCCTACCTCACTGACAGGAATCCAAGCTTTCTATGTTCTGTTTCTTCTTGGGCTAACTTTCAGCAGAAAAAGGTTGTGCTATTCACACGACCAGCCCACCACCCTCCCTGTTCAGGAAACTTGAGGAAAAGAAGGACCAACCTTATTAGGATTGTGAGATGTAGGAGAGGAGAAAAGTAAGAGTCTTATACTCATTACAGAGGGGGAAAACAAACAAACAAACAAAACGCAAACTAATGGGACAGCCGCTTCCTGCACTGCACAAAAACACACGCGTGGGCACACGCATACTCACAGGCAGTCAAAAGACACATTTTTTTCTTTTAGTTGAACATGACCACAATTAGGAATGGAATCCTGGCCTCACTGTGGTGTTTAGCAGTTGGTGCTAAGTCAGTCTTGACCTGTCACACACCATTTGCTGTCTCTTATACAGGAACTCAATTAATAAGATCATTCTATCTAGAACCACCTATGTAAAAACCTGGCAATAGAATGGAAAGCATTGATCTGAATACTAGGAAATAGTAAAGGGCACTGGTATTCTGAGGTATCTTCCACTTCTAGGACTTGCTGCTAAAAATCAATCCTATCCAGTCACTGTGCTGAACCACTAAGGAAACCACTGGGGCGGAGTGGGCCTGCCAGGAGGGAATGAGCACCAGTGCTAAGGAGCACATGTGAACACTGTAGCGAGGTCCACTGCAGGGCCACTCATTGAACTGGGAAGGGGGGTGCCCCTCTAATCCCCATCTGTTATATCTTCTTTCGGAAAAGGGGAGAGGGGTGCTAAAGAGGAAACAAAGATAGAAAACACTGGGTTCCCCACCTGCCTGCAAACACACAGACACCCTCAGTTAGGGGAGGGAAAGGGAGAAGATGCATTATTGGTACTTGTAGCTGTGGCACCTGTTACTGTGAAGCCTGTAGGAGGGGCTATAGAGCTGTGGCTGGGCTGCAGGTCCTTAGGAATGCCACTGTGAGAACTCAGCTGGTGGCCGAAGGCTGCGCTGAACTGAGGGAGTTGCTGCTTGGGAGAGGTGGAGGCCATTAGTTCAGCAGAAGGCCCCATGCCACTGAAGCTGGTCTGTGGTAACCCCGGAAGCACACTGGAGCTGCTGGGGGTCACGGTGGCGAAGGCAGGCTGTGTGGTCTCTGAGTTCGAAGTGGTGGGTGGTGTGGATAGGGAAGTGGAAAGAAGATGTCCATCTGCGCCGAGAAGGTTGCTAAATGGAGAGGGGTCTCCAAGGTTGACGGGGAGATTGCCCCAGTGAGTTCTGGGGTTTACCACGCCTCCAAGTGGCACCTCAAGTTGGGTTGGGAGCAAGTGCTGCGCCATGATGGGCATCTCTGCTGAAAAGGTAGCTGCCATATTATCACCAGAGTACGATGTTGTGTGGGGAGAGGTGATATGGTCACTGTAGGGAGACGGCACATGCTCACTATCATAATGGCTTCCATGGGGCGAGGAGTGGGAGTGATCACTGCTGTATTGCTGTCGTGAGGTGATTAGGTCATCTGCCTTGCTCAGCAGCTGGGCAGGATGTGGCCTCTGGGAGGCATGGCTGCCGTCATGAAGTCCATGAAACTGTCCTGGGAAGGCTCTCTCCCCAAGTGCACTCTGGCTGATCAGAGTGGCAGAAGTAAGGCCAACGTTGGCTGGGGCAGAGAACTGCCCCTGGATCTGCCCTGCCAGGGGTGTAGGTGGGTTTGACAAGGTAGCAGAACGGAGCAGGTTCTCATCCAGCTCTAGACTAGAAAAATTATCATGTACTATACGCCCATTCAATAGCTCCCCTAGGTCTGTGTTCACCTCTCGGCTCAAGGATTGTATTCCTGAAGCTCCAGTACCTGTGGAGAACACCCCTATTCCTCTATCTGACAACTCCTGGACTGGCACACCATCTGACTGGGCAAGGACCCCAATGGTACTCAGGCACTCGAGAGAAGTTACAGCCTGCAAGGCCCGTTCAAGCTCCTCAGCCTCTTCGGTAGTTGGGAGGAGGTCTCCATTCTTCCCTGAGTCAACAAAAGCCATCAACAATCAGTAGAGCTTTTACCAGTCCTACATCACAAAAGTCATACATTTGAATTATTTTAAACAATATTCTATTTAAAAAGAGTCCCTCTTGAAAAGTTTCCAAGATTTGGATTGGAGGGAAAAAGTGAAATAATGATCTGCAGGACAGGGTCTGAAACGTCAGTTGTCTACGAACTTGAATCACCATCTTCAGTTGATTTACTGAAAACCATCTCAAAAGCCATCTTATCAAAGTACTAAATTCTTAGGAACTCTAAGGATTATAAATGTAAAACTCACGGTGACTATGTGATTATACATGTTTTTTACCTAAAATTATATTATTGTCATTAACATAGAAAACATATAATATCAACTTGGATTTGAGACAAAAGGCTGTGTAGAACAGGTCCACCTTGCCTGGTCTAGTCCTGACTCTCCCAGCTGGAGGGCAGCTGTGGAAGGTTAAAACACAGAAATTCATACATCTATTTTAGCACAACACTAAGCACTCAGTTCATTTCATGGGTTATCTTTCAAAATGCGTTTGCTTTACTCTCTAATCCTTCCCCCTCATTCTTTTCCCATTTCTTACTAATTTTCATAAAATGGAAGCCCATGGACCTACTTTGATTTCATTTCTAATATTCAAAAAATCTATTGTTAGGAACTTGATTAATCACCATGGAAATATTCGATTTTTAATGGTGAAAGAAACATTCTAAGAGTATAAAAGATTTCCCCTGAAAGCATGGGGGAATTGGCAGATTAAGCAAACTTCATTTTGGAAAAGTGCACTTCAGTTGAAGTACAGGGTGGGGTATAAAACTAGGGCAAGTTCTAAAAGACTTCAAAACTCATGTTCGGCTGGGTGCAGTGGCTCATGCCTGTAATCCCAGCACTTTGGGAGGCCAAGGCAGGTGGATCACCTGAGGTCAAGAGTTCGACACCAGCCTGGCCAACATAGTGAAACCCCGTCTCTACTAAAAATGCAAAAATTAGCTGGGTGTGGTGGCGGATACCTGTAATCCCAGCTACTCGGGAGGCTGAGGCAGGAGAATCGCTGGAACATGAGAGGCAGAGGTTGCAATGAGCTGAGTGGCGCCACTACATTCCAGCTTGAATGACAGAGCAAGACTCTGTCTCAAAAAACAAACAAACAAACTTCATGTTCAAGATGTCTTTGTTCAAAAATAAAGTAAAAGTATTCACAAAGTTGGGCCGGGTGTGGTGGCCCATGTCTGTTAATCCCAGCACTTTGGGAGGCCAAGGCAGGTGGATCACTTGAGGCCAGGAGTTCAAGACCAGTCTGGCCAACATGGCGAAACCCCACCTCTACTAAAAGTACAAAAATTAGCCAGGCGTGGTGGCATATGCCTGTAATCCCAGCTACTCGGGAGGCTGAGGCAGAAGAATCGCTTGACCCCAGGAGGCAGAAGCTGCGGTGAGCCAAGGTCTTGCCACTGCACTCCAGCCTGGGTGACAGAGTGAGACTCTGTCTCCAAAAATAAAAGAAATAAGTTATAAACCTAGTCACCAAATTATGAGTTGGTTAAACAAACTGTACATTCCTTATCTTCTGAAAGGGGTAAAATAGCTGTAGTGATCTACAGTGAAAGATATTATATGTGAGGAGGAGTATGACACATCTCAAAACACTATTTCTTTTCTTATAAACTCATTTTTAAAACCAGTTTCCTTGAGTCAAAATATTGACTATACCTTCAAAAAAATCAAAATCTTGTAAGTCATCAGGTAGCCGTGGCAGGACGTCTGAAAAGTCCTCCTGGTTCAATTCCAAGTCATGTGGAATGTCAGTGATCTCATTGGCAATGTCGTCCGGCAACTCATCAGCACTCAGCTCTGGCGTGGATGGGCTCCTGGGAAAGAGGACACTGTTGGTCCCATAACTCCCTCTTTATCTTCACATCAATACCACCAAGCCAAGTTCATTCAACATGAAAAGAAGCTAATGTCAGGCAGGGCACAGTGGCTCATGCCTGTAATCCCAGCACTTTGGGAGGCCAAGGTGAGAGGATCACTTGAGGCCATGCGTTTGAGACCAGCCTGGTCAACATGGCAAAACCTTATCTCTACTAAGAATACAAAAATTAACTGGGCGTGGTGGTGCACACCTGTAATCCCAGCTACTTAGGAGGCTAAGGCATGAGAATCGCTTGAACCTAGGAGGCGGAGGTTGCAGTGAGCTGAGATCATGCTACTGCACTCCAGCCTGGGCAACAGGGTAGGACTCTGTCTCAAAAAAAAAAAAAAACAAAAACAAAATAAAAAAACAAGTTAATGTCTTTTAGGTTTTGTTTTTAAAGGTCAGAAAGCCCTGGCAGGTCTTGAACCCAAGCACAGGGATTAGACAGATGGAAAGTAAGGAAGTAACCACTTGAGCTAAAGCCAATCCTAATGTCTTCTAGGTTTTTTTTTAGACAGTTTCGCTCTTGTTGCCCAGGTTGGAGTGCAATGGCGTGATCTCGGCTCACTGCAACCTCCGCCTCCTGGGTTCGAGAGATTTTTCTGTCTCAGCCTTCCAAGTAGTTGGGATTACAAGTGCCCACTACTATGCCAAGCTAATTTTTGTTTGTTTGGTTTTTTTTTCAGTAGAGACGGGGTTTCACCATGTTGGCCAGGCTGGTCTCGAATTCCTGATCTCAGGTGATCCACCCACCTCGGCCTCCCAAAGTGTTGGGATTACAGATATGAGCCACCATGCCTGGCCTTTTTTTTTTTTTTTTTTTTTTTTTTTTGAGGCAGAGTCTTGCTGTCGCCCAGGCTAGAGTGCAATGGCGCGATCTCAGCTCACTGCAACCTCCACCTCCCATGTTCCAGCGATTCTTCTGCCTCAGCCTCCGGAGTAGCTGGGATTACAGGTGCCCACTACCACGCCTGGCTAATTTTTGTATTTTTAGTAGAGATAGGGTTTCACCATCTTGGCCAGGCTGGTCTCGAACTCCTGACCTCATGATCCACTTGCCTCTGCCTCCCAAAGTGCTGGGATTACAGGCGTGAGTCACCACACCTGGCCCTAGGTTTTTTATACTCAACAGAAACATGAGAAATTCTAACTTACAGTGTCTCCTCCCCTACTTTAAAAGAAGGAAATCTGAAAGTAGAATCTCTGCAAAAATACAGGCCTCACCATATGCAGTCACGTATTTCTGCAACCTTCACCCATGTATTAAGAGGCAACAACAACTACTAGGTAATACTTTTACTTCAAATTTGTACAGTGAATCACAATTTGGTGTATCAAGTGTGTCGTAATGCTTTTTAGAAGAATTTCAAATCTGGTCGAAATAATAATTTTAGAAATGAAATTAACAACAGGTAAAATTGAAATGCTTAGCTAAAACAAAAGCTTCATTCTCCTGGTCAAAATGTTTAACCCTGCCAAAATAAATAATGCCTCATATTTTTGATGGAATACTTCTGTTGGAACGTATATGGAATTTCTGCTAAAATTTTTTAAAGTTAGAGGCCAGGTGCAGTGGCTCATGCCTGTATTCCCAGCGCTTTGGGAGGCCAAGGTGGGTGGATCACTTGAGGTCAAGAGTCTGAGACTTAGCCTGGCCAACATGGTGAAACCCTGTCTCTACTAAAAATACAAAAATCAGCTGGGCGTGATGCCACATGACTGTAATCCCAGACTAGGGTGGCTGAGGCAGGAGAATTGCTTGAACCCTGGAGGCAGAGGTTGCAGTGAGCCGAGATCGCGCCACTGCACTTAGCCTGGGCGACAGAGCAAGACTTGGTCTCAAGGGAAAAAAAAATGTTTTTTAAGTTGACAGTATACAATTAAACCCAATTTCAGCATCTGTTCTCTTTACTGTAAGCAAAAGCTTAATTTTAGATCAAATATAGCCAGATACAGGTAAAATCTAAAATTTATACCAAACACTATTTTAAAAATCTAGGCTGATATATTAAATGGCTTCTGTAGCCTAGTGACAGCTTTACAATAACCACATGAAGCTAGATGTTCTGAGAAGAGTCAGAAGATGCAAAGAAAAATTACGTGCCAGTGGCACCACTGACCGGATCTGAGAGGCCTCCACTGGCAGTGAGACGCTGGCGGGCATGCTGAGGTTCCCTTGGGGGACTGCAGGGGGAATGGGTTTTTGGGGTCGACGAGGTCCACGCCTTCTCTTCTTCTTGTGTTTTTTGGTTAGTGCAGGAGGCTTGGTTTTTTTCCTGGGTTTCCTCTGCTGCTGGTGCTGAACTTTACGGGAGTTATCTCCTCTCAAGAAATTATCCTTTGGAATGAATAAATACATTTTTAAACTGAGATTATCTGGGAGAAACCTGACAGCTACCTAAAAAATACTTACATCCCTTAATATTCTATATTAATGCCTAAAACATACTGTATGCCCAAAACTATGTATAACAATAATGAAGACACCAAACTTCATCAATTCCAAGATCTACATTTTAATATCCCTGCAATTGGGAAGCATTTTAAATTGTTGGCATTTTACCATTGCAGTCAGCCTGCTGATGGTCATAATAGCTGACACTGTACACACACACAAACACACACACACACACACACACAGTTCCAGTTCTTTGTCCTGGCGTCGTTTCTGAATTAAGGTATGTACACTGTTGGTACTACATGTGGAGGAAAATTTTTTGCGAATGTACAAAGGCACAAAGAGCAGCAGGCATAAAATTAATATTAGTGGAGCACATATTCATTACTGAAGTACTGACCACAATTCTTTTTTTTTTTTTCCCCTGTAAGGAAACAACCAAGTGAAAAAGGAAAATAACCACAAAGTAGATGAAGTTGTTCTATTGCTGAAGTACGCAGAAAATACTCCCTTTCACATGTCGAGCAGCACAGCCAAAACCAGGAACAGTATATAAGATAAAAATCTATGTCTAGATAAGTCTTTTAAAAGCTCTTTAATAAGTCTAAAACAAAAATTCTAAGTGATAAGAAAGTACCGCATCACTGGCAACATTTTTTTCTTTCTTAGTGGCACACAAAATGGTGGGGTTTGCAATTGATGTCACCTTTAATTAATTCCCTAATAACTCTTATAGCTAAATAAAGATTGTAGACCATAGCAGTTTAAGACTAATAACTATCACTAGCATCAAAAAATGGAAAAGAAAGAATAAAATTGAAGTATAAATTCAGGAAATCTAAAACAGGTTTAATCCTACTCAAATGCTTGAATGTAAACAATTACAGATTAAGTCACAAATACACAAATTTAAAACAAACCAGAAAAGAGGCCATTTCTGGCCAGACGCAGTGGCTGATGCCTGTAATCCCAGCACTTTGGGAGGCCGAGGCGGGCAGATCACCTGAGGTCAGGAGTTCGAGACCAGCCTGGCCAACATGGCGAAACTCCGTCTCTAGTAAAAACACAAAAATTAGCCGAGCCTGGTGACACGTGCATGTAATCCTAGCTACTTGGGAGGCTGAGGCAGGAGAATCGCTTGAACCTGGGAGGCAGAGGTTGCAGTGAGCCAAGATTAAGCCATTGCACTCCAGCCTGGGCACCAAGAGTGAAAGTCAGTCTCAAAAAAAAAAAGAAAAAAGCTACTTCTCAGACTCTGTAGTTCTTTCTGTCTCAACACTTGAGGTCTGCTTGTATTATGTCCACTATTTAACTCAAAAAATGGTGAATGCATAAGGACCAGTACCCGAACATGGTGCTCTGCATCCATTCCAGGCTTTCCCTCCAGCACCAGTGCTGATCTCAGGAGGAAGTTAGGGAGCTCTCACCCAAGAGAAAATAAGTCCTATCTGTAAGACTGCCAGTGATCACCTGGGTCAGGTTTTAGGTTCCTGCCTGATTCTCCTAAGCTTGTGTGGAGTGGCGTTGTGGCACTCTTGGTACTGTGCCAGATACTTCACACAGAACAGCCTGTGACTGATACCTGCCTTGCTCGCCTCCAGAGAGCTAGAGTCCCCACTCCCTGAGGCTTTCCTAATGCCAGCTGTTCTTTTACCTAGCTTCAGTGCACAGTGAAATAGTACTCACTCCAACTTTTGTCTCATTCTACCTCTATGTCAAGGCAATGCACTCACCATCTGTCATAGGATCTTACAAAGGTGGAATTCCATGTTCTGCCTGACAGCTGGGACTTCCTGCAGCTGGAGTCTCTTACCAACGGCTGTCACATTCTAGTTCTGAATCTTAACCCCTTACATCGGTGTGCCTAACCATTAATGTAGTCAACAATTACTTACTGAGCATCTCTAAGTGCTAGGGATACGGCAGTGAACAAAAAAATGCTCCTGTCCTTGTGAAGTTTACATTCTAGTAGGAGAATGCAGAACATAAACACACTAATGAATAACTGTTAGGCGGACAAATGTTAGGAAGAAAAATGAGGTAGAGTATGAGGATAAAAATTGACAGAGTAACAGGCAGGTGGAAGACTTCTTTGATGAGGCGACACATGATAAACCTGAATGAAAGGAGTGAGCCATGCCAAAACTTGGGAAAAGGCCAGGTGTGGTGACACATGCCTTTAATTCCAACACTTTGGGAGGCAGTGGCAGGAGGATGTGATGGGAAGCCATTAACAGGTTTTGATTATGGAGCTAATATGATCAGATGTATAGTCTAAAGGGCCTGCTCTAAAGGCTAATTACTACAGAATTCCCTTTCTATGACATTCTGGAAAATGTGAAATTATAGGGGCAGAAAATAGATCAGTAGGGATGGAGTAAAGGGATGACTACAAAGGGGGTAGTATAAGAGAATCTGGGGAGCTGTTCTGTATCTTGATTTAGGTGGTGGTTATACAACTGTATGCATCTACAAAACTCCTAAGAGTGTACACTAAAAAGTGAATTCAATTCAAAGAAAGTAGAACATACACACACCCAGCCTACTCTGGCTGCTATGTAAACAACATACCCCCTGTGACAGGGGCATATAGTAAAAAGGGAGATCAATTAGGAGACTATTACAATAACCCAGGCAAAGATAACAATAGCCTCGACTAGAATGGTAGCAGTGAAACTGATAAAACGTGTTTGGATTCAGAATATAATATAAAAATAGAGGCTGGGCACAGTGGTTCAGGCCTGTAATCCCAGCACTTTGGGAGGCCAAGGTGGGCAGATTACTTGAGGTCAGGAGTTCAAGACCAACCTGGCCAGCATGGTGAAATCCCGTGTCTACGAAAAAATACAAAAATTAACTGGGCATAGTGGCACGTGCCTGTAGTCCCAGCTACTCAGGAGGTTACTGTGGAAGACTTGCTTGAACCCGGGATACAGAGGTTGCAGTGAGCCAAGATTGCACCACTGCACTCAAACCTGGGTGGGTGACAAAGAGACACTCTGTCTCAATAAAAGAAAAAAAAAAAAAAAAAAAGGCAGAGCCAAGAGATTTAACATAGTTTTCATCTCCCAGTGTCAGTCTCTCACAGGACTACTGATGGGGTACAAGTGCTTGTTACAGTCTCTTATGTAATTTTTAACCTAAAACAAAAATAGCTCAAACTAGTGCCAGATTCTTTAACTGTCTTCAGAGAGAAAACCATTTTCAAAAATTTGTATTGTAAATAATTTAAAAATTTTTGATTAGTATAATTGTGATTGTCATATTATTATATAAAATATATATTATTTTATGACTAATTTACATTATACTAATTCAGTCTTAGGTTTGCCTCATTGAATTTGCCTAAGTAGGAAAGTTTAGCCGAAAAGAATAAAACCGCGTTCAATTTCTCTAAAAGCATTCACATAATAATTTTTATAGGAGGCCAGGCACGGTGGCGCACGCCTGTAATCTCAGCACTTTGGGAGGCCGAGGCGGATGAATCATGAGGTCAGGAGATCAAGACCATCCTGGCTAACACGGTGAAACTCCATCTCTATTAAAAATACAAAACTTAGCCAGGTGTGGTGGCGGACGCCTGTAGTCCCAGCTACTTGGGAGGCTGAGGCAGGAGAATGGCATGAACCCAGGAGGCAGAGCTTGCAGTGAGCTGAGATGGCGCCACTGCACTCCAGCCTGAGCAACAGAGCGAGACTCCATCTCAAAAAAAAAAAAAAAATTGTTATAGGAACCAAAAATTCACTCATAATAAGTTCCTAAAGCAGACACTGAAGTACGGTTTTTCTACTTAACAGTATCTTCCTACTCTTAGAAGTATGCTGGAATGGCAGAACTTTAAAATGAAAATATGCGGTCTCAAAAAAAATAAATAAATAAAAAAGAAAATATGTGGCTGGGATCATTTATTTCGTGATTTGAAAGCTACAGGGCCCCCATTACCATGGGTCTGTGAAATCATCAATGAAGGTCCACAAAAGTGGTTCAAAAAGCATATAGAAATTATTCCTTAGCTATTACAAAGCCTGAATAAGCTAAAAAAAAAAAAACCTATATTCGCTGGGCATGGTGGCTCATGCCTGTAATCCCAGCACTTTGGGAGGCCAAGTCGGGAGGATCACCTGAGGTCAGGAGTTCAAAACCATCCTGGCCAACATGGAGAAACCCTTTCTCTGCTAAAAAAACAAAAATTAGCCAGCACAGTGGCATGCTCCTATAATCCCAGCTACTCAGGAGGTTGAGGTGCAAGAATCACTTGAACCCAGGGGGCAGAGGTTGCAGTGAGCCAAGATTGCACCACTGGACTACAGCCTGGGTGACAGAGTAAAACTCCATCTCACACACACACAAAAAAGCCTATATTTTAAATGTTTTTATATTAAAGTGGGAAAATAATTATTCAACATTTGTAATATGTAATCGTAATATGTAGTTTAGTGTACAAATTTTTCAAAACATTTGGTCTGTAAAAGAAACCTAAAAACTAAAGAAGTTCTTGGTGAAAGAGCCAGTTGGTCAGGTTTGGCTCTGTGTTCCCACCCAAATCTCATCAGGTAGCTCCCATAATTCCCATGTGTTGTTGGAGGGAGACAGTGGGAGATGATTGAATTATGGGGGCATGTCTTTCCCGTGTTGTTCTTGTAACAGTGAATGGGTCTCACAGATCTGATGGCTTTAAAAATGGGAGTTGCCCTGCACAAGCTCTCTTTTTGTCTGCCACCGTCCACGTAAGATGTGACTTGCTTCTCCTTGCCTTCTGCCGTGATTGTGAGGCCTCCCCAGACATGTGGAACTGTTAGTCCAATTAAACTCCCCCCCTTTTTTTTAATTGCCCAGTCTCAGGTATGTCTTTATCAGCAGCATGAAAACAGACTAATAGAGCAAATTAGTACCAGTAGAGTGGGGTGATGCTGAAAAGATACCCAAAAATGTGGAACCAACTTTGGAGCTGGGTAACAGGCAGAGATTGGAACAGTCTGGAGGGCTCAAAAGAAGACAGAAAAACATGGGAAAGTTTGGAACTCACTGGAGACTTGTTGAATGGCATTGACAAAAAATGCTGATAATGATATAGACAATGAAATCCAGGCTGAGGTGGTCTCAGATGGAGATGAGGAACTTGGTGAGAACTGGAGCAAAGGTGACTCTTGTTATGTTTTAGCAAAGAGACTGGCAACATTTTGCCCCTGCCCTAAAGATTCATGGAACTTTGAACTTGAGAGAGATGATTTAAGGTATCTGGCAGAAGAAATTTCTAAGCAGCAAAGCATTCAAGAGGTGACTTGGGTGCTGTTAAAAGCATTCAGTTTTAAAAGGGAAACAGAGCATAAAAGTTTGGAAAATTTGCAGCCTGTCAATGCAATAGAAAAGAAAATCCTATTTTCTGAGGAGAAATTCAATCCAGCTGCAGAAATTTGCATAATTAACAAGGAGCTGAATGTTAATCCCCAAGACAATGGAAAAAATGTCTCCAGGGCATGTCAGAGGTCTTCACGGCAGCCCCTCCCATCACAGGCCTGGAGGCCTAGGAGGAAAAGATGGTTTCATGGGCCAAACCTAGGGCTCCCTTGCTCTGTGCAGCCTAGGGACTTGGTACCCTGTGTTCCAATCGCTCCAGCCATGGCTAAAAGGGAGCAAAGTAGAGCTCGGGCTGTTGCTTCAGAGGGTGGAAGCCCCAAGCCTTAGCAGCTTCCACATAGTGTTGAGCCTGCGAGTGCACAGAAGTCAAGAACTGAGGTTTGGGAACTTCCACCTAGATTACAGAAGATGTACAGAAACAGGCTGGGCATGGTGGCTCATGCTTATAATCTCAGAACTTTAGGAGGCTGAGGCGAGCGGATCACCTGAGGTCAGGAGTTCCAGACCACCCTGGCCAATATGGTTAAACCCTGTCTCTGCTAAAACTACACACAAATTAGCCAAGTATGGTGGCACATGCCTGTAAGCCCAGCTACTTGGGAGGCTGAGGAATGAGAACTGCTTAAACCTTGAAAGCAGAGGTTGATGTGAGCCAAGATCAAACCACTGCACTGCAGCCTGGGTGACAGAGTGAGACTCTTGTCTCCCAAAAAAAAAAAAAAAAGATGTATACAAATGCCTGGATGCCCAGGCAGAAGTTTGCTGTAGGGGTGGGGCCCTCCAGGGGAACCTCTGCTAGGGTAGTGCAGAAGGAAAATGTGGGGTGGGAGCCCCCACACAGAGTCCCTCCTGGGACACCACCTACTGGAGCTGTGAGAAGAGGGCCACCATCCTTCCGACCCCAGAATGGTAGATCTACTGACAGCTTGCACCGTGCACCTGGAAAAGTTGCGGATACTCAATGCCAGCCCATGAAAACAGTCAGGAAGGGGGCTATACCCTGCAAAGTCACAGGGGTGGAGCTGCCCAAGACTATGGGAACCTACATTTTGCATCAGCTTGACCTAGATGTGAGACATGAAGTCAAAGGAGATCATTTTGGAGCTTTATGATATGACTCTCCACTGGATTTTTAGACTTGCATGGAGCCTGTAGCCCCTTTGCTTTGGCCAGTTTCTCCCATTTGGAACAGCTGTATCTACCCAATGGCTATACCCCCATTGTATCTAGGAAGTAACTAACTTGCTTTTGATTTTACAGGCTTATAGGCAGAAGAGACTTGCCTTGTCTCAGATGAGACTTTGGACTGTGGACTTTTGAATTAATGCTGAAATGAGTTGAGACTTTGGAGGACTGTTGGGAAGGCATGATTCATATTGAAATGTGATATGGGATTTGGGAGGTGCCAGGGTGGAATGATATGGTTTGGCTCTGTGTCCCAACCCAAATCTCATCTTGTAGCTCCCATAAATCCCACATGTTGTAGGAGGGACCTGGTGGGAGATGACTGAATTATGGGACAGGTCTTTCCTGCGTTGTTCTTTAATAGTAATGGGTCTCATGAGACCTGATGACTTTACAAATGGGAGTTGCCCTGCACAAGCTCTCTTTTTGCCTGCCGCTGTCCATGTAAGATGTGACTTACTCCTCCTTGCCTTCCACCATGATTTTGAGGCCTCCCCAGCCATGTAGAACTGTGAGTCCAATTAAACCTTTCTTTTGTAAATTGTCCAGTCTCAGGTATGTCTTTATCAGAGGTGTGAAAACAGACTAATACACCAGTGAGTCACACACATTGAGACTGAGGTCCAAAAAGCCTGAATCCTTAGTCCCTAGTTATACACCAAGGTGGTGGCAAAGCCAGGATCACAGGTTCCAACTATTAAGTCCTGGTCTAATACCCATTCCCTCACCCTGAGAATCCCTGAAAATTGTAAAATGCCTATAGAGGGCAGGAAGCATCTCACTTTCTAGTACATAAGATACCTAGGATATGTACATAAGATACCTAATACTGAAAGTATCTTGCAGTAACTGCTTGATGGATGAACACAATAAAAAGGAACTTCCTTTAAATGATTATATTTAATTTAGATATTCCTCGAATTCAAATCCATCTCTCCTCCAAATTATTCTGAATTAATTAGGATTTATGATACTAGCATTAACTAAAGCAATTAATTACGTTCAACAGATTTCTAGAAAGGCTGGGCCTTTGAAATTTTATGAACTATTCACAACATTTGTAGAACTGTATATAAGAAAGCAAAAACTTAGAGACATAGGAACAAAGAATATTTAGAAATTCTGCTATGTATAAGAAACATATTTTAAGGGAATAAAATGTATCTTAAGGGAATAAAAATCCTGTCTCAAAACTTGTTTCAGTGATTTATATACATACAGTTTGTGCTAAGTCACAAAATATTTCCTACAGTGGATAGCCACGAAAAGTTTGAAAGCCTCTGTTGCAGAACTTACCATTTTTTTGGCATGTTCTTCACACAGAGGTGTCTGATGTGTAATGTCAAAAACTGGCACAGAGCACTGCTGTCCATCTGCAAACTTGGCTGTGCAACTTGAGAAGAGCTGCTGAGAGTGGTTCAAGAGGATATCTGGATTTTTTTAAAGTTAGGAATAAAACACACTGAAACTCTAATTTTTCAATTTCTATATAAAATTTGCTTGTTCCCTTACTTACGTTTAATAAGTACAAACTTTACTATCCATAATAAATATAAATATTACCCGTATCAGCACTAGCTCCTCTGAAGGGCTCTGTTTTGCTAATGGGATCCTGGCACCAGTCTCAACGACCATTCTGAACCAAATTGTGTTATTTGGAAAAGCAGGGCCATTTCCTTCTTAACAGGTGAACTCCACTTAAAGTTCCACTCAAAGTTTTTGCTTTTCGTTTTGAGATGAAGTCTCGCTCTGTTACCCAGGCTGAAGTGCAATGGCACAATCTCGGCTCACTGCCACCTCCACCTCCTGGGTTCAAGCAAGCGATTCTACTGTCTCAGCCTCCCGAGTAGCTGGGATTACAGGCATGTGTCACCACATCCAGATAATTTATCGTATTTTTAGTAGAGACAGGGTTTCACCATGTTGGTCAGGCTGGTCTCCAACTCCTGATCTCAAGTGATCCACCCGCCTCAGCCTCCCAAAGTGCTGGGATTACAGGTGTGAGCCACCACGCCCAGCCCAGACAAGGTATTTTTTAGAGATTATGATTGTTCACCACAAGCTGCCTAGCAGGTAGCCCAAGGATCCTGGATCAGCTTAACCATATATCATCTTTTCTATCTGAATGCAGTATTCTCTTACCCACAACCATATGAAGTCTACACATATTCACTAAGAGTATTATGTAAAATACAAAATTGAGATTATAGGCGTAAGCCACCGTGCCCAGCCAATGGTTTTCTTTTTTTAAACAGCTCTTAAAAGGAAAATTTTCTGCCTATGATACTTACAAAGAATAAAAATTTAAAGATATAATTATTAGAAACTCATCTTTCCAAATTTGAATACTTTGCTTCACATTTCCAGCACCAAACTCAAACTCACAACTTATGAAAAATTACTTTTAAATCAAAACTTTACTATTGGCCAGGCATAGTGGCTTGCACCTATACTCTCAGCACTGTGGGAGGCCAAGGTGGGCGGATTTATTGAGCCTCAGGAGTTCAAGATCAGCCTGGGCAACAAAAAAGTATGAAAATTAGTCGGGCATCGTGGTGCATGCCTGTAGTCCCAGGTACTCAGGAGGCTGTGATCACCTGAGCCCAGGGAGGTCAAGACTGCATGGAGTTGTGATTGTGTCATACACTCCAGCCTGGGTGACAGAGTGAGACCCTGCCTCTAAACAAACAAACCTGAGCTTTACATCATCAATATTTTTAAGCACTCCCTGCTTTTAGCTACTACATTTCCTTAAGACTTACCTTATATCTATTAAGTACCTTTGTGTTTTTCCTTTATGTTTTTTAGTTATAACTATAAAGCCTTTATTACATAGAAAGTGCTGCTGAAAAAGCTGTTCCAAGAACAGAAAAGAGGGCAAAAATTAAATAGATGGTAAAGATAAGTAATTGCTGCTATTTTTAAATGCTACCTAATTTTAAATATTCAATAAAAGTCACAGCAATAAGATTTCATCACCAATCTAAAGCTTCTTAACATAGGTTTTCCTCAATTATACTTTAAAAGAGATCTTCCTTCCTAGTCAGTGATGTTTGTTACCTTTCATTCATTTCAAATCAGCACTGTACTCATTAAAAAGAGTAAATTAATCTTACAGGAAAAAGTACTATAAAAGTATAAAACTGTGTACTGTCTTAGAAGACTAAAAACAGATTTTAATAATGTGATTTGATTTTGTCCATCAATGAGTGTTATAGCTCCTTCTTACAAGCTACCAAGAACCACCTGAGGGATCAGAATTCTATTAACAAAATATAATTAAGTGACAGACACTGGAGGAACCTGCTATTTGCTATCAATTTTGCTTATTTTTTGTGATTTTTGAATAAAAGAAGAAAAATTATTCAGAGGATGTCATGAAAATTATAAGTTACATAAAATTATTTTAAACATTAAATAGTTATGGTTTCAAAAGTAATTCACTTGATTTAAAAATGAAATATATAGCCCCAAATTAGGTGGCACTTTTTCAATGCACATTCCATTTAGTTGAAAGGATACGTTGGAAACAATGTCTGGTGAATGGAAGGGCTTTGTTAGTGCACTGTTCACCCTTCACGGTTCCACTGCATGCTGCTGGTTCCACCTCCCTCAACTTGGTCCGGCTTATGCTAAGGAAAGAAAAACACAAAATTAATTTTAAAAAAATGCTTTAAGAATCCAGGGTAATTTTTCAACATGATGTCACAGCTCTGTAACACTCTCATTATAATATCTATAGCATCTACAGTCACTAAATAAAATGCAAATGTGAGTTAAAGAAACACAGTATTACAATTACCAATTGTGTTATTTCCCTAATCTTCTTACATTCAAAGTAAATAATTACATCACAATATGTTTCAAGTATGTCTGTTTTTTTTTTTTTTTAAAGTGATGCTTTATTTCCCTTTTCTTCACAAAGAGGCAGTAGAGAAAAGTGATGAAGAACATGAGAGAAGAGTCAGAAAGACCTGGTTCTAAATCTCCGCTCTCCCTCTTACTAGCTGTGTGACTATGGGCATGTTGCCAGGCCTCATTTAAGTCTCAATTTTCTCATCTGTGAAGTAGAGACAATAAGGTACCTTGAGCTGGCAGGGTTGCTGGGAGCATAAAAAGATTAAGCACGTCTAAACCACTTATACACAGTATATAGTATTACATAGTAAACAGTCAGTGGTTGTTAGTCATGACTATGATTATCACCGTTATTAGGAATTGATTGCCTCATGCTGCTAAACCCATAAATCTGCAAAAAACTCTTCATCTCATACATGGGGAAGAGGATACTGACATGCAGAAATGGCTGAGTGGCTTTTATCCTCCAAGGTGAACTCACTTTAGATCCATTTTTTTTAAACTTTCTATTATATGTGCAATCCATGTTTCATTAAATTTTATCTCCACTTTGTACACTTAATGTTTAAATATTTTAACTTATTTAAAATCTTATGAATAAACAATGTATTCACATGGATCCATAAAAAAAATGAAAGAACACTAGGCAGTGAAGAATCAACTTCTCGCCCTTGCTCCCTAATTTGCCAGCCCCCACTCCCTCTATAATATGTATTCATTTTATTAGTTTGCAGATCATTCCAGTTTCTTTACACAAACATATAAAAACACAAATAAGTAACATTTAAATTCTTAGAAGTGGGCCAGGTGCAGTGGTTCACACCTGTAATCCCAGTACTTTGGGAGACAGAGGAGGGCTCCCAAAATCAAAAACAATCACTTGAGCCCAGGAGTTTGAGACCAGTCTGGGCAACACAGGGAGACCCCCATCTCTATTAAAAAAAGAAAAGAAAAAAGACAATTCTTAGAAGTACAAAACCTATCCTATCTACGTGACTCTATAAAGCATCACAAACCATTAGGCCTTTACAAGTCTGAGTATGAAGAAAAAATCTACTTAACGTACTGAGTTCAAGTCAGATATCACAAACAAAAAAATCTTTTGAGCTGTTTGTTTCTAGTATCTTTCTCAGGGTTTCAAAGGAATGATTTACACTAATTAGGTTAAGGCCACACAGAATCTAAATTACATATGAATTCACACAAAATATAAATAATACTTCTACCACAGTCATTAATTTCATATAAACACTGTTTATATGTCCATGGTGCTGCCTTAAAACCTGCCTTAACTAAGATTTCTGCAAGATTTGTTAGGATTATAAGAGTAGGGAAGTGGATCATAGAACTAAACAGTTTATTCATTATAGTTTATCTACCATTTCTTTAAAAAGTTTACATTAAATTTAGCCCTATAAAAAGAATATATAATTTCAAATAAATAAACCTTTACTATTCTGGCAGCTAAGCTCAAATTCTCTTGGTCTAGATTTAAACAGAAGGGTCTCTATATTAAAGGGATACTTCTCTTTTTTTATTTTGAGACAGAGTTTCGCTCTGTTGCCCAGGCTGGAGTGCAATGGTGTGATCTTGGCTGACTGCAACCCCCGCCTCCCGGGTTCAGGTGACTCCCCTGACTCAGCCTCCCGAGTAGCTGGGATTACAGGTGCCTGCCACCACGCCTGGTTAATTTTTTGTATTTTTAGTAGAGATGGGGTTTCACCAAGTTGGCTGGGCTGGTCTTTAACTCCTGACCTTGGGTGATCCACCTGCCTCAGCCTCCCAAAATGCTGGGATTACAGGCATGAGCCACCACACCCTGCCTAAAGGGATAATTTTCATTAAACACTCTAATAAACTGCTCAGCTATCTTCAAACACTAGTGTACAATACATTCCCTCATTTTCTTTATTCTAAACTTGCAAAATAACTATTGGTTTCATTTTTTAAAATTGCCTTATGTTTCAACAACCCCACAGACAAATAAAGGTAAAAATGGCCAGACACGGTGGCTCACATCAGTAAATCCCAGCACTTTGGGAGGCTGAGGCGGGTGGATCACGAGGTCAGGAGCTCGAGACCAGCCTGGCCAACATAGTGAAACCCCGTATCTACTAAAAATACAAAAAATTTAGCTGGGCGTGGTGGCGGGCACCTGTAATCCCAGCTACTCGGGAGGCTGAGGCAGAAGAATCACTTGAACCCACGAGGCGGAGGTTGCAGTGAACCGAGATCGCACCATTGCACTCCAGCCTGGGTGACAGAGTGGAACTCTGTCTCAGGAAAAAAAAAAAAAAAAAAGTAAAAATGCTTGATGTAATGTTAGATATATTTTATTATCCAAATAAGCCCAAGAAAACAAAGGGAATTACCAAAACTTTTTCATGTTTTTCACATTTAAAAAATCTACTACAGGATTCCCCTTGACGTGCTCTATTGCATCCCCCATAAATGATGTTTTCATACAAACAACATTAGTCACTGTACAATTGTGGGCTGCAAGATACTTAATTTGGGTTCACATACTTGAAGCTATTTCAATGGCTTATTTCACTTACTCATCAATAAATACGACAAAGTTATTTGATAGGAAAGACTAACATTTAGCTTGTATACAAACTATATCTTATTTTATTGAGAAGGAGTCTCCCTCTGTCACCCAGGCTGGAATGCAATGGTGCAATCTCAGCTCAATGCAAGTTCTGCCTCCCAGGTTCAAGCAATTCTCCCACAGCAGCCTCCTGAGTAGCTGGGACTACAGGTGCATGCCACCACGCCCAGCCACCATGCCTGGCCAACAAACTGTAAAGGATCCAGGCCGGGCGCGGTGGCTCAAGCCTGTAATCCCAGCACTTTGGGAGGCTGAGACGGGCGGATCACGAGGTCAGGAGATAGAGACCATCCTGGCTAACACGGAGAAACCCCATCTCTACTAAAAAATACAAAAAACTAGCCGGGCGAGGTGGCGGGCACCTGTATTCCCCGCTACTCGGGAGGCTGAGGCAGGAGAATGGCGTGAACCCAGGAGGCGGAGCTTGCAGTGAGCTGAGATGCGGCCACTGCACTCCAGCCTGGGGGACAGAGCGAGGCTCCGTCTCCAAAAAAAAAAAAAAAAAAAAAAAGGATCCAAGCCGGGCACGGTGGCTCATGTCTGTAATCTCAGCACTTTGGGAGGCCAAGGCAGGCAGACTACCTTAGGTCAGGAGTTCGAGATCAGCTTGGCCAACATGGTGAAACCCTGTCTCTACTAAAAATACAGAACAATTAGCCAGATGTGGTGAAGGGTGCCTGTAATCCCAGCTACTCGGGAGGCTGAGGCAGGAGAATCGCTTGAATTCGGGAGGTGGAGCTTGCAGGGAGCCGAGACAGTGCCATTGCACTCCAGCCTGGGCAACAAGAGTGAAACTCCATCTCAAAAAACTGAAAAATTAATAAACGGTCCACATTAGAAGGCAGCCATTAAACTTTTAATTTCTAAAATATGTAATGCCAACCTTTTATATATCTTTTTTTTGAAACTGGGACTTTGATACCAAAAATATCAAATAGAGGGCAGCATGCAACTAAGAGTTGACTTTCGTGACCCCAGAATATAATGTAATATAAAAAGCTGCCGGCCAGGCACAGTGGCTCATGCCTGTAATCCTACCACTTTGGGAGGCCTGTGGAGGGCAGATCAGGTCAGGAGTTCATGACCAGCCTAGCCAACATAGTGAAACCCCGTCTCTACTAAAAATACAAAAAATTAGCCAGGCATAGTGGCGTGTGCCTGTAGTCCCAGCTACTCGGGAGGCTGAGGGAGAAGAATTGCTTGAACCCAGGAGGTGGAGGTTGTGGAGAGCCAAGATTGTGCCACTGCACTCCAGCCTGGGCAACAGAGTGAGACTCATCAAAAAAAAAAAAAAAAAGCTGCCAATCACCAAAGAATGATTATGATACATTGTTACATGATTATCAGCCATACATTGGCCCATAAACTTTTCACTAATCATGGGTGACACAACCGAATATCATCCAATCAATCTGAAAACTGTAACAGGGTCCATCTTGGTGTTTGTTTGTTGTGGCAGTTATCATTAATGTTTTTTAAATATCGCTGACGTCACTTTGGAAGATGTTCTGAAAGTAACCAGTTAAGAATCGTAGATATATACAGTTTTCCATACAAATGCCAAATTTTTCCAAACTCATTGTATAGTCTTTTACATCTCTGACAAGATCATGATAATATATTAGACTCAGCATACATATTTACATACAAATTGGTTCATGCTGGACAATTCTACTAAAAGTATACACCTGAAAGCATTATATCATATAAATGTTAGATACCATTATTTTATAATCTGTGTCAAACTGAGTAAATTCCTTCAACAAATAGAGAACAGACCTTCATTTATTCAATTATATTCACTCATTCATCAATACTGGAGATTTAGGAACAAACTTGTTCCTGCTCTCATGGAAATTACTGTCTAGCATGAGAGACAGACATTAATATAGGTATAAAATTCTACAATTAAACAGAATACAGAGCACAGTAGGCATACATAGTAGAGGGAACCTAACATAGTCCAGGGAATCAGGAAATATATCTCTAAGAAGATAAGTCTCTGAGTAAGCTGAGACCTGAAGGATGTTCTAGAACAAATACTAGATCCAGAGGACTGAGAGGTCTAGGAGTCAGGCAACATGATTTGGGTGTAAGGGAAGAGTAGGCTGCAGCCATTACATATGGTATATTAGATTCTTCAAACAACTCTAACCTGTTCCACTTCTAGAAAACTCTTAAGGGCACAGTGCATCCATGTGAGACACGCAACTGAAAATTAGGTCACTTTATTACAACAAATGAAAAGCAAAATACACAACACTAAAAATATCAAAAAAAGGCATATAAGTAACATGACCAATAACTACAAAATAAAGGTTATATTTTAACACTTTATTTATTTATCTTTTTTTTGCTGTTTGAGGCAGAGTCTTGCTCTGTCGCCTAGGCTGGAATGTGGTGTCACAATCTTGGCTCACTGCACCTCTGCCTCCTGGGTTCAAGCGATTCTCCTGCCTCAGCCTCCTGAGTAGCTGGGACTACAGGCGCCCACCACCATGCCCAGCTCATTTTTGTGCTTTTAGTGGAGACAAGGTTTCACTATGTTGGCCAGGCTGGTCTCAAATTCCCGACCTTGTGACCTGCCCACCTCGCCCTCCCAAAGTGCTGGGATTACAGGCGTGAGCCACAGCGCCCGGCCAACATTTCATTTTAAAACCTTTTTATTTCCTCGACTGCCTTATGATCGTTACATAAAAATGAGACCATACAAACTAAGTATTTTTTCGTTTTATCAATAATCCCACCATCTAGAATATTTTGGTACATAAATTCCTAAATTTTTTCTCTATATATATACTAAAAGTTGTCATTTGAAAATATAATAACTGGCCAAGCATGGTAGCTCACGCCTGTAATCCCAGCACTTTGGGAGACCGAGGTAGGTGGATCACCTGAGGTCAGGAATTCCAGACCAGCCTGGACAACATGGCGAAACTCTGTTTCCACTAAAAACACAAAAATTAGCTGGGTGTGGTGGTGAGCGCCTGTAATCCCAGCTACTCAGGAGGCTGAGGCAGAAGAATCGCTTGAACCTGGGAGGCAGAGGCAGCTGAGATCACATCATAGCACCACAGCCTAGACAAGAAGAATGAAACTCCGTCTCAAAAAAAAAAAAAAGAAAATGTAATAACTAAAAAGTGTGAAATAGGCTGGTCCATGTGCAGGGGTGTTTATAAGTAATTTATCACAACCAGTTACAGATTTCTTTCTTCCTTCTTCACTCCCACTGCTTCACTTGACTAGCCTTAAAAGAAAAAAAATTTTAAAAATGTGTGAAATAATAAAAAATAGCCGGGTACAGTGGCTCACACCTGTAATCCCAGCACTTTGGGAGGCCAAGGAGGGCGGATCACAAGGTCAGGAGATTGAGACCATCCTGGCTAACACGGTGAAACTCTGTTTCTACTAAAAACACAAAAAATCAGCTGAGGGTAGTGGTGGACGCCTGTAGTGCCAGTTACTCGGGAGGCTGAGGCAGGAGAATGGCATGAACCCAGGAGGCGGAGCTTGCAGTGAGCCGAGATCGCACCACTGCACTCCAGCCTGGGCAACAGTGAGACTCTGTCTCAAAAAAAAAAAAAAAAAAAAAAAAAAAGAAATAATAAATAATAAACTCAAAGAAGCTGGCCTTCTATCAGGAGGTTGAGGCTGTAGTGACCCGTGATCACACCACTGCATTCCAGCCTGGGCGACAGACAGAGACCTTGTCTGAACAATAACAAAAAGAATCAGAATTTAACTTTACTTCCTTAAAGTAAGACAATATTTTGAATTTTTATTTTTATTTTGGAAAGCAGTCCCACTCTATAGCCCAGGCTCCTGGAGCACAGTGGCATGATCTCTGCCCGCTGCAACCTCCTCCTCCCAGGCTAAAGCCATCCTCCCACCTCACCATCCCTAGTAGCTGGGACTACAGGCGCACACCACCACACCTGGCTAATTTTTGTATTTTTTAGTAGAGATGGGGTCTCACCACGTTGTCCAGACTAATCTCAAATTCCTGACCTCGAGTGATCTACCCACCTCAGCCTACCAAAGTGCTGGGATTACAGGTGTGAGCCACTGCGCCCAGCCATGTTTTGAAATTTTAAAATTCAATTTAGTGCTTTAAATGTGTATTTCAGTTAAAAGTAATAACCAAGAGGGGCAGTGGCTCGTGCCTGTGATCCCAGCACTTTGGGAGGCCAAGGTAGGCAGATCACCTGAGGTCAGGAGTTCAAGACCAGCCTGGCCAACATGGTAAAACCCCATCTCTACTAAAAATACAAAATTGGCTTGGCATGGTAGCAGGCACCTGTAATCCCAGCTACTTGGGAGGCTGAGGCAGGAGAATTGCTTGAACCAGGGAGGTGGAGGTTGCCATGAGCCAAGATTGTGCCACTGCACTCCAGCCTGGGTGACACGGCAAGGCTCCATCTCAAAAAAATTGGAAAAAAAAAAAAAAAGAAAAATAACCATAATTAAAATATATATAAAAAACAAAATTCTGTTATACAAATATGTATTTATATATACACAACAGATACTACATACATTTTTTATATAGAAGATATTTTATGTTTATATATGTATAACAGAATTCTGTAATCAGTTTAGAAAATATAACTTTGGATTTTTGAAACATTTTATAGATATAAACTAAGGTATTACTGTACTAAGGTTTTCACCATTACCACCAAAACGGTAATATGCCAAAATTTCTAAAATATCAGATAACTCTACATTTCCAATATACAGATTTTCATGAATGGAATATTATATAAACATGACGAATCATGTTTTCAAAAGAATCCTGAAGAACACAGGGAAATGGCTATGGTATACTTTTGAGGGAAAACTAGAAAACTCGAACTATTGTCATGAGAATTAATGTAATTAATAATTAAGACTTAATGTCATGAGAAAGTGGTCATAATTCAGTGATAAACGGACAAAAGCATTTATGGAAACAAACGAAAATAATGTAGAGAACATGATCTCAATTTTGCTTTTTAATATAAACACGACTTGGTGGAAAATTTATACGCTCACACACACACACAAACACACACAAACACACACACAAAGACTAGAAGGAAACAGAATCAAAATGTTAACAGTGCTCATTCTGTCTTGTGAATGGCAACATGAAGATTTTTCCTTTCTCATTTGTGTATTTTTAAAATTTTCCAAAATAAACAAGTATCTGCATTATAAACAGAAGGAATTTTTTCTTTAAAAAAAATCAATGTAATAAAATACTTGCACAAATAATCTGTGAGGTAATGTAAATATTAACAGAAAACAGACTGAAAAGGCCAGCTACAGCGGCTAACACCTCTAATCCCATTCTAATCCCAACACTTGAGACCAGCCTGGGCAATATAGGGAGACTCTCATCTCTACAAAAAAATTTTTTAATCAGCTGGGTATGCTTTCATGTGCCTATAGTTCCAGCTACTCAGGAGGCTGAGGTGGGAGGATCATTTGAGCTCAGCAGTGAGTTATGATCGTACCACTGCACTTCACCCTGGGCAACAGAGCAAGACCCTGTCTCTAAAAACAAAAAACAAAAACCAACACTGAAAAGAAACTCAAATAACACAAGTAAATAAACATAAAATACTACTTTTGTAGTTAAAAATCTATAAATGTTACTTTTAAATAACATGAAATTTCTAAGCATTGTATTTTTTTTTTTTAGCCAGGTAACATTCTCAAATCTTTAATGAATAAATTCTAATCAAACTTCAGCAAACTTTTAGCAATGCTTTAATTTTACTGTTAGCTCATGGCAGTATTATTTTGACACCTGCAGCACTTTAACAAAGCAAGAAAACCAAAACATGATGTTTAAATGTTTGCGACTTAGTGGCCATCTCCCATTGTGCCTCAACTATCCTCTCACAAAATAAAGAAAGCAAACTGAGATGAGTCCCTTAAGAATAGGTTGCTGTGGCTCTAACCTGGTTCGACTGCATGCAGCTCTCCGCAGTTCTTGTATTAACTGACCAGTGCATTCTGGTTCTTTACTGGCCGCCTGCAGCAAAGCTTTCCTAAATGTATGCCGGCATTTCTTTTGACGAGATTCTGCCCGCTCCAGGCGGCACAGGTGCTTATATTTCTGCTGAAAGTAAGTGCAAAGTTGGGTCACCCTGGAGCTCCTACTCTCCGCATCATCATCATCTGACCTGGAAAGTGCAGGGAGAGAAATGAAAAACTGGTTACACATTAGGCTCGTTTTAGACAGGGGAAAAGAGAATTAGGAACTGTGGCCGAATGCACAGGTTTACAACTTTTGTGGCTTGCATTGGGAGTTATACCTGATGTAAATGACGAGTTGATGGGTGCAGCACACCAACATGGCACAAGTATACATATGTAGCAAACCTGCACGTTGTGCACATGTACCCTACAACTTGAAGTTTAATAATAATAAATAAATTAAATTTAAAAAAAAAAAAAAAACTTTTGTGGCATGTGAGCACATACTTCACACAATTAGAGTAAGAGAATTCCAATAGAGCTGAAATAAGTACAGTATTTCAACAATAAGGACAGAGTTAATCCAGTGCTTTCAGAAACAGCCTTGTTAGCATGGCATCGGTAGACACTTAACATGCCAGTGTCTTCTAAATTTTAAGTGATTAGAGACTCTAGAGGAAAAAATTCATTTCTTTACCTTTACTTACTAAAATGTCTGAGTAAATGACATGACAGTTATGAGGAAACAAACAGCATAATTTCATAAAAGGCAGGTCATACCAGAAATAGGGCAGCGAATTCTAACAGTTTATTATCTAAGAGCTGCCCTTTTAAACAGTTTGGTTTTTAACTACCTTTTTCTTGCTAACCACCTAAAGAAATTTGGTTGTAGGGATAGTATCGATTCTACCCCCCTTTTTTTTTTTTCTTTTTTTGCGGGGTGGAGACAGTCTCGCTGGAGTGCAGTTCATGTGATCTCGGCTCACTGCAAGCTCCGCCTCCCGCCACCACACCGAGCTAATTTTTTTGTATTTTTAGTAGAGACGGCGTTTCACCATGTTAGCCAGGATGGTCTCGATCTCCTGACCTCGTGATCCGCCTGTCTCAGCCTCCCAAAGTGCTGGGATTACTGGCGTGAGCCATCGCGCCCAGCTTTCTACCATGTATTTTTTTTTTAACTATGGAAGTATCCTAGACAGCATTTAATAAGTCAGGGATTACATACAGGATTTTCCATCACATGCTAAATGTGATTAACTGGTGTCCTGGCTAAATGCTACGTGGAAGTGATGCTGAAGGAACATCTAAGCAGAGGTTAGTTAGCAATGTCTACCACCAGCAAGGTTTAAAAGGCCACTTTTTTATGGAACAAATGTGATCTTACTTTTTACCGTTAGGGATAATGCACTCTGGACTTGGAAACTGACCTGTTATTTTAGCTTCTTTCTCTTCTATCGTAGGTAAATACCACACATGTGACACCATGGACTATATATTATCTTACCAATCTTCTGCTATTCATTGCTTGGTTTCTCTTAAGTGATATTATTATTCTTTCCTTCAGCATAGCCTATAACAGCCTACTTTATAAACTTCTACTTAGTATCTCTCCTAAGAAGCACATTCTCATCAGTATAGTTTTTACTACAGATCTACCAATTGAAGGATTTTACTTCAATCTTTTCATTTACTCAACATTCAACATTTACTGTTTATCTATTATGCTCAGCACTACAGACGAGAGACCAACATTTCAAAGAGTTTGCAATGCAATTTAGACAAGATAAACACTTACCAAAAGTTAAAACAATTCAAAAAAGAATAAAATCAGTAACAAGAACAGTGGGGCAGACAGGCCAATGATTCAAACATCTGACCACAAATCAGAAAAATCTGTGAGCACTTAAAAGTTTCAGACTCCTAGGAGCTACCCCAAATCTACTGAACAGAAATCTCCATGGTATAGGGCCCAGGATTCCTCATTTTGAATTTTTCCCTGACCTCTGACAGAAAGTCTACACTTGCGAGTTCTCGTAGAGCTAGCAAGTGTGATAAATATCTTTCACACAAGACAGAAAACAGTAAAGTATCACAACAGAGGTCAGGGTAAGGTGTTACTGAAGTTCACTGGAAAGACAGCTGGAAGGCCTGGATGCAGTGGCTCACGCCTGTAATCCCAGCACTTTGGGAGGCCAAGGTGGGCAGATCACTTGAGGTCAAGAATTCTACTAACATGGCAAAACCCTGTCTCTACTAAAAATATAAAAAGTACCCAGGTGTAGTAGTGTATTCCTATAATCCCAGCTACTCAGGAGGCTGAGGCAGGAGAACCATTTGAACCTGAGAGGTGGAGGTTGTAGGAAACTGAGACAGCAACAGTGCACTCCATCCTGGGTGACAGAGCAAGATTTTGCCTCAACAAAATAAATAAATAAATAAATAAATAAATAAATAAATAAATAAATAACTCTGCTGGAAGAAAAGAAAGGCTCTGCAGAGGAGGTGACAGCAGAAATGAACCCTGAAGAAAGAGGACCTCACACAAATAGAAAACGTAAGCCAAGATACAGAGATAGACAGGATGGTGAAGAGCAAGAATGTAAGTAGCTTGCTGTGGCTAAGGTAAGGGGTCTATAAGGGAATAATGATAGGTAAGGTTAGCTTTCTAAACTTAAATATCAAATTAAAGAGTTTAACCTTTATTCCACAGGCAAAGCAGGAGACTTGTAATTTTTTAAATTTTGCACTCCTAACTGCTAAGCTTTGTAATTGTTAAGAAAACACAATAACGGAGGCGTGCCATGACAATGATTACAGTCAGCAGCAGATATAAAATCAATGGAAGAAGAGAGAGAAGAGTAAAACTCCGGGAAAGAGATAACAAGGATCCATGCTAGGATGGAAGGAGGAGGATTGGAGAGCGTGAGGCAATCTGCATGCATAAAGACATGTATAAAGACAAGCTTTGTCAGCTGGCAAGGACCAGGGAAGGGACAATAAGCAGGCAGCAGTTTCCACCAGCAAAGACTGGGAAGAAGAACAGTAACATAATGTATAAAACAAAGAACTAAAAATACAAAAAAATTAGCTTGGCATGATCGTGCATGCCTGTAGTCCCAGCTACTTGGGAGGCTGAAGCAGGAGAATCACTTGAACCCAGGAGACAGAGGTTGCAGTGAGCGAAGATCACAAGCCACTGCCCTCCAGCCTGGGCGACAGAACAAGACTCCATCTCAAAAACAAAACAAAACAAAACAAACAAACAAACAAAAACATATAACGGCCATTATCATAATTGAACTAACTCACTTTGGTGACTCAGTATGAAGGATTAGAAAGTCAATGACTCCATGGCTCAGAATCTGCATAACTAGGAAAATAGAAGTCTCATTCATACAAAAAAGGAAAGGCAGGTCTTGAAGGGAAGGCAAAGCTTGGGTCGATAATCAGTTGCCAAAATTGTTACTTTAAAAAGATGCACCTGCGCCCCTGCCACTGCTATCACCACCTCAGTGTCACCTGGCTCCAGTCCCGCTCTTAGGACAGCACTGCCACAGCTGCATAGCCCTGCCTGCCTCCTGTGCTGCGCAGCCACTGCGTGTGCCCCAGATGGTGCTGTACCCCCAGGACTGGCTTAAAATAGCGAAGTGATCATCATGGCCGATGAGAGGCAGGACTGGATTGCAGCTCCCACAGACAGAGCAGAGTGCAGAGGCTCGCATAGTGAATTTTAGCTCCAGAACAACTGCAAGAACAAACCAGGAATCCCAAGAGGACCCACAGACCCTCTGAAGGAAGTGGACTGCTCCTGCAGGACCTGGAGACATTCCAAATACTGTGAGTGCCCAAACTGCAGAAGTAGGAAAGGGAGATCCTCTGCTCCGAACACACACCCGCGCTGGGGAACCTGAAGGTCTGGTTTACAGGAGAAGTTTCCGACCTTACCTGGACTTGAGTCAATTTAGAGAGCTGAGCAAAATACAGGGGTAGAGGAAGCAGCGGGAAAGGTTCCGGGAGCTCACTGGTTCCCCAAGCAGGTCATTCCTGCCTGGCATCACAGAGATCTTTTGGGAGGGCAGCCAGAGGCATGGGGAAAATGCCACAGGGAGAAGGAAATCTCCAGCTGAACTTTGTAACAATCTGAACTGGGTGAGAAGCCTCCTGGTCAGAATGTGGAGGAGGCCACGAATCCTGTGGGCAGACTCCACAGGTGGGGAAAGAACCAAAGCCCTTTTCTTTCCCAGCTGGGAGGCAGGTAGCCTGGGGCAAGTTCTCCAGTCCTGCTCACCCACTGCCTGGAAACAGACTGGGCTATTAGGTGGGGCATGGTGGGAGTGAGGCTGGCCCTTCAGATTGTGTGGGAGCTGGGTGAGGTCTATGACTGCTGGCTTTCCCCCACTTCCCTGACAACCTACGTGATTCAGCAGAGGCAGCCATAATCCTCCTAAATACACAACTCCATTGACCTGGGAACCTTTGCCTAGACACATTGTCACGAGGTTATCCAAAGTTAAGACGAAGAAAAGAATCTTAAGAACTGTGAGACAGAAGCACCAGGTAACCTAAAAAGGAAAACCTATGAGATTAACAGCAGATTTCTCAAGAGAAACCCCACAAACTAGAAGGGATTGGGCCCTATCTTCAGCCTCCTTAAACAAAACAATTGTCAGCCAAGAATTTTGTATCCAGCAAAACTAAGCATCACATATGAAGGAAAGATACAGTCGTTTTCAGACAAACAAATGCTGAGAGAATTCACCATTACCAAACCACCACAAGAACTGCTAAAAGGAGCTCTAAATCTTGAAATGAATACTGGAAACACATCAAAACAGAATCTCTTTAAAGCACAAATCATATAGGACCTATAAAACAAAAATACAAGTTAGAAAGTAAAACAAAAAACCAAAGCACACAGGCAACAAAGAGCACAATGAAAGCAATGGTACCTCATATTTCAATACTAACATTGAATGTAAATAGCCTAAATGCTCCACTTAAAAGATACAGAACCACAGAATGGATAAGAACCCACCAACCAACCATCTGCTGCCTTCAGAAGACTCACCTAACATATAAAGACTCACATAAACTTAAAGGCACAGAAAAAGGCATTTCATGCAAATGAACACCAAAAGCAAGCAGGGGTAGCTATTCTTATATCAGACAAAACAAACTTTAAAGCAACAGCAGTTAAAAGAGACAAAGAGGGATATTATATAATAGTAAAAGGCCTTGTCCAACAACTGCAGAATACACACGTTCTATTCAATAGCACACGGAACTTTCTCCAAGATAGAACCATATGCTAGGCCACAAAACGAGCCTCAGTAAATTTAAGAAAATTGAAATTATATCAAGCACTCTCTCAGACCACAGTGGAATAAAACTGGGAATCAACTCCAAAGCGAACCTTCAAAACCACGCAAATACGTAGAAATTAAATAACCTGCTCCTGAAAGAGCATTGGGTCAAAACCAAAATCAAGATGGAAATTTAAAAATTCTTCAAATTGAACAACAATAATAACACAACCTATCAAAACCTCTTGGATACAGCAAAGGCAGTGCTAAGAGGAAAGTTCATAGCCCTAAACGCCTACATCAAAAAGACTGGAAGAGCACAAACTGACATTCTAAGGTCACACATCAAGGAAGCAGAGAAACAAAAACAAACTAAACCCAAACCCAGCAGAAGAAAGGAAATAACCAATATCAGAGCAGAACTAAATGAAACTGAAACAAATAAACAAAATACAAAAGATAAATGAAACAAAAAGCTGGTTCTTTGAAAAGATAAATAAAATTGATAGGCCATTAGCAAGATTAACCAAGAAAAGAAGAGAGAAAATCCAAATAACCTCAATAAGGAATAAAACAGGAGATGTTACAACTGATACCACTGAAATACAAAAGATCATTCAAGGCTACTATGAACACCTTTATGTACATAAACTAGAAAACCTAGAAGAGATAGATAAATGATAAATTCCTGTAAAAATACAACACTCCTAGCTTAAATCAAGAAGAATTAGATACCCTGAGCAGACCAATAACAAGCAGCAAGATTAAAATGGTAATTTAAAAATTACCAACAAAAACCATTCCAGGACCAGACTTATTCACAGCAGAATTCTACCAGACATTCAAAGAAGAATTAGTACCAATCCTTATGACACTATTCCACAAGATAGAGAAAGAAGGAACCCTCCCTAATTCATTCTGTGAAGCCTAATACCAAAACCAGGACATAACCAAAAAAGAAAACCACAGACCGATATCCCTGATGAACACAGATGCTAAAACCCTTAACAAAATATTAGCTAACCGAATCCAACAACTTATCAAAAAGATAATTCACCATGTCAAGTGAGTTTCATACCGGGATGCAGAGATGGTTTAACATAAGCAAGTCAAGAAATGTGATACACCACATAAACAGAATTAAAAACAAAAATCACCTGATCATCTCAATATATGCAGAAAAAGCATTTGAAAAAATCCAGCATCCCTTTATGATTAAAACTTTCAGCAAAATTGGCATACAAGGGACGTACCTCAATATAATAAAAGCCATCTATAACCCACAGCCAACAAAATACTGAATGGGGAAAAGTTTAAAGCATTCCCTCTGAGAACTGTAACAAGACAAGGATGCCCACTCTCACCACTCCTCCTCAACATAGTACTGGAAGTCCTAGCTGGAGCAATTAGATAAGAGAAAGAAATAAAGGGCATCCAAATCAGTAAAGAGGAAGTCAAACTGTCACTGTTTGCCGACGATCTGATCGTTTACCCTTGAAATCCATTAAGACTACAGAAAGCTCCTAGAACTGACAGAAGAATTCAGCAAAGTGTCTGGATACAAGATTAATATACGTAAATCAGTAGCTCTTCTATATAGCAACAGCGACCAAGCAGAGAATCAAATCAAGAACTCAATCTGTTTTATAATAGCTGCAAAATAAAATAATAATAAAAAAATACTTAGGAATATACCTAACAAAGGAGGCGAAAGACCTCTACAAAGAAAACTACAAAACACTGCTGAAAGAAATCATGGATGACACAAACAAATGGAAACACATCCCATGCTCATGGATGGGTAGAATCAATATTGTGAAAATGACCATACTGCCAAAAGCACTCTACAAATTCAACATATTCCCAATCAAAATACCACCTCATTCTTCACAAAATTAGAAAAAACAATTCTAAAATTCCTAAGGAACCAAAAAAGAGCCCACATAGCCAACACAAGACTAAGCAGAAACAACAAACCTGGAAGCATCACACTACCTGATTTCCAACTATACTATAAGGCCACAGTCACCAAAAAAGCATGGTATTGGTATAAAAATAGGTACATAGACCAATGGAACAGAATAGAGAACCCAGAAATAAACTCAAATATTTACATCCAACTAATCTTTGACAAAGCAAACAAAAACATAAAGTGGAAAAAGAACACCCTTTCAACAAATGGTGCTGGGATAATTGGCTAGCCACGTGTAGGAGAATGAAACTGGATCCTCATCTCTCACCTTACACAAAAATCAACTCAAGGTCAATTAAGGACTTAAATCTAACACCTGAAACTATAAAAATTCTAACATTGGAAAAACACTTCTAGATATTGGCTTAGGCAAGGAGTTCATGACAAGAACCCAAAAGCAAATGCAGTAAAAACAAAGATAAATAGCTGGGACATAATTAAACTAAAGAGCTTTTGCACAGCAAAAGGAACAGTCAGCAGAGTAAACAGACAACCCACAGAGTAGGAGAAACTCTTCACAATTTATATATCTGACAAAGGATATATAGATATTGATATATAGATAGAACAATATATAGATATTGTTAATATCCAGAATTGACAACGAACTCAAACAAATCAGTAAGAAGAAAACAAACAATCCCAATAAAAAGTGGGCTATGTTCAGCTGGGCGCAGTGGCTCGTGCCTGTAAGTCCAGCATTTTGGGAGGCCAAGGCAGGCGGATCACGAGGTCAGGAGATCGAGACCATCCTGGCTAACACGGTGAAACCCCGTCTCTACTAAAAATACAAAAAATTAGCCAGGCATGGTGGTGGGCACCTGTAGTCTCAGCTACTTGGGAGGCTGATGCAGGAGAATGGCGTGAACCCAGGAGGCAGAGCTTGCAGTAAGCCGAGATGGCGCCACTGTACTCCAGCCTGGGCGACAGAGTGAGACTCCATCTCAAAAAAAAAAAAAAAAAAAAAAAAAAAGGTGGGCTAAGGACATGAATAGACAATTCTCAAAAGAAGATAAACAAATGGGCAACAAACATATGGAAAAATGCTCAACATCACTAATTGCAAATTTGATTTGCAGGGAAATGCAAATTAAAACCACAATGCGATGCCATCTTACTCCTGCAAGAATGGCCATAATCAAAAAATCAAAAATCAGTAGATGTTGGCGTGGATGTGGTGATCAGGGAATACTTCTACACTGCTGGTGGGAATGTAACTAGTACAGCCACTATGGAAAACAGTGTGGAGATTCCTTAAAGAACTAAAAGAAGAACTCCCATTTGACCCAGCAGTCCCACTACCAGGTATCTACCCAGAGGAAAATAAGTCATTATGCGAAAAAGATACTTGCACACACATTTATAGTAGCACAATTCACAACTGCAAAATCATGGAACCAACCCAAATGCCCATCAGTCAACAAGTGGATAAAGAAAACTGTGGTGTGTGTATATGTATATATGTGTGTGTGTGTGTGTATGATGGAATACTACTCAGCCATAAAAAGGAATGAATTAATGGCATTTGCAGTGACCTGGATGAGACTGGAGACTATTATTCTAAGTGAAGTAACTCAGAAATGGAAACCCAAACATCCTATGTTCTCACTGATATGTGGGAGCTAAGCTATGAGGACCCAAAGGCATAAGCAAGATACACTGCACTCTGGGGACTTGGGGGGAAGGGAGGAAGGGGAGCAAGGGATAAAAGACTACAAATAGGGTGCAGTGAATACTGATCAGGTGATGGGTTCACCAAGATCTCACAAATCGCCACTGAAAAGCTTACTCATGTAACCAAATACCACCTGGACCCCAATAACCTATGGAAAACGGAAAAAATAAAAATAAAAAAGATGCTATTACTGCAGAATGGAAGGACTAAATCAGTGCTTCTCAAGTTAAGTGTGGAAAGACGCACTTGGATGCTGAGGCATGTTACATGATTACACAATTTTCTAAAGCTTATTCATAATTTCCACACTTATTCTATCACAGACCAGTAATAAGCAGTTTGTAGACTGACACAGGTCCACAGGCCAACCCTTGTAAGGACATAATTTAGAACATCTCCAGGATGCTTCCCACTTCTAAGATCAATGACAACGGTATTTCAAATCTGGTTGCTGATGAAGAGTAGGAAACAGAAGAGAAAGGCCAGTTTCCCTTCATTTAGCAGTGACAAAACCTGGCACCTAATGCATTCTCAGTATGTGTTTGTTTCCTTCCTTCTTTAACTTTCCATATCTGTGAAATGAGATACACCTAGCCTACCCCCCCAAGATTGTTAAGAAAAAGGAGAGAAATGATACCTGTGAAGTGACAATATAAATACAGATATTGTTATTACTAAAATGTTATTAACAACCCTACAGAGCAGCAAATTCTACACCTGATATTCTAAGATTCCAGGCTTGTCCATAATCTCAAGGCATGACATGAACTTCTCCAAATGAAATTCATTTTAATTTACTTTATTAAGACAACCAAACAGCAAAATGGTAATACCTCTAATAAAAATAGGAGAATCAGAAAGAGGCATACATATTAAGAAAAATATTGGCCGGGCGCGGTGGTTCAAGCCTGTAATCCCAGCACTTTGGGAGGCCGAGACGGGCGGATCACGAGGTCAGGAGATCGAGACCATCCTGGCTAACACGGTGAAACCCCATCTCTACTAAAAATACAAAAAACTAGCCGGGCGAGGTGGCGGGCGCCTGTAGTCCCAGCTACTCGGGAGGCTGAGGCAGGAGAATGGCGTGAACCCGGGAGGTGGAGCTTGCAGTGAGCCGAGATGGTGCCACTGCACTCCAGCCTGGGCGACAGAAAGAGACTCCCTCTCAAAAAAAAAAAAAAAAAAGAAAGAAAAATAATGAGTTTAGTTTTAGAAATGCTGAATTTAAGGTATTGACCAAATACGTGATGAGAAATATCCAACAAGCAGTTCAAACTCAAAAGATTTATCGTTAGACATGAGTAAAAGATTTAGCAGTCATTCAGGCCGGGCGCGGTGGCCCACACCAGTAATTCCAGCACTTTGGGTGGCCGAGGTGGGAGGATCATGAGGTCAGGAAATCGAGACCATCCTGGCTAACACTGTGAAACCCTGTCTCTACTAAAATAACTGGGCGTGGCGGCGGGCGCCTGTAGTCCCAGCTACTCCAGAGGCTGAGGCAGGAGAATGGCGTGAACCCGGGAGGCGGAGCCTGCAGTGAGCCGAGATCATGCCACTGCACTCCAGCCTGGGTGACAGTGCAAGACTCCGTCTCAAAAAAAAAAAAAAAAAAAAAAAAGATTTGGGAGTCATTCACAAAAAGATAACAAGCAAACCGAGTTAGAATGGCTATCATTAAAAAGACAT
This sequence comes from Chlorocebus sabaeus, assembly GCF_047675955.1. Lineage (NCBI taxonomy): Eukaryota > Metazoa > Chordata > Mammalia > Primates > Cercopithecidae > Chlorocebus > Chlorocebus sabaeus. Next base: position 93,520,256 of record NC_132913.1, read on the forward strand.
AAAATAACAGATAATGGCTACAAAGTGGAGAAACAGGAACTCTTATACACTGTTGGTGGGAATCTAAATTAGTACAACCTCTATGGAAAACAGTATAAAGATTTCTCAAAGTAAAAATATAACTATAGAACTACCATTCAACCCAGCAATCCCATTACCAGGTATCTACTCAAAGGAAAATAAGTCAATGTATCAAAATTATATCAGCACTCTTATGTTTATAACAGCACTATTCAGAATCACAAAGAATAGAATCAACCTAAGTGTCCATCAGTGGACAAATGGATAAAGAAAATGTGTTGCATGTATACACAATAGAATGCTATTGAGCCCAAAAAAAGAATAAAATCATGTCTTTTGCAGTAACATATGTAGAACTGGAGGCTTATTATAAGTGAAACAAGCTAGGCACAGAAAGACAAGTATCACATGTTCTCACTCATAAGTGGGTACCAAAAACCATGTTCACATAGACGTAGAGAGTGGAGTGATAGACAATGAAGACTCAGAAGGGTGAGGGGGTGGAAGAGGGGAGGATGATGACAAATTGGTTAATAGGTACAATGTATGTCATTCAGGTGACTGGTACCCTAAAAGCCCTGACTTGATCACTACACAATCTATGTATAACAAAACTGCACATGGCTGGGCGCAGTGGCTCACACTTATAATCCCAACACTTTGGGAGGCCGAGGTGGGAGGATCACCTGAGGTCAGGAGTTCAAGACCAGTCTGACCAACATGGAGAAACCCTGTCTCTACTAAAAAAAATACAAAATTAGCCTGGCGTGGTGGCGCATGCCTGTAATCCTAGCTACTCAGGAGGCTGAGGCAGGAGAATTGCTTGAACCCGGGAGGTTGTGATGAGCCGAGATTGTGCCATTTCACTCCAGCCTGGGCAACAACAGAGAAACTCCATCTCAAAGACAAAACAAAACAAAACTGCATATGTACCCCATAAATGTGTACAAATAATATGGAAATAAAATTACTAGTCATCTGTTTTATTCTATTTTGATCTGTGTATTAGAATATTTGTGGTATAGCCAGGTGTGGTGGCTCACACCTGTAATCCCAGCACTTTGGGAGGCTGAGGCAGGTGGATCATGATTTCAGGAGATCAAGACCATCCTGGCTAACACAGTGAAACACCGTCTCCACTAAAAAAATACAAAAAATTAGCAGGGCGTGGTGGCGGGCACCTGTAGTCCCAGCTACTCAGGAGGCTGAGGCAGGAGAATGGCGAGAACCCAGGAGGCGGAGCTTGCAGTGAGCTGAGACTGGGCTACTGCACTCCAGCCTGGGCAACAGAGCGAGATCGTCTCAAAAAAAAAAAAAAAAAAAAAGAATATTTGGAATATTTGAGGTATAAAGATGAATAAATTGTGTTCTTCTTTGACCTTGAGGGTAAAAAAAGTTACCTGATAAAACTTCTAAAAGAAAAAAAGAGAAAGAAACACTTGACAGCATATGGTAGTTTAGATATACTAAGAGAACTTACCATTCTAAAGCAACTACATACTAGGTAAAATATATTTATGAATGCATTGTTGGTCCCAATAGGAAGTAGAGGAGATCTCTTCCCCTAACTGCTCATCAAAAAGTAAATAAACGATAAATAGAAAAAACCTGGGCCAGGCACAGTGGCTCACACCTGTAATCCTAACACTTGGGGAGACCTAGGTGGGAGGATAGCTTAAGCCCAGGAGTTCGAGAGTGGCCTAGGCAACATGGCAAAACCCATCCCTACAACAAAATGCAAAAATAGCCAGGCGTGGTGGTGCACGCCTGTAGCCCCAGCTACTCAGGAGGCTGAGGTTGGAGGACAGCTTGACCCTGGAAGGTCACTCCAGCCTGGGTAACAGAGTGAGACCCTGTCTCAGAAAACAAACAAACAAACAAACAAACAAATGAACTCAAAACTGAAGCTAAAGGTAGAAGCAGAGAGAAAAAGAGAGGAGGTAGGCTGATTTCAAAGTACTTGCTGATATAAATTATCATCCTAACAAGTTAACGTAGCTAAATGTGAGTTTCCAGGATAAGTCCAAAACCTATAAAACCAAGGATTACCATGCAAATAAGTAGGTAAGCCACTTTGTGTGACAAAAAGAAAAAACATGATAAATGACAGACTCATACTTACAAGGACCCCAAAGGTGGGACTTATGATACACAAAAGTTGTGTAAGAAAGGTATAAAGGGGCCGGGTGTGGTGGCTCATGCTGGTAATCCCAGCACTTTGGGAGGCTGAGGTGGGCAGATCACCTGAGGTCGGAAGTTCGAGACCAGCCTGACCAACATGGAGAAACCCTGTCTCTACTAAAAATACAAAATTAGCCAGGCATGGTGGTACATGCCTGTAATCCCAGCTACTTTGGAGGCTGAGACAGAAGAATCACTTGAACCCGGGAGGCAGAGGTTGCGGTGAGTCGAGATTGCGTCATTGCACTCCAGCCTGGGTGACAAGAGCAAAACTCCGTCTCAAAAATAAAAAAAAAAAAAGAAAAGTATAAATGATGTTCCAGCTATGGCTTAGTCTCTCGGTTCTGGGCTCAGTGGCACGGCCTCAAATTTTTATTTAATAAATAAACTCTTAAAAATAAAAAATTATTTTAAACCAAAATTTCATGGATGTTTTACCCAAAATAAAGGAAACAAGGCAATTATGTCCATCCTCACTCTTTCTATTCAATAATTTACTGAAAATCTTAGCCAGTACATAAGGCCAGAAAAAGCAATACGAAGCATACAGATTGGAAGGAAGTAAAACTGTCATTCACCATGACATGACTGTTTACAGAGAAAATCATAAAGAATTTACCCAAAAAAGTTAGAATAAGTAAATTATCAAAATTGCAATATATATTGACAATTCAACCTAATAACAAACTATTTCTACATATAAGTGGCAAACAAATGAAAAATATAATCATAAAAAAATTCGGTTTACAACAGCATTGAAAGCAAAATACTTTGAAATAAACTTAATGAAATATATGCAAGACTGTCACACCAAAAATTTAAACTCTAATGAAGACAATTTTAAAAGACCTAAACTAGAGCAGTATTCCATATTCATGGATTGGAAGACTTAATATTGTTAAAATGTAAATTCTCCACAAATCAACTTATAATAAAAACCACAATCACAATAGTATTGTTAGTGGAAAATGACAATTTGATTCTAAAATTTGTGTGTAAATAAAAAATACCTAGAAAAGTCAAAATAATTGTGAAAAATGACTATGTTGTAGGATTCAAACCACTGAATTTCTACAGGTACTCTATAACCACAATTAACTAAGTAAATAAGTCTGGAAGTAGTCTAAAAATTTAAAAATTAATCAATAGAACAGAAAAGACTTCAGAAATAGGTTCACACCTAATATGCTTAATTAATTCGTCACAAAGGCACCACAGCAAATAAATAGGAAATAAAAGTATTTTCAACAAGTACTTTTGCAACAACTAGATAGCCATATAAAAGAATAAACTTTGGCCAGGGGCAGTGGCTCATGCCTGTAATCCTAACACTTTGGGAAGCCGAGGTGGGCAGATCACCTGAGGTCAGGAGTTCAAGATGAGCCTGACCAACATGGAGAAACACCGTCTCTACTAAAAATGCAAAATTAGCTGGGTGTAGTGGCTCATGCTTGTAATCCCAGCTACTCAGTAGGCTGAGGCAGGAGAATCACTTGAACCCACGAGGTAGAGGTTGCAGTGAGCCAAGGTCGAGCCGTTGCACTCCAACCTAGGCAACAAGAGCAAAACTCCATCTCAAAAAAAAAATAAAAAACTTTGACCCCAACCACAGTACGCACAAAAAATTATATAAAATGGGTCACAGACATAAATGTTAAAGATAAGTTAAACCTACAAAGTTTCTAAATACAACAGAGGTGAAAAACCTCCACAACTTTAGAATGGTCAAAGATTTTTAAAGTGGTATAGAGAAAGTAGTAATCATAAAAGGAAAAAATGTAATAAACTGGACTTTTTTAGTATTAACAACTTGTACTCATCAAAAAAATATTATTAACAGGCCAGGTGAGGTGGCTCATGCTGATAAGCTCAACACTTTGGGAGGCTGGGGTGAGAGGATCATTTAGGGCCAGGAGTTTCAGCTTGGGTAACATAGCAAGACCTTGTCTCTATTATTTTAAAAATAATAATAATAATCTCCAAAAATAAAAAAGATATCCTTAACAAAATAAAAACTCAAGTCACAGACTAAAAGAAAACACTCTCAAAACATGTATGTAGGCCAGGAATGGTGACTCATGCCTATATTTGCAGCACTTTCGGAGGCTAAAGCAGGAGGATCATTCAATGCCAGGAATGTGAGACCAGCCTGGGCAACATAGAAAAACCTTGTCTCTACAAAAAATAAAATAGGAGGCTGAGGCAGCAGGATCACTTAAGCTCATGACTTTGAGTCTGCAGTGAGCTATGACTGTACCACTGCACTAAGGTTCAGCAACAGAGTGAGACCCTGTCTCTAAAAAACAACAAAAATATATATGTACCAAAGACTTATACCCAAAATATATAATTAACTATGACAAATCAATAATTTTAAAAAAATGTATTAGAAAGGGGGCACAAGTCTTGAAAAAATCATTTCCCAGAAAAGATCTTTGAATGGCCAATAAACACATGAAAGGTAAACAGCAGCAAAATGCAAAGTGAAATGACAATAAGAAACCATTTCACAGCTCATTAGAATACCTAAAACTAAAAAGACTGACACCACCAAATGTTGGAGAGGATATTGAGAAAATAGAATTCTTATACATTGATGGTACAAGTATAAAATTGCACAAACACTTCAAAAACTGTTAAACTTCTTGTGAGGTTAAATATCCATCTGGAGTATACTCCATGTTGCCATTGAAAAGAATATATATTCTACTATTCACACAAATAGGCTGAAAGTAAAGAGACAGAAAAGGATATATGTGCAAACAGCAACTAGAAAAGAGCCATGCTAACATCAAGACAAAGTAGACCTCAAAACAAAAAATGCCACTAGAGATGAAGAGGGGATATTTTATAATGATGAAAGTATCAATACTTAAGAAAAATACAGTAATTACAAACATACATGTACCTAACAACAGAGTCCCAAAATACAGGAAGCAAAAACTGACAGAACTGAAGAAAGAATCAGACAATTTAACAGTAATAGTTGGGAGACTGCAATATCCTACTCCAAATAACAGAATAAAATTGAAGATCAGCAAGGAAATTGAAAAACTGAACACCATAAAACAACTAGATCTAAAAACATTCCACCCAACAGCAGAATACACATTCTTCTCAAGTGTAATATAAAAGATTCTCTACAAGAGCATAAAACAAGTCTCAATAAATTTGAAAGGAGTAAAATTATATAAACTATGTTCTCCAACAACAAAAGGCCGCATATTGTACAGTTTATATGTGAATATATATGAAATATAAGTGGTCAATAAAATTGACAACCCTTTAACCTACACTAACCAAGAAAAAAGGAAAAGTAATAAATTAGGAATAAAAGAATATACATTATCTAACTTAAAGAAAGAAAAATGAGGCCGGGCAGGGTGGCTCACCCCTGTAATCCCAGCACTTTGGCAGGCCGAGGTGGGCAGATCACCTGAGGTCAGGAGTTCAAAACCAGCCTAGCCAACATGGTGAAACTCCATCTCTACTAAAAATACAAAAATTAGTCAGGTATGTGGGGCGCATGCCTGTAGTCCCAGCTACTCAGGAGGCTGAGGCGGGAGAATCGCTTGAACCCAGGAGGTGGAGGTTGCACTGAGCCAAGATTGCACCACTGCACTCCAGCCTGGGTGACAGATTAAGACTCTGTCTCAAAAAAAAAAAAAAAACAAGAAAGAAAAAATATTATAATGGAATGTCATTTTTAAAAACTGTATGCCAAAAACTTAGATAAAAAATGGACAAGTTCCTAGAGAGGCACAAGCTTCTGAATCTAACTCAAGAAAAAACATAAACAAACATATAACAAAGAGTAATCACAAAACTTCCCACAAAAAAAAGCCCAGGGCCAGGCGTGGTGACTCACACCTGTAATCCCAGCACTTTGGGAGGCCAAGGCAGGCAGATTACTTGATGTCAGGAGTTCAAGACCAGCCTGGCCAACATGGTAAAACCCCATTTCTACTAAAAATACAAAAATTAGCCGGGCGTGGTGGTGCATGCCTGTAATTCCAGCTACTCAGGGAGCTGAGGCAGGAGAATCACTTGAACTCAGGTTTAGTGAGCCAAAATCGCACCACTGCACTCCAGCCTGGGTGACAGAGTGAGACTCTGTCTCAAAAAAATAAAGCCCAAGACCAGATGGCTTCACTAGTGAATTATACTAAAACATTTAAAGAAGAATTAACATGTTAGACATAAATGCAATAATAGCCTTCCTTTCTGTTGTAGCCCTCAGTGGTTGCTGTCAAAACGGGCAAGTGCATGAAACCTGGGAAAGTGGTGCTGGTCCTGGCCAGCACTATTCTGGCTGAACACAAAGCTGTCATCGTAAAGAACATTAATGATGGCACCTCAGACTGCCCCTACATCCAGGCTCTCGTGGTTGGAATTGATCGCTATCCCTGCAAAGTGACAGCTGCCATGGGCAAAAAGAAGATTACCAGGAGGTCAAAGATCGAGCCTTCTGTGAAGGTTTATAACTACATCGTCTTAACGCCTACAACGTACTCTGTGGATATCCCCTTACACAAAACTGTCATCCACAAGGATGTCTTCAGAGATCCTGCTCTTAAACACAAGGCCCAATGGGAGGGCAAGGTCAACTCAAAGATACAAGACGGGCAAGAACAAGCGGTTCTTCCAGAGGGTACAGTTTTAGATGTTTGTTTCTGTCTTAAAAATTAAATAAATAAATGCTGTAATATAAACAATAACATTAAATTCAAATGGTCCAAACACTCCAAATAAAAAGCAGACACTGTCAGAGTAGATAAATTAAATGGGCAGGAATGAAAGGAAACTGTTATAGGTTCTTACTCGTGAAGTGGTTTAACACTTGAAGGTAGACTGTGGTAATTAAAGATGTATTAAAAAACCCTACAACAGCCACTACAAAAACAAAGCATGTGAGTACAGGTAATAAGCTATGAAAGAGATAAAATATAATCCTAAAAAATAATTTAAAAAACAGGGAGAAAAGAACAAAGAATAGACAAGACAAATACAAAAGACAGTAAATTTAAACCCAATAATATCAATAATCATATTAAATTTAAGTTGTCTAAATATTCCAAATAACAAGCAGAGATTGTCAGAGGAGAGAGAAAAGCAAGATCCAGTAATACATTGCCAACAAGAAACGCACTTGAAATATAAAGATGCAAACAGGTTAAAGGCAAAAAGACTGACAAAGATACCAAGCTTTCACTAATCAAAAGAAAGATGGAGTGGCTATGTTAATGCTACGTAAGGAAAGATCTTAGAGAAAACACTGTTACTGGGATATAGAGGACCATTTTATAATAATAAAGAGGCTACTTCATCAAAACAATCTTAAACAATTATGCATCTAATAACAGAAATACAAAATATGGGAAATAAACAATGACAGGCTCAAAAGGAGAAATAATCAAATTCACAAAGAGAGATTTCAAGATCCTTTTCTCAGTAATTGATATAATGACTTGACAAACATCACCACAGATGTAGAAGACATGAATACTATTAACCAACTTGACCTAATTTACATTTATAGAATACTATATTCAAATGTGGTTTCTGATCACAGAATTAAACTAGAAATCAGTATCTGGGAAACCCCAAAATACTCAAAAACTAAATATCATTTCTAAATAGCCCATGATCAAACAACAAATCAAAAGGGAAATTTACAAAGCATTTTGGGGCTGGGCACAGTGGCTCATGTCTGTAATCCTGGCACTTTGGGAGGCCAAGGCGGGAGGATCACTTGAGCCCAGGAGTTTGGGACCCCATCTTCACAAGAAAACAAAAAAATTAAAATTAGCCAGGTGTCTCAGTCACTCAAGAGGCTAGCGTGGGAGGATCTCTTAAGCCAGGAGGTCAAGGCTGCAGTGAGCCGTAATCATGCCACTGCACTCCAGCCTGGGTGACAGAGTGAAACCTTGTCTCAAAAAAAAAGTATTTTTAACTGAATAAAAATGAAAATGTCTTATTAAAATTTGTGGGACACAGCTCCAACCAGTGTTTACAGGGAAGTGTATAACATGAAGAGTCAATATTAGAAAACAATCAAGATCTCAGTCAACTGTTTTAAGCTGTCACCTTAAAAACTACAAAAAGACAAGCAAATTAAACTCAAAACAAGCAGAAGGAAATAACAGGAATTAGAATACAAAGCAATGAAATTAAAAACAACAATAAAGAGAATCAAAGAAAGGAAAAGCAAGATTAAAAGGTGGCTCATGTCTGTAATCCTAGCACTTTGGGAGGCCGAAGCAGGTGGATCACCTGAGGTCAGGAGTTTGAGACCAGCTTGGCCAACAAGGCGAAACCCTGTCTCTATTAAAAACACAAAAATTAGCCAGGCGTGGTGGCGGGTGCCTATAATCCCAGCTACTCGGGAGGCTGAGGCAGGAGAATCACTTGAACTTGAGGGGTGGAAGCTGCCATGAGCTGAGGTCGTGCCATTGCACTCCAGCATGGACGACAAAGCGAGACTCCATCTCAAAAAAAAAAAAAATCCTTTAGGGCTGGATACAGCAGCTCATGCCTGTAATCCCAATACTTTGGAAGGTCAACACAGGAGGACTGCTTGAGGCAAGGAGTTTGAGACCAGCCTTGGCAACACAGTAAGATTCTATCTCTACAAAAATTTTAAAATGGTAGCCTGCACCTGTCGTCCCAGCTACTCAGGAGGCTGAGGCAGGAGGATCACTTGAGTCCAGAGAGTCAAGGCTGCAGTGAGCTATGATCTCACCACTACACTCCAGTCTGGGTGATAGGGTAAGACCCTGACTCAAGACAAACAAACAAAAAAATTCCTTATGGTACAATCCTGCATTAGCAAAAAACTCACAAAAAGGTTCTTTAGGCACAAACTTGGCGGCCACACCACTGTCAGTTTTTCTTTCAAAAACTCAATGAACTAATTGAGGCATTTGGAATGGCAACACCCTCTTGAAGATATAATGAACAGCATAGGTAGGGCCAATTTTCCTTTTTTTTTTTTTGAGATGGAGTCTAGCTCTGTTACCCAGGCTGGAGTGCAGTGGCGCAATCTCGGCTCACTGCAACCTCCGCCTCCCGGGTTCAAGCAATTCTCCTGCCTCAGCCTCCTGAGTAGCTGGGATTAAGGCATGCACCACCATACCCGACTAATTTTTGTATTTTTAGTAGAGATGGGGTTCCACCATGTTGGTCAGGCTGGTCTCGAACTCCTGACCTCATGATCCGCCCACCTCGGCCTCCCAAAGTGCTGGGATTACAGGCATGAGCCACTGCGCTCAGCCAGGTAGGGCCAATTTTCTACAGCTCTCCATTTTCTACTATACTTAAACACAGCAAGGTACAACAAATTACAGGTAGCTGCAACAAGAAATTGGAATAAAGACAGAAGTTTAAAATACAGGACAGGTCAGGCATGTTGGCTCATGCCTATAATTCCGGCACTTTGGGAGGCTAAGGCAGGAGGATCCCTTGAGACCAGAAGTTCAAGACCAACTTGGGTAACATAACAGGACCCCATCTCTACAAAAAATTTAAAAATTAGCCAAATATGGTGGTGCACACCTGTAGTTCCAGCCACTCGGGAGGCTGTAGGGGGAGGATCGTTTAAGCCTGGGAGTTCAAGACTGCAGTGAGCTATGATCATGCCACTGCACTCTACCCTGGGCAACAGAGCAAGACTCCCATCTCAAAAAATAAATGAATTAATTAATTAATTAATTAATTAAAATGCAGGACAGGGATTCCTCTTAGAGAGCAGAGTGGTGGATACAAATGTGGAGTTACAGGAATAGACGCGTGGGTAAACCAACATGTTTGCCCAACATTAAAAATATAGAGTGCTCCATGACTGGAGCGTAATAAGAGCCCAATAAGAATGTGCTGAATAAGTAAATGAACAAATGAATGAAAAATGAATGACTGAGTGAAGGAAAAGAATGAAGGGGAAAACATGAAAACAACAGCTGGGCACGAAGTAAGAATAAGTATCTGTTAAAAAAAAAAAAAGGGGGGAGGAAAACAGAGTAAAGGAAAAGAACCAGGAGAGCAGAGTATCATAGTAATCAAAGAGGAAGCAAGTTATGAAAGTGGCCAAGAAAGTAACATGCTACAGAGATAAAGAAAAATGAGATGGCCACAAATCTAAAACAACAAAAGAAGTATTTGATAACTCTGCAAGAATAGAAGGCAGAATAGAATATACATTGTTCCCAATCAGTAGCATATACTCCCTATACCGATGTCAAGGTTACCTTAAGAATTAAATTAAGAACGATAACTACCATTTATTAATAATTTCCCATGTAACAGGTTTTTGCTGAATTTGTAAAATGAACCCAAAACATCACAAGTCAAATTAAGTTGATACGAATTACCATTAGGAAGTATGACTGATGGTATCTATAACTGAAAAGCTTAAGCTCAATTGACTCTGTTGTGCTGTATCTGAAAGAACCTGCTAATGGTAAGGAAACAGTCTTGAATGACACATAAAATGGAACCTCAGCGTAAGAAAAAAAGGTGTAACATTCTCCAATACTATCTAGGGAGTAAGTGAGGCAGGAACAACTAGGTGGGAGATAAATCCCAAGAGTGGAATAGATGCATCATGTTGTTATAATTTAAGACACTGACCATTACTAAAATCCAACTAACCCTACTTGCTCTAATTCCATAACCAAATAAGCTTCTGATAATTTGCTTCCTGTGCAGTTTTGTTCAGTGACCATTTGTACTACTTGATGATTATATTTCTCAGCTAAGCTGGCATTTTAGTGTACAGATTAGTCTCTAGTCAATCAGTTCCCTAAGCCTAATCACATCTAGGTGTACTAATAAATCATATTTTTAACCCTATAAATTCAAAAACCATCACAGATAGCTGGTCTCCCTCTATATTGCTGAATATTCAAACCACAACATTTTAAATAAATAGTTAGTTGAGTGAGTGAGTCATATTTTGGCCCCACAGACAAGGATCTATCTTGGTATTGTCAAACTGCACCAAGTGAATCTGTAGAATGCTAAAAGCAGTCTCCTAAAAAAATTGGTTTTCTTACTATCATTGAAGGGGATGTGCATTCAACTTCTACAGATCTTAGACAAATGCTTCTTTTCCGAAGACATAACATGGGAAAAAAAAAAAACGAAGACAGCTGTCAGTATACCCAAACAGCTTTCCAATAAGGAAGGTACAAAGAAAACCCCTCAGGAGATTTACCCTAAAAAAAAAAAAAAAAAAAAAACCTTGTAGCACAGTAGAAATAAAGAATGGATCAATGTTGCAGAAGATAGAAGTGAAGTAAAAAAACACTATTTCTACTACTGTGGAGATATAGCTAAGGAAGATACAGAGAGGCAAGACAGTGGGACTCTACGTAGCCCTCCAAGAGACCACATGCAAGTTCCTCAACCTATGTGGGCCTTGCTTTCCTCTTCTGTAAAATGAGGAAATTGGATCAATTAATCTCTAAGGTTCTTTTCAATTATAGGTTCTATTATAATTAATTCCTTTAATGATGAGCGGGAAAGGTATAGAAACAAATTTACCAAGAAAATTTAAGAGTAGCTTTGCTCAAACAATATAGTACATTTCCTCCCAAGTGGAATCTATTTTACTTCCAATTTCTTGGAGTGAAATCTATTTTACTTCCAACTTTTTTTAACCTTTATTTTATAATAAAACTAGATCTAATAACATAAAAGTATCAGCATATATAGCGAGAAATATCAATCTGCTACAGCGGTCATTCAAGAAGGAAAATAGGGCCGGGCGTGGTAGCTCATGCCTGTAATCCTAGCACTTTGGGAGGCCTAGGCAGAGAGATCACTTGAGGTCAGGAGTTTGAAACCAGCCTGGCCAACATGGTGAAACCCCGTCTCTACTAAAAATACAAAAAAATTAGTCAGGAGCGGTAGCGGGCGCCTATAATCCCAGCTACTCGGGAGGCTGATGAAGGAGAATTGCTTGAACCCAGGAGGCAGAGGTGGCAGTAAGCCAAGATCACGCCACTGCACTCCAGCCTGGGTGACAGAGAGAGACCCCATCTCAAAAAAAAAGAATAAAAACAGAACAGAAGACTTACGCATGTCTTTGATATCTGAGGGTTTCCCGGATGGACCATGCAACCTGGTAGGGCGAGGCCTGCTCTGAGTCCTCTGGTTCCTCTCCGCTCTCTTCAGACCAGTCCAAACCTGGGGTAGACAGGAGATATTGCAAATTAGAAAAAATTGACTTTTATTCAAAATTTGAATTAAAAAGCTACACAAAATAACATAACCCAACACACCTATGGCAAGTACTATTGTGGTGTGAATCAATGCCTCCTGATGAACTTCATTTCTGTTCATACAAAGATAATCGATTTGTTTTTGGTTTTGTTTTTGAAGGAGTCTCACTCTGTTGCCCAGGCTGGAGTGCAGTGGCACGATCTTGGCTCACTGCAACCTCTGCCTCCCGGGTTCAGCGATTATCCTGCCTCAGCCTCCTGAGCAACCAGGACTACAGGTGTGCACCACCACGCCCAGCTAATTTTTGTATTTTTAGTAGAGACACGGTTTCACCATATTGGCCAGGCTGGTCTCGAACTCCTGACCTTGTGATCTACCCACCCCGGCCTCCCAAAGTGCTGGGATTACAGGCATGAGCCACGGTGCCCAGCCACACAATCGGGTTTTTTAAATGACATTACAACAAAAAGGCTAAGCTGTATTCCACAGATGAACTTCTTTTGTCAGACACTTCACTAACAGGGTAGAAACAACACAAGCAAAGAGAAAGTTCAGGTCACAAAAAGGTAGAACTTCTTTTTTTTTTTTTGAGATGGGGTCTTGCTCTGTCACCTAGGCTGGAGTACAGTGGCATGATCTCGGCTCACTGCAACCTCGGCCTCCCAGGTTCAAGCGATTCTCTTGCCTCAGCCTCCCAAGTAGCTGGTATTACAGGTGAGTACCACCACACCTGGCTAATTTTTGTATTTTCAGTAGAGACGGAGTTTCACCATGTTGGCCAGGCTGGTCTCAAACTCCTGACCTTAAGTGATCTACCCGCCTTGGCCTCCCAAAGTGCTGGGATTACAGGCGTGAGCCACCGCGTCCGGCCGAAATTTCTTTAAGTATCAAAACTTCATACACTAAAATGATGTCAGAAAAACATAAAATACAAACAAGAGGGTGAGAAAAGCAGCTCAATATACGTTCAGGCAAGAAAAAGGTCAATACCCGCTTCTGAAAGGTTTTATGAAACAACAACAAAAAGAAAAACATCAAAAAGGACAGATGGAGTCACTCTACATTTCAACCAAGAAGGGCCCTACGATAAAGTGTCAAAGGCAGAAACACTCCATCCTCCTCTCCCAAACCATTCCCTGGTTCTTACCTTCCATGGGAAGATGGAAGGGTGGGATGGTAATGTTCTATTACTAATGAGGTTTGGGATTTCTTTCAATTATTTTAAACAAAAAATGTCAGACTTTGTGCTCCGTCACATAAAACAAGGTTAGAAGGAAAAGTGGATAAAGATAGTATATACTAATATTTTGTTAAAGGGTCTCACTCTGTTGCCCAGGCTGGAGCGTAGTGGTGCAATCTCAGCTCACTACAGCCTTGACCACCCAGGCTCAAGTGATCCTCCCACCTCAGCCTCCAGAGTAGCTGGCACTACAGGCAGCACTACCATGGCCAACTAATCTTTGTACTTTTTGTAGAGACAGGGTTTTGCCATGTTGACTAGGCTGCTCTCGAACTCCTGAGCTCAAGTGATCTACCTGCCTTAGCCTCCCAACGTCCCGCAATTACCTGCATGAGCCACTGTGCCCAGCCAAATGCTATAATTTTAATGACTGAATAATTTTTAGCTCCTGACATAAAAGTTTTACCCTTTTAAAAGTCTTGTGTCTTGGCCAGGTGTACTGGCTCATGCTTGTAATCCCAGCAGTTTGGGATGCTGAGCCAGGAGGATCACTTCAGGCAAGTAATTAGAGACCAGCCTGGGTAACATAGCAAGACCCCGACTCTACAACAAACTTAAAAATTAGCCAGGCTGAGTGGTGCATGACTGCAGTCCCAACTATTCAGGAGACTGAGGCAGGAGGATCAATTGACCCTTGAGCCCAGGAGGTTGAGGCTGCAGTGAGCCATGATCATGCCACTGCATTTCAGCCTGGTGATAGAGCAAGGCCCTGTCTCTAAAAGTTTAAAAAAAAAAAAAAAAAAAAAAAAAGGAAGTTTTATATCTTGAAGAGGTCTTAATAAAGACTGATGTTGCACAGCCTAAAGTGTAACAGTATGTGAGACTATGTAAGTTTAACACATTCATACCTCTATGAAACTTACTGGACACCTTGACAACTAGTATTTTATTTATGTCTTCCTTCTTGAGAACCTCAAAAATTAAGAGTATCCTCATTAGACAGTTACATTAAAAAGGACTTCACAGATTGCTTCCATAGTTTAAATGAGTTTACATGTGCCAAATAGGGAAATTAAGAAAAGGTTAATTAAAATGCAAATTATAAATGCTTAAGATTAAATAACACATTGCAATTGGCATAAAGAAACTTCAAATCTAATTCTAAGATGACTATCTAAAATGTCAGGTCACCTTTAAAAATGAGTTACTTTCTCTCAACTGAAATAATTAATAATTTGTAGGGGGAAAAGGTAAAAAAGCAATTAAATGATCACAACAGCATCAACTTCAGTGTGTTGAAAGGTAAAGTTCTTCAAAGTGACATTTAAGGCACCAGTAAAAAACAGAACATGAGTTATCTTTTATTTGTTTCAATAGAATAATTTCTACTAAGACACCCATACTTTCTCTGAAGAAGTCAAGATCTAAGTCATAAAAACTGAGATGGAAGTGTTTTTCCTGCTGTGAAACTAACTGTCCAATAAAGCAAACCTTTGATCTTGGCTTCATTATCACTAGTTTTAATGTAACTAACTGATATAACTAGCCCAGACAGAACTATAAAAGCTAATAATAAGACTGAGTTTTTATTTAAGTACTCTTTGCTGACATGAATACAGACTATACTTTGTCACAAGGTTATAGAGTATATGCATTACTATTTCTGGTTTCCCCAAAATAACCTTTGCTTTGAAATCTTAGGCCCTCCAATATGTTTGCATTTTTAAAAATTTAAAAGGGCGTCCGGGCATGGGGGCTCACGCCTGTAATCCCAGCACTTTGGGAGGCCGAGGTGGGTGGATCACCTGAGGTCAGGAGTTCAAGACCAGCCTGGCCAACATAGTGAAACCCCGTCTCTATTAAAAATACAAAATATTAGCCGGGCGTGGTGGCGTGCACCTGTAATCCTAGCTACTCAGGAGGCTGAGGCAAGAGAATCACTTGAACCTGGGAGGCAGAGGCTGCAATGAGCTAAGATCGTGCCACAGCACTCCAGCTTGGGCTACATAGCGAGACTCCATCTCAAAGAAAGAAAAAAAAAATGTAAAAGGCTGAAAACTTTTTCTGTATGTTTTCATTCTGTTTAAAAATGATTTAAAAATTGCTGGGCACAGTGGCGCATGCCTGTAATCCCTGCACTTTGGGAAGCAGAGGCAGGCAGATCACAAGATCAGGGGTTCAAGACCAGCCTGACCAATATAGTGAAACTCTGTCACTACTAAAAATGCAAAAGATTAGCTGGATGTGGTGGCATGCGCCTGTAGTCCCAGCTACTGAGAAGGCTGAGGCAGGAGAATCGCTTGAATCCGGGAGGCAGAGGTTGCAGTGAGCCGAGACTTCACCATTGCACTACAGACTGGGTGACAGAGCAGGACTCCGTCTCAAAAAAAAAAAAAAAAAAAAAAAAAATTAAAAAATCAGCCCCTAAGATGATATAAAATTTCATCATTTAAAAAGCTAAAAAATTATCAGCATCCAGAAATAAATGAAATTATAAATAAAAATTTAGTAGATGATGCCGGTAAGTGTTGGAATTAGAGGCAAACTTTTAAAAAAATGGTTAGATCTCTGCCTCAAAACTAATGTCTAAATGTTCCAGCTAGATAACTAAAATGCAAATAATGAAATCATAAAAGGACTAAAAGAAAATATGGGTGAATAGGTTTACATATTTTTGGGATGAAGAGAATCCAAACAAGGAAGCAAGCAAATCAAAACCCAGCCTCAAAAGAAAGAAATCTTAAAGAAGAGAATACATTAAAATTTTAACTTTTAAATCCCTACAATGGATATTTCTTTTCTTTTCTTTCCTTTTTAAGAGACAGGGGTCTCAGCTCTGTCACAGTGGCATGATTATAGCTCACTGCCAGCCATAAGCTCTTGGACTTAAGGGCTCCTGCCGCCTCAGCCTCCCAAGTAGCAGAGATTACAAGTTTGCAACTGTGCCTGGCTATAACAGATACCCTGGAGCAAAAAACAAAGGAGACGAGGGAGAGACTTTCCAACAAATATAATATACATATAAAAAGCTCTTACCAATCAATAGAAAATAAATATATGGATGGAAGAAGTGAAAGTCAAAATAAACAAAATGTCCAAAAATCGTATGAACAAATACTCAACTATATTATTAATCCAAAATAGCAGTTCTGAAAGTATGGTCCACAGATCACCGAGAAGTCCTTGAAATATTCTTGGAGTATATAGGTCAACACTATTTTCTTTCTAAAAAGTTTTTTTTTTAATTTAAATTTTAAAAAAGAGAAAGAATCTCATATGTTTCCCAGGCTGGTCCCGAACTCCTGGGCTTAAGTGATCCTCCTGTCTCGGCCTCCCCAAAGTGCTAAGATTATTGGCATGAGCCACCTCACCTGGCCTCAAAACTATTTTCAACAAAATAATATTAAGACATTATTTGCCTTTTTCACTGTGTTGACACTTACACGGATGGTATAAAAGCAATGATGGGTAAAACTACAGGCTCCTTAATTACCATGAATCAAGGCAGTGGCATCAGACTTACTAGGAGTCACAGTATTCCTCATACCACGCCTCGCAGTTGTAAAGGAGTTTTATTTGAGAATATTCTTGTTCATTAAAGATTATTTATTTTTATTAAATCAGCCCCTGAGCACATGTCTTGATACTATTCTGTGTGTGTAAATGTGAATCTGCTGCAGAGGAAGAAAGTATGACAGCGACAGCTGTCCTGAGGAAGAGGACTTACACAACTGTTTTCATTGCAACCTGACCAAACTGCTTTTTCTCATTCATCATCATTTTTTCTTTTTTGAGATGGAGTCTCACTCTGTAGCCCAGGCTGGAGTACAGAGGTGCGATCTCAGCTCACCGCAACCTCTGCTTTCCGGGTCCCAGTTCAAGCAATTCTCCTGCCTCGGCCTCCCGAGTCGTTGGGATTACAGGCACGCTCCACCATGCCCAGCTAAGTTTTTGTATTTTTAGTAGAAACGGTGTTTCACCATGTTGGCCAGGCTGGACTTGAACTCCTGATCTAATGATCTGCCCACCTCAGCCTCCCAAAGTATTGGAATTACAGACGTGAGCCACCACACCCAGCCTTCATCATCGTCTTTATTTGAAAGAGAATCTGACAGGCCAGGCACGGTGACTTATGCCTGTAATCCCACCAGCACTTTGGGAGGCCACAACAGGAGGATCAGCCTGGGCAACACAGTGAGACCCCATCTCTATCAAAAATTTGAAAAAAAGTTAGCCAGTTGTGGTGGTATGTGCCTGTGATCCCAGTGACTTGGGAAGCTGAGGTCAGGGGATCGCTTGAGTCCAGTAGGTCAAGGCAGCAGTAAGCCATGATCATGCCACTGCACTCCAGCCTGGATAACAGAGCAAGACCCTGTCTCAAAAAAAAAAAAAAATTATATTTTAAATTTCTCAGTTTTAGCTTCTAATACAGTATAAATAGATACAACCCATATACAAGAGCTTTATGGTGTCCTTATTAATTTTTAAGTGAAAAGGATCCTAAAACCAAATATTTGAGAAATACTAAGATATGTAAATTTAAGCAGATTTTCTATCTAATTTGCAAAGGCAGCAATAACATAATAATACTACCCAGGGCTGATAAAAGATTTAGAGAAACTGGTTTTTTCACACACTGCTTAAAGAAGATAAGCTGGCAAAATAATTCTGAAGAAAAATTTGGCAACATATATCAAAACTTTTTTTGTTTTTTTTAAAAGCTAAAGCTTTGAATCAGCAATTCCACTTTTAGGCTGAATTAACAATCTATTTGAAGAAAAAAATTAAAGATGTGGCAATAATTGTTTTACTTTAAGGCTATATACATCTACGACAGTTTATAAGGACATAAACTGGATACAACTTACATGGAAGACAGAATTCAGTCATGACAAATTACACTGTATATTAAAAATTACCAACTTGAAAATACATTAGTATGAAAAATTTTAAAACAGGTTACGAAACAGCATGTATAGTAAGAACCCAATTTTATATATTGGAAAGAATATATCAAGGTATTAACAAATGGGTATTAATATGGCTTGGAGTGTTTTATTATTTTCATTTATAAATTTTTTAACTTCTGTATTTTAATCACAAAAAGTCACAGATGGTTAAACAACAGGTTAAACAATAAAAAGCTGTAAGAAAAGTCACCACTCCCATCTCCTATAAAATACACCCTGTCCAATTCCATCCTCCCTAGGGTAGCTGATGTTAACAGCCTGGAAATATATATCTTTTTATACTTTTACCTTTGTTCACACCAATCAGGCAAACAGTCATATACTTAAAATCAATAAATATACTGATATCCCCTGTTTATTTACTTTGTTTATGTTTACCAAAATGGGGTAATTACCTCTTGATTTTTTTTTCTACTTTTTAACATACCATGGACACAACCCGGTCAAAAGATACAGATATCATTTTCCTTTTTTTTTTGAGATGGAGTTTCGCTCTTGTTGCCCATGCTGGAGTGCAATGGCACAATCTCGGCTCACTGCAGCCTCCACTTCCTGGGTTCAAGCAATTTTCCTGCCTCAGCCTCCCAAGTAGCTGGGATTACAGGCACGCACCACCATGTGCCAGGCTAATTTTTGTATTTTTAGTAGAGATAGGGTGTTGCCATAGTGGCCAGGCTGGTCTCGAACTCCTGACCTCAGGTGATTCACCGGCCTCAGCCTCTCAAAGTGCTGGGATTACAGGCGTGAGCCACCACGCCCGGCCTCATTCATTCTTTTTAATAGCTGTATAATATTTCTTTCTTTTCTTTTTCTTTTTTTTATATAATGTGATGAGGTCTTACTGTGTCGCCCAGATTGATCTTGAACTCCTGAGCTCAAGTGATCCTCCCACCTCAGCCTCCCAAAGTGCTAAGATTACAGGTATGAGCCATTGCACCCAGTCTGCTACATAATATTTCATAAAACACATATGAACCATAGTTTAGTCAAGGTTTCCTATCAGTAATTGTTGCTTTGCAGGTTTTTAATGCTGCGAACAATGTTTCAGTGAACATCCTTGCACATACATCCTTACATTTTGATTTTTTTAATCCACAGGATAGTGCCCCAAAAGTGAGTCCGCTGGCTACAAATATATTTTGTTTGTTTGTTTGTTTGTTTGAGACAGGGTCTCACTCTGTCACCCAGGCTGGAGTGCAGTGGCGCAATCTTGACTCACTACAGCCTCCACCTCCCGGGTTCAAGCAATTCTCCCACCTCAGCCTCTCAAGTAGCTGGGACTTCAGGTGCGCACCACCACACCCGGCTATTTTTTTGCACTTTTAGTAGAGACAGGGTTTCACCATGTTGGCCAGGCTGGTCTCAAAATCCTGACCTCAGGTGATCTGCCCACCTCAGCCTCCCAAAGTGCTGGGATTACAGGCATGAGCCACTAAGCCCAGCCTATACATACATTTTAAATTAGTAGATATTGCTAAATTACTCACCAGCAATGTATGAGATACCATATCCTGACCCTGACCAACAATGGATATCATTTTTGCCAATCTGGTAATTCATTGTTGCTTTAATTTGTATTTCCTGCCTGCTGAGAGGATTGAGGTATTCATTTGTTTACTGACTATTCACATCTCTTCATGTTCTATCTTTGCTCATATTTCTATTGCTGTCACATTATGCAAATAATTTTTCCTGAAGTGAAAATCATAGCTCATATTGCATTTGAGAATAAATTTCAACTGAATTAAAGGTTTAAATGATAAAAACCAATCCAACTATTAATAGAAAACATAGAATATCTGTATAAACTTGGAATCGAGGAAGTTTTCTTCAGCAAGACAGGAAATTCAGAAGCAACAAAAGAAAAACAGACATGTGACTACATTAAATTACAAGTTTTCCCTGTATTTTCTCACTTTTAAATCATTAACAGGTACTGCCTTGCGAATTTTTTAAACAGGAAAAAATGTTTTAAAACTGTCAGCCGATATCAACAATGCTATGATCATTCCTAGAATAAGACACGCAAAGAACTTCATTGGATGCACAGGTGCTAAACTCATAAAAGCATACAACCAAACACAACTGTCTTTTAATGCTGCTATCACTACAAATAAAAGCTATGTGTGGAATTCTAAATTTCCAACTCCTATTTCTGTATCCTGTTCAGCAAGTATTACGCCCTCCAATGTTGGCCCTCTGTATCCATGGGATCCACATTTGTGGATTCAGCCAATCGCTGATCAGAAATATTTGAGAAAAAAGATTACATTTGTACTGAACATATACAGACTTTTTTTCTTGTCATTATTCCCTAAACAATACAGTGTAACAACTGTTTTCATAGCATTTACATTATATTAGGTATTATAAATAATCTAGAGATGATTTAAAGAATATGGGAGGATGTGCATAGGTTATGTGTAAATACTATGCTGTTTTATATCAGGAACTTGAGCATCCTCAAATTTTGGTACCTGAGGGAAGTCCAGGAACCAATCCACCACACATGTAGAGGGATGACTGTGTTTATTTTAAGGTGGTCTACCTAAATACAGAATCTTTCACTGCACCGCTCTGCCCCATTGTGATTCCACCCCCACCACATATGGGGTGATTATGAAAGGGAAGCTCCACACAACAGAACACATTCTGTCATATTATGTATCTATGATATGATAAAATAGATAACTCACCTAAATGGGGAAACAGATCAGTGTCCAACTGATGTTTCTGGGTGCACAGTTTCACCAGTCTCTGCAGTCGGCTTATACATGAGAAGTGTGGAGAGAAGGCTGTGGCTTTCATGAGGATCCGGTCAGTCCTGGGTGGGTCCACAGTGGGAGCCCTACTGGATGGCAGGAGGGGCAGAGGCCTCTTGTGAGACAACTGCCGTGCTTGTGCTATAGTGTGTGTGGTGGGTGCCACTCCCTGCATTGGTAGGCTGGTGTTCTGAGGTTGAGGTGACTTGCAGACTGAACCCTGCGGTGGCGCTGGAGGTTTTAAAGAAGTGGATAAAGGTGACAGGTGGGAGTGCTGCTGCGGAGGCTGCTGCTGTGAAGGTGCAGGAGGGGGACTAAAGTGCTCTTGTCGAACTTTTAAAATCTCTGTCTCTCTCTGGCGCTGCCGATTCTGGGCCAACTTGCTCTGCAACTTCTTTCTCACAGTTGCCCCTTTCTTTAGGTCATCATCTTCCTCGTTGAAAGCAAATGGGTCTTCCAACTCAGTTTCCAGGTAGTGGAGAGGGACCCTTGCCCCAGGTGGAGAGAGGGACATTCCATCCAGTCCGTTGGGCATCTTCAAGGCCAGCGTGGGCACTGTCAGGCTAAAGGCCATGGTATCCATCTGGTGCCTGACCTTCACCTCATCTATAGGATCATTCTTTTTCTTCCTCTCTTTTTTCGGGATAAAGCCAAGTACCTGCAGGTGGCTGTTGCAGTACCTTTAAAATACACACATACATGGGAAAATATTCATGATACATATTTTTTAAAGTAGAACATAAAACTACATATGAATCTTAATACGTTACAAACTGCATCACTATAGTGACTCTTGGCAGCCAGCGACTTAACATGCAAACCTCTACTACTTTCAAGCAATCCTCAAAGTCAGTGTAATTTTGATGAGGCAAATATGTGAACTGTACATGCACAGGGGTGGCCAGAGAGAAGCAAGTCATTCAGTGACTGAATGGCCCTGGATAACAGCTCAGCTATTGCTTCTCACATGGCTTTGTTATTCTCTATTCATAGCATACAAAGTAACTCATCAAGAGTCTAAAAGATCACTTAAAATTCTCTTACAGAGAAAAATATATATTTTTTCTAAGGCCATTAAGGTATTTGGAGATTCACAAAGCTCTCATGACATAAAACCCTCAAGAATGTCAAGTGTCTACTGTGCCTTAGACACATATATACAGAGAGAGAGAAAGAGACAGAAGGAAAGAGAGAATGAAAAAAGAAAGTAAAAGATGACTCATGGGGTTATAGGTGAAATGTCTTTTTCAGTAGCCAGATGTAAGTACACGAATTATCTCCTGTAGTATCTACCTGCTGTGGGCACTAAAATAATGCCCTTAATGCACACGAGGAAACTAAGCTTTATAGAAATTGATTAACTTGCCTGAGACTCTTTCCAGTTGGAAAAGAGTCAGAGCTAAGACCAACTAAAATCAAAACTCATGAAGACTCTCATTAGTCTTCAACAACGAGCAAGTATATTGCTTGGGTGACTGGTGCACCAGAATCTCACAAGTCACCACTAAAGAACTTATTCATGTAACCAAATACCACCTGCACCTCAGTAACTTATGGAAAAATAAAATAAAAATAATTTTTTAAAATGCTTGATAGAATTCACCAGTGATGCCATCTTGACATGGACTTTTCCTGTGGAAACTTAAAAAAAAAAAAACTGAGCAAAATTAAGTTCAAAACTGCTATTTTGAATTCTCTGAGAGATCACATATCTCTGTTTTTCCAGAATTGGTCCTTGGTGCCTTATTTATTTCATTTGTTGATGTCATGTTTTCCTGGATGGTCTTGATGCTTGTGAATTTTCGTCTGTGTGGGTATTGAAAAGGTAGGTATTTATTGTGGTCTTCATACTCTTCATGCTATTTTAAAAACCTATAAAAGGGCCAGGTGCGGTGACTCACACCTAAGTAATCTCAGCACTTTGGGAGGCCAAGGCAGGTGGATCACCTGAGGTCAGGAGTTCGAGACCAGTTTGGCCAACATGGCAAAACCCCATCTCTACTAAAAATACAAAAATCAGCCGGATATGTTGGTAGATGCCTGTAATCCCAGCTACTCGGGAGACTGAGGCACAAGAATCGCTTGAACCCAGGGGCAGAGGTTGCAGTGAGCTGAGACTGCATCACTGCATTCCAGCCTGGGAGACAGAGTGAGACTCGTCTCAAAAAAACAACAAACAAACAAACAAACAAACAAAAACACTACTCCATGCTTAAATAAATTTGGAAAATGCTGGCTTAAACAAAATTAAAGAAGGATTTTGTTTTTTGTTACTGATGTGCAACTACTCAAAGCACTTTGCATATAGTACATTATGAAGTTCCAAGAGGAAAATGTACCCATCTGGCAGTGTTTCCCGAAGTTATTTGAAAATGAAACCCAGGGCCAAACGCAGTGGCTCATGTCTGTAATCCCAGCACTTTGGGAGGCCAAGGCAGGAGGATCCCTTGAGGCCAGGAGTTCAAGATTGGCCTGAACAACATAGCAAGACCCTGTCTCAGTTAAAAAAAAAAAAAAAAAATCCAAGAAAACAGAACCAGCCGGGCAAGGTTGGCTCATGCCTATAATCCCAGCACTTTGGGAGGCCGAGGCGGGTGGATCACTTGAGGTCAGTAGTTTGAGACCAGCCTGGCCAACGTGGCGAAACACAGTCTCTACTAAAAATACAAAAATTAGTGGGGTGTGGTGGCGGGCACCTGTAATTCCAGCTACTTGTGAGACTGAGGCAGGACAATCCCTTGAACCCATGAGGTGGAGGCTACAGTGAGCTGAGACTGTGCCACTGCACTCCAGCCTGGGCGACAGAGTGAGACTCAGCCTCAAAAAACAAAAACAAAAACAAAAGAGAACCTATTTTTATTGTAGCATACCGGTGATAGCTCCACAAACACAGTTTGGGGAAAGACCACTAAAGTAAAAAATGTCAACCCTCAAATTCACTGGGCTTCATCATAAAAATGTTTTTTTAGTAATTGCTAAAAATACAGATACACCAAGTAGTCAGAAAATCTCACACACACACAGAATATGTGTATTTTGTTGCTTCGTCTTAGAAATAAATCTATCAGAGGCACTCTTTAAGACAGGCCTCTTAAGAAAAAGCTTTCTTTGTCATGTGCAGTCACTGAAAAAGAGAAAAAGGTTTCTAGCCAGCAAAGAGAATCTACACTGTGTGTGTGTGCGCGCACGCACACATGTGCTTCCTTAGCAGGTTTGAGGTAGGTCCCACACATATCTTAAACAGAACAGATTCACAAAGCAATGGCCAGCAAAGAAAGAGGCAGCAGGGATAACTGCACTAACCAAAAAGTTTTCCAAGAACAGGAAAAAATTTTAATAAAGAATAAATTTGGCCTGGCATGGTGGCTCATGTCTATAATCCCAACACTTTGGGACGCCAAATCAGGAGGATTGCTTGAAGCCAGGAGTTCGAAACAAGCCTGGGCAACCTAGTAAGGCTCCATCTCCACAAAAATTTTTCGAAATTCAGCCAGCCACGTGGCTTGTGCCTGTAGTCCTAGCTACTCGGGAGACTGAGGCAAGAGGATCATTCGAAGCCCGAAGTTCAAGGCTGTAGCGAGCTAAAATCATGCCACTGCACTCCAGCCTGGGCAGCAGAATGAGACCCCATCTCAAAGAAAAAAAAGAAAAGAAAGACAAATTTATAACTTAGTACTTACGGCTGGGCGCAGTGGCTCATGCCTGTAATCCCAGCACTTTGGCAGGCAGAAGTGGGCGGATCACTTGAGGTCAGGAGTTCAAGACCATCCTGGCCAACATGGTGAAACCCTGTCTCTACTAAAAATACAAAAATTAGCCAGGCGTGGTAGTGTGCACCTGTAATCCCAGCTACTGGGGAGGCTGGTGCAGGAGAATTGCTTGAACACAGGAGGCAGAGTTCGCAGTGAGCCGAGATCACACCACTGCACTCCAGCCTGGGCAACAGAGTGAAACGCCATCAAAAAAAAAACAACTTAGCACTTATTAAGCACAGTTTCTCTTGAGATAGAAACATGAAAGTCCTTTCCCTTATCTTGTTCTCAAAAGAGCAAACTATTTCAAAGACAAAGGTGAATACAGATGCGTCAGAGAATATTTTGAAGAAATTCATAAGGACTCTCACTTGAATTCTTGCCTTTTTTTTTTTTTTTTTTTGGATATGGGGTCTTGTTCAATTGCCCAAGCTGGAGTACAGGGGCACAATTACTGCTCACTGCAGCCTCGACCTCCTGGGCTAAATCAATCCTCCCATCTCAGCCTCCCAAGTAGCTGGGATTCCAGGCCGGTACCACCACACCTGGCTAATTTTTGTATTTTTTGTAGAGATGGGGTTTTGTCATGTTGCTCAGGCTGGTCTTGAACCCCTAAGCTCAAGCGATCCACCGCCTTGAGCTCCAAAAGTGCTGAGATTACAGGTGTGAGACATCACACTCAGTGCTTGCTGCTATTAAGATAATTCCTGCTTTGGCTCAACTGAAAATAAATCCAACACTGACAACTGTAACCATGATAAGCTGATTTTAAGACAAAATTTTAGAAATGTGTTTACAATGGGGCTTGATATAAAAAAAAAATTAATCCAAGCTCATCCATTCTTCAAGTTAAAAAAAAGCAGCAGTAAGAAATTACCATTTTCAGTCTGCTAAAAACTAACGAGATAGATATATTTAGCCTAATACATAGGTCCCTTTCTCACCTGAGATTAAAATTTTATTTCTTGCCCCACTAAGCAGCTGTTTCTAACTTTCAGGTATTGTAATCTGAAGCCTTAAGTGCTCATTAGAAATTCTAAAAGAGTATTCCTAAATCCCCATTAAACTATTTGTACTCATTTTGGTGAGATCTCCACCAACACAAATTATTTATTTCATACTGCAAGCATAAAAAGTATTCATGACATAAAATATCTGATTCCTGTCCAAGCAATTTATGCAAGTCACATTTGCTAATGTATAGAAACATGGATGAAGGTTGCGTGTGTGTTTTAAGATTCAAATTTTCTACCTAGAGATAACAAGTATCTTGAAACTTTTGGGAAACAAGCATGTATCTCTCCATGAAGTCCCACAATGATCTATATAGTTTCTGGAGAACTGAAGAAAAAGAGGCACGGAGAAGAGATTATATATGAAAGATAGTGTAAATTTTCCTAACAATATGAAAGATGAATAACCAGTATAAGACTCCTTTAAACACAATTCCAGTCAGCAAAGCATAAACTCATCATTCTAGTGGCAAAATGGACCCTTAATGTGAAAATAGTGTTTCCAAATTATGGTAAACATACTCTATTTGGAACACTTTTTAACCAAAAAAGGTAAGGTTATAAAACATGCCAAACACTGGTGAGAAGTCTGATAGGAAATAAATCTAAATGAGCCAAGTAGTTTAAAAAAATGTTTTTAAGTATATATCCTTTACTAACTTCTAGGCATAGATTTTAAACTCCAAAATTACTATCATTAATTACAACACCTAATTAGTTCTTAAAATTTCTCTCATTTAGGCAAATGAGAAAACTAGGTAGAGAATCAGGAATTACTTTATAAGGCCACAAACCAAACAAATCCGTTTTAAGACTTCAAGCAGCAACTTTGAGGGAAAAAAAAATCTTTAAAAAATTCTAGAAGTCCATGAAATCAATTAAAAAGACACTCAAACATATTTTAAGTAATCCCCCAAATGTATTACTCTATTTTTAAAAACTGCCATATGTCATCTTTAAAAGTATTCCATAGTTTACTTAGATTACCCCCAGAATTCAATATTTATATAGGTGGAGGAAGGGAGGGAGGGAGAAATGAGGAACAGGAGAAAAGAGAAGAAAAAACAAGAAAAGAAAAAATTCCAAGCCTGTTAATGAAATCAAAGATTGAGTCTCATGATTAGCCCTTACCTACGATCCTCTGATTTGGGGATGGGGTTGGTGCAGCGTTGGCTGTTATACTTGGCCACATATTCACATTGCTTGAAGGGGGCAGTCTTGTCCTCCAGAACGTGTCTGATACAGAAGGCGTAGCCGTTGAGTCGCCTCTGCTTGCACAGTTTGGGGCTATATGAGCACAAGGGCTTATTGTCAACCTCAGAGAAGTGTATATGTTTCCCTTCATACATCACGTGACTCTATTCCTTGTGAACATCAGCTAAAAGGCCACCACAAAAAAAGAAACCCAAATGATAAATCAGAGAGTATAAGGCAGATTTAAGTTGAGAATTTCACTGAGGGACTTCTGGCCCCACAGCCATACCTGATTTTAAATCTTCTGCACCATAGCAATGTTAAGAGAACCCCCAAGGATACCACAGTTTGGAATGCCGCAGAATCAAGATGAAGCAGATTGTCTACAAAAATATCAAAAGGCCTAGTTAACAAACAGAAATCAGCAAAGCTAGTTCACCCAGGAAGCAAAATACTACGGTATCACCCTTACTAATGCAATGGATTCTTTACTGTAAATCAACATCCCAATAATGAAGTTAAATAAGAAAATAAGACATTATAAAATATTAAGTTGGCCGGGTGCCATGGCTCATGCCTGTAATCCCAGCACTTTGGGAGGCCAAGGTGGGTGGATCACCTGAGGTCAGGAGTTCGAGACCAGCCTGGCCAACATGGCGAAACCCCGTTTCTACTAAAAATACAAAAATTAGCCAGGCATGGTGGCAGGCACCTGTAATCCCAGCGACTTGGGAGGCTGAGGCAGGAGAATCACTTGAACCCGGGAGACAGAGGTTGCAGTGAGCCGAGATCACACCCCTGGACTCCAGCCTGGGTGACAGAGTGAGGATCTATCTCAAAAACAAAACAAAACAAAACAAAAAATTAAGTTACCTTATCCCCCCAAATTGAACTGAATAACATTTGCTCTGGTTAAGTTTTACAAATACCTCAAAGCAGCAGAACTCTTCCACCAAATGAATGTCACAGGTAGTAGGTCTCTTTTTCATTACTGATGTTTGCATGCTATACTTATTTTCAGAACCCACATCCCTCTACAATGCCAGCAGAATAAATGGTAGACCTCAAACGTCTCTCAGAAATTCTACTTTTTTTGATATGATGGTAAAATATTTGAGAATTTATAAATGTTTCTATGAAATACAAAATAAAGCAAATTTCTGCCATTAAAAAATGTTCTTTCCCTTATAATATTTCCCTACACCTATCCCATCCAATCTCAATAAACTTCTCAGGCCCAAAGACTAGTCACCTGACCATACTTACATCATTCAGTTCAGAGTTCTGCACCATGTGGTGCTTCCAATCACACTAAGTAGTATAATAATCATGGCTTATGAGTCTTTTCAGAGTCAGTGAGAAAATGGAAGGAGGGAATTACACAATACTCACTACCAAACTACACACAAAAGGCCCAATGGTAGGATTTATATATTACAACACCATCTAGTCTATCATGAAACTGAGTCTATTTTGCCAAGTCAGGATCTTAGTGAGCTGATGGAGTCTCGCCCATCCTCTTCTGCACTTCCAGCCATCAAGATGGCTGATGGAACAGCTCAGATATCAGCTACTGAAAAAGTCCAGAAATACTCTCTCCTTTACCAGTGAATGACAAGATACATAAATGCTGGAGGTGTCAGAAGACACGGTTGTTCATGTCTAAAATCTGCCACTTGCTGTGTTACCTTGAACCAATCATTTAACCTATCTGAATGTCAGTTTTCTCATCTGTAAAACAGGGATAATAATAGTAGCTATGTTATCATCAGGATGCTGGAAGGATCAGGTGATACAAAATATGCAACATACTAAGTATCATCCCTAGTATATGGTAAACACTGGAGAAACAAATTACTATTCATAAGTATTCATTCTTG
Source organism: Chlorocebus sabaeus (assembly GCF_047675955.1). Lineage (NCBI taxonomy): Eukaryota > Metazoa > Chordata > Mammalia > Primates > Cercopithecidae > Chlorocebus > Chlorocebus sabaeus. Next base: position 93,549,430 of record NC_132913.1, read on the forward strand.
TAATACATGACTACATTCCACCTGCCAGTAATAAAAGTAGAGAATTTGTATTCTTCTCAAGAAATACTTCACTTACTGTAGTAGAAAAAAAAAAAAACTCAAAAAATTACCTTAGTTAATAAAAATCACATTTTCTCTTCTGGAAGGAAAACAATCACATTCATTACTAAGTAAATCTAATCACACATTAATGTAAAAAATAAGAGCTTTCTCTTTTCACCTTATGAGAATATAAGAAAAAAAATTGGACTAGAAATTTAAATTTAGGTGCTAGGAAACTGGACACTCACATGCAGAAGAATGAAACTAGACCCCCACCTTTCACCCCATATGAAAATCAACTTAAAATGGATCAAAGACCTAATTGTAAGACCTGAAACTATAAAACTACTAGAAGAAAACACAGGCGACACTGATGTGGGGAAAGATTTTATGAGTTAAGATCTGAAAAGTATAGACAATAAGATAAAAATAAACAAATGGGATTATATCAAACTAAAAAGCTTCTGCACAGCAAAGGAACAACCAACAGCACAGACAATCTACGGAATGGGAGAAAATATCTGCAAACTATTGAACCAACAAAGGATTAACATCCAGAATATATATAAGAAACAAACATCTCAAAAGAAAAAAATGCAAACAATTCAATTTTTAAATGGGCAAATGATCTAAACAGACATTTCTCAAAAGAAGGCATACAAATGGCTAACAAATATATGAAAAAATGCTGAACATCACTAATTATCAGGGAAATACAAATCAAAATTGGGGTAAGGCATCCTCTTACCCCACTTAGGATGGCTATTATCAAATAGACAAAAAATAACAACTGCTGGTGAGGAAGCAGCAAAAAGGGAACTCTTGTACACCAGGAATGTGAACCAGTATAGCCACTATAAAGAACAGTATGAGCCGGGCACAGTGGCTCACGCCTGTCATCCCAGCACTTTGGGAAGCCAGGACAGGTGGATCACTTGAGGTCAGGAGTTCGGGACCAGCCTAGTCAACATGACAAAACCCTGTTTCTACTAAAAATACAAAAATTAGCTGGGCTTGGTAGCATGCGCCTGTAGTCTCAGCTACTCGGGGCTGAGGCAGGAGGATTGCCTGAACCCAGGAGGTCAAGGCTTCAGTGAGCTGAGATCGCACCACTGCACTTCAGCCTGGGACAGAGCGAGACCATGTCTTCAAAAGAAAAAGAAAGTAAGTAACAGTATGAAGGTTCCTCAAAGAACTACAAATAGAACTACCCACTACTAGGCATTTTTCCAAAGAAAAGGAAATAATACATCAAAGAGATATCTGTACTCTCATGTTTATCAAAGCACTATTGATGATACCTAAGATATGGAATCAAACTAGGTGTCCCACAACAGATGAATGGATAAAGAAAATGTGGTATATATACACAATGGAATACTATTCAGCCATTAAAAAGAATGAAATTCTTGGGCACTGGGCACAGTGGCTCATACCTGTAATCCTAGCACTTGGGGAGGCCAAGGCAGGCAAATCACCTGAGGTCAGGAGTTTGAGACCAGCTGGCCAACATGACGAAACCCTTCTCTACTAAAAATACACAAATTAGCTGAGGGTGGTGGCACTCTGTAATCCCAGCTACACGGGAGGCTGAGGCAGGAGAATCACTTGAACCTGGGAGGCGGAGGTTGCAGTGAGCCGAGATCGTACTACTGCACTCCAGCAGGGGCGACAGAGCAAGACTCCATCCCCGCCAAAAAAAAAAGAAAAAATTCTCTTGTTCACAGCAATATGGATAGAACTAGAAGACATTATCTTAAGTGAAATAAATGAGGTATGGAAAATTAAACACACATGTTTTCACTTATGTAGTCACTTAAAAAAGTTGATCTCCTAGAAGTAAAAAGCAGGCCGGGCATGGTGGCTCATGCCTGTAATCCCAGCATTTTGGAGGCCAAGGCAGGTGGATCATTTGAGCTTAGGAGTTCAAGACCAGCCTGGCCAACATGGTGAAATACTGTCTCTACTAAAATACAAAAAGTAGCCAGGTGTGGTGGTGGGCGCCTGTAATCCCAGCTACTGGGGAGGCTAAGGAAGGAGAGTCGCTTGAACCCAGGAGGTGGAGGTTGCGGTGTGCTGAGATGGCGCCACTGCACTCCAGCCTGGGCAACAGAGTGCAACTGTCTCCAAAAAAAAAAAAAAACAAGAAGTAAAAAGTAGAATACAGACTACAAGATAAAGACTGGGAAAGGTAGGGGAAAGAAGAGAATAGGAAGAGATTTGTTAAAGGATACAAAATTATGGCTAGATGGGAGGAATAAGCCCTAATGTTCTCTAACACTGTAGGATGGCTATAGTTAACCATAATTATTACATAGTTTTGAATAGCTAGAAGGAGGATATTGAACGTTTCCAATACACAAAAAAATGATGTTTGAGATGACAGATATTCTAATTACCCTGCTGATCACTATACATTATATGAATCAAAACATCACTATATACCCCACAAATATGTACAATTATTTTGTGCCCATTAAAATTTTTTAAATTTGAAAATTATAAAACATAAACATTTAAATTTAGCTGCCCTGGATGTTTGGGACAGGAAATATTTCAAAGTAAATCCATGTCATTTTTCATTTTTCACCATCTTTGCTCTACTCACCCACAAGCCAAACACACACGTATCTTTCACAAATTAGTTCAAAGAAACCTATAAGAACTTCAAGAAAAAAGAGGAATCTACATGTCTGTAGGTATGAGAGGATTTTACAAATCATAGAAAGAAATCTGAGGGTAGGGATAGAAGGATATGAAGTTGCAGTGCGCCGAGATGGTGCCACTACACTCCAGCCTGGGCAACAGAGGGAAACCCTGTTTCAGGAAAAAAAAAACAACAACAACAAATGCAACTCAATTGATGCATTTTGTGATGAATTCAACCTTGTCTGACACAAATATTTGAACTATTGCTTTTTTGGTTTGAATTTATCAACTGAGTCTTTGCCCATACTTTTGTTCTCAACTTTTGAGGCACTGTGTTGTGTTTTATTTTTATTTATTTTTTATTTTGAGGAAGGGTCTCACTTTGTTGCCAGGCTGGATTGCAGCGGCATGATCATAGCTCACTGCAACCTCAAACTTCTGGGCTCAAGAGATCCTCCTGCCTCAGCCTCTCAAGTAGCCAGTACTACAAGTGCGGGCCACCATATCTGGCTAATTTTTTAAATTTTTTGTAGAGTCTGGGTCTTGCTATGCTGCCCAGGCTGGTCTCAAACTCCTGCACTCAAGATATCCTCCCGCTTTGGCCTTCCAAAGTGCTGGGATTACAGGCATGAGCCACTGTGCCTAGCCACATTATGTTTTAGATCACACGTCAGCAAACTAAACTATTTCTTACAGGACAAATGTGGCCCACTGTCTGTTTTTGTAAGTAAAGTTTTATTGGAACACAGCCATGCTCATTCATTTACATACTGTCCATGGCTGCTTCTGTGCTATAGTGGTAAAATTTAGTAGTTGCAACAGATATCATACGACCACAAAGATAAAACTATTTACTAACATGTTATTTGCTGATCCCTTTTAGATGCAACTCTTGTTGGGTTTGACTTTTTGCCCAATCTGAATCATATTACTTTTGAGCAATTTTTTTTCTTTTCTTTTCTTTTTGAGGCCGACAGTGTCTCACTCTTGTCACCCAGGCTGGAGTGCAGTGGCACGATCACCACTCACTGCAGCCTCAACCTCCAGGGCTTAAGCAATCCTACCTCAGTCTACTGGGTAGCTGGGACTACAGGCACATACCATTACACATGGCTAATTTTCTGTAGTTTTTGTAGAGGCGAGCTTTCACCATGTTGCCTAGGCTGGTCCTGAACTCCCGGTCTCAAGCAATCCCCCTGCCTGGGCCTCCCAAAGTGCTGGGATTACAGGAGTGAGTCACCCTGCCTGGTCCAAGTCATTTTCTTTTAATAAATGAGTTTATCCAATTTATAATTTTATATTTATGACCTGTTTCATCCTAATCCTATTATATTTTGTATTGCCTTTAGCCTTTATACATTTCACTATATTCAGTACAAAGGTTTTAACTGTGTAGTTCTACTTATACGTGGATTTTTTTTCTCCTCTGCTACCCTGACAGTAAGACCAACCCTTCTCTTTTTCCTCCATCTAATGTGAAGACTTTTATGATGATCCACTTCCAATTAATACTAAATATATTTTCCTTATGGTTTTCTTAATAACATTTTCTTTTCTGTAGCTTACTGTTTGCAATATTATAATACCTATACAAAATATGTGTTAATCTGTTTATGTTTTCAGCAAGGCTCCTAGTTAACAGTAGGCTATCAGTTAAGTTCTTGGGTAGTCAAAAGTTCTAATATGGTCGGGTGTGGTGGCTCATGCCTGTAATTCTAGCACTTTGGGAGGCCGAGATGAGTGGATCACCTGGGATCAGGAGTTCGAGACCAGCTGGCCAACATGGTGAAACCTCATCTCTACTAAAAATACAAAAATTAGCCGGGCATGGTGGCGGGCGCCTGTAATCCCAGCTACTCGGGAGGCTGAAGAAGGAGAATTGCTTGAACCTGGGAGGTGGAGTTTGCAGTGAGCCACTGCACTTCAGCCTGCACAATGGGAGCGAGACTCCATCTCAAAAAAAAAAAAAAAAGTTATAATGTGGATTTTCAACATGTGGGGTTGGTACCTCTACTCTCAAGTTGTTCAAGGGTCAACTGTAGTCTGTTTTCTTAGAAGAATTACAGTCTATCTCCTTTAGATAACACTTTTTTACTCCACACTAAGAAAATTAGTATACTTATCAGCATTACTGCAATTGATCCCATGTTAGAAAAATTTCCAGACTTGCAACGACCTACGCAGCCCTAACTCTCAAGGCTTTTTCCTGTTGTTGTTCTTAGTTCTACATTTAAATTTATTCAATGCAAAATAATTTTTTTAACTTAGTCTTCCATTCACTTCTTGATTTAATAGTTTATAACACAGTCTCCTCTCTTTTCTTTCCCTGCCAAGAGCTAATATGTGGAAACTATAAGCCATGATTTTTCCATTTGAAAATATATGTTGGCCGGGTATGGTGGTGCACCCCTATAATCCCAGCACCTTGGGAGGCTGAGGCATGTAGACTGCTTGAGCTCAGGAGTTCAAAGCCAGCCTGGGTAACAGTGCGAAACCCTATCTCTATAAAGAATACAAAAATTAGGCCAGGTGCAGAGGCTCACGCCTATAATCCCAGCACTTTGGGAGGCCGAGGTGAGGTGGGTGGATCACTTGAGGTCAGGAGTTCAAGACCAGCCTGGCCAACACGGGGAAAACACCACCTCTGTTAAAAACAAAACAAAACAAAAATTAGCCGGGTGTAGTGGCACATGCCTGTAGTCCTAGTTACTTGGGAGGCTGAGATGAAAGGATTGCTTGGGCTACAGTGCGCCAAAACTGCACCACCGCACTCCAGCCTGGGCAACAGAATGAGACCCTGTCTCAAAAAAAGAAAAGAAAACAAAAGATGTCAATTGGTGTTATACTTAACAGCTTGTCCGGACATAAAATTCTTGGGTTGTACATTTTTTAATCTACTGACTTTGTATATATTGTTTCATGTTCAAAAAGCCTGAGGCCAGTTTCTTGATTTTCTAGCGGACTTGATTTTTTTTTTCTTTTTTTTTTTTTTTTTTACATTTTGACCTAACAGTAAAAGTCTATTTAAAGACTAGACACTGTTCTAAAATTTTAAATTTTTTTTTTTTTTTTTTTGAGATGGAGTTTCACTCTTGTTGCCCAGGCTGGAGTGCAATGGCGCGATCTTGGCTCACTGCAACCTCCATCTCATGGATTCAAGCGATTCTCCAGCTTCAGCCTCCTGAGTAGCTGGGATTACAGGCGCATGCCACCATGCCCGGGTAATTTTAGTATTTTTAGTAGAGCTGGGGTTTCATCATATTGGTCAGGCTGGTCTCGAACTCGTAACCTCAGGTGATCTGCCCGCCTCGGCCTCCCAAAGTGCTGGGATTACAGGCATGAGCCACCACGCCCGGCCTTTTTTTTTTTTTTTTTTTTTTTTAAAAAAAAGAGATGAGGTCTCACTATAATATCCAAGCTGGATTGAACTCCTGGGCTCAAGCGATCCTCCACTGTAGCTGGGACTACAGGTGCATGTTACCACACCTGCCTTCAAATCTTCTTTTCTTGTGGGAAACTCTTCCTTAATGTGTTGACATTGCTTTCTGCTTGATTTATTCTGCCGACAGCTTCAGGGGTATCAATTATTGGCATGCTAGATTTACTGTATTCCCTATCTATCACTCTCTCTAGTCTTTCTTCATTTTTATTTGTTCATTTTGGGTTGCTCAAATTTCTCAAGCTTGACTCCGTTACCCCCAGCTACAGTTGATATTTGCTGCTTTGAATGTTTCTGCAATGTTACTTTTCTCTTATTTTGTACCCTGATTCCACCAGCTCACTCTTATATCCTTCTGTTGTCTTTTATTTCTTGAGCTTTTATAGCTCATTTTTAAACTCTAGTTTCAGAGGAGCTATGTCTCACCCCCACCTTCCACCATAGGAACTATTTTTTCACTTTCCCTTGAGGCTTGACTCCATGCTGGACTATGTTCCCTAACTCACAGGAGCCCACATGGCATAGATTTGGGGGTGGGGTGATAATTTAGGCTTTATTTCTCTTCACATGACCAAGATCAGCAGCTGAAAGGCTGCTTGCTGCCAGTTTCTCCTCCACTCTGAACTTCCTACAAAACTGGTAGGACTGCACGGTTTGTAACTCAGCCCAACCCCTCCTGCCACACAGGGAGCCCAACATACAGATCCAACTTTGCCATCCTTGCACGGGGATTACTGGTTTTGTCCTCGGGGTGTGTTACTTTCTTGGGAGAAAGTTTCTTCCTTTACTTTGCCTGGGTCTACAGAGGAAATCATCCTGTCTTGGCATCTTCTCTTGCCCTGGTTCAGTTTTCACTGCACTTAATAGTACTAATTCATATATTTTGGGTTTTTTGAGGGAGTTTTTGTTGTTTTTTTTTTTTGAGACAGTCTCGCTCTGTCACCCAGGCTGGAGTGCAATGGTTTGATCTCGGCTCACTGCAACCTCCGCCCCCTGGTTCAAGCCATTCTCCTGCCTCAGCCTCCTGAGTAGCTGGGATTATAGGTGCCCACCACCACGCCCGGCTAATTTTTTTGTATTTTTAGTAGAGACGGGATTTCGCTATGTTGGCCAGGCTGGTCTCGAACTCCTATCCTCAGGTGATCCATTCAGTTCGGCCTCCCAAAGTGCTAGGATTACAGGCATGAGCAACCGTGCCTGGCCATAATTCATATATTTTGGTTACAAGGTTACAGTAATTGTCAAAGCTTCAGTTTAGTTTCTGTTTCTAATTCTCCCTATTTTTAAAGTTGGTTTGGAGAAGGAAGAATAGAGATGTCAGTATTTGCTATCATTAATCACAAATATCTTTTAAAATTTTGAATAGTAAAATATTCCACAATAATATCAAAACCATAAAGCATACTTACTATAGAATTTTTTTTACAACAAATACATTAATAATAATTTGTAATGACTTTGAAATCTAACTTTCTTCTTTTTTTTTTTTCTTTTTTAAGAGACAGAGTCTTGCTCTCTTGTCAAGCCTAGAGTGTTCAGTGGCACAATCATAGCTAACTGCAGCCTCAAGCTCCTGGGCTCAAGTGATCCTTTTACCTTAGCCTCCCAAGTAGCTGGGACTACAGGCATGCATCACTGTGCCCAACTAACTTTTTAATTTATTTTAGACATGGAGTCTCACTACATTGCCCAGGCTGGTCTCGAACTCCTAGCCTCCAGTGATCCTCCTGCTTCACCTCCCAAAGTGCTGGGATTACAGGCATGAGCCACCACAACCAGCCTAAATTTCTTCTAATTGAGTATTACTGTAGTATCAAAATCACTGTTCTGTAAACTGGAAACCGATGAATATCTGGTCTTCTCTACGTTAATAAACTTCTCCTTTTTAAATAAAGAAGTTATGACAAACGCACTAAGGCAGTTCTCAGAAAAAATCCTACATATTTTTCACTCTTTACCCCTAGCCTTCCACAGCTGGCATTTTTTACCCTGATTTTACTAAAGATGATGTTCACATAACTTTCACTCTTTGGCATTCAGTGCAAGATATAAATAAGAATGGAAACATACAATATATAAAGCCCATGTAATCTTAATCAAACGTCTTTTAGACCCTGATATATAAATATTATCACATTTTCTTTCTTTCTTTCTTTCCTTTCCTTCTTTTTTTCTGAGACAGGGTCTTGCTCTGCCACCCAAGCCGGAGTGCAGTGGTATGATTACGCCTTACTGAAGCCTTGACCTCCCTGGCTCAAGTGATCCTTCCACCTCAACCTCCCAAGGAGCTGGGGCCACAGGAATATGCCACCATGCCCGGCTAATTTTTCATATCTTTAGTAGATATGGGGATTCACCGTGTTGCCCAGGATGGTCTCAAACCTCTAGGCTCAAGCCATTCACTAGCATCGGCCTCCCAAAGTGCTGGGATTATAGGCCTAAACCACTACGCTCAGCCTATCACATTTCCTAATTCATGCAACCAAAAGGCTAAAACTAAGCACTATCTTTTTTTGTTTTTGTTTTTAGAAAAGGGGGGTGTCTCACTATGTTGCCCAGCTGGTCTCAAACTCCTGGTCTCAGTGAGCCTCCTGCCTCAGCCTCCCAAACTGCTGGGATTACAGGCGTAAACCACCACGTCCAGCCAAGCTCTACTTTTTAATACATGATGAATATCACTTTAAAAGGGAAGAAAAAAAACCTTAGCCAAACTAAATTTATTAACAGTTCTAGCAAATATCATCCTCAGCGGTGAAGACAACTTGCTTAGCATATAAACAGACCTATGCTCCCTTAAAGGAGAAAATGCAGGTAATTAAGCACTGTAGAGCAGCAGCAGAATATACACTGTTATTACCAAAAAACGGAAATAACCATTACTGAGAATAGAAAATATTCAAGTCTCACAGGAGAAATATTTCAACAGCATAAATATCCATATACTAGAATTCAAGAGTAGGAAATAGCTGGGCACGGAGGCTCATTCCTGTTATCCCAACATTTTGGGAGGCCAAGACAGGCAGGTCATCTGAGGTCAGGAGTTCAAGACCAACCTGGCCAACATGGTGAAACCCCATCTCTACAAACATACAAAAATTAGCCGGGCATGATGGTGGGTGTAATCCCAGCTACTATGCAGGCTGAGGTAGGAGAATTGCTTGAACCCGGGAGGCGGAGGTTGCAGTGAGCTGAGACCACGCCGTTGCACTCCAACCTGGGCCACAGAGCGAAACTTTGTCTCAAAAAAAAAAAAAAAACACCAGTAGGAAATATGATTAGGTTTAGGTTTAATAAAAATCCGCCTTGGGGCCAGGCACGGTGGCTCACGCCTGTAATCTCAGCACTCTGAGAGACTGAGGTGGGAGGATCAACTGAGGTTAGGAGTTCAAGACCAACCTGACCAACATAGAGAAACCCTGTCTCTACTAAAACTACAAAATTATCCGGGTGTGGTGGCACGTGCCTGTAATCCCAGCTACTTGGGAGGCTGAAGCAGGAGAATCGCTTAAACCCAGGAGGCAGAGGTTGCTGTGAGCCGAGATCGCGCCACTGCACCCTAGCCTGGGCAACAAGAGCAAAACTCCGTCTCAAAAAAAAAAATCTAAAAAAATCCTCTTTGATATTATACACCGAGTTTAATAGGAAAATTGAACAATTCATTTCCATAGCTTCTTACTTCTTACAAATACAGAGGAATAAGACATTATCAAGTAGAAAAGTAAAGAAGATACACTTAACAAAAGCAGCCAGCAGCCCTTTCAGTCTTCCAATGACAACCGCAAAACAATTTGACAAAAATATGAACATTATTCTCTTTGGGACTACCACTTTATCACCTCCATGTGGAATCTATGTCATTGCTGTTCTTTTGATTCTCCTAGTTCAGAAACATGTTCATTTCACTGCCACACTATTTTTCTCTAATTGCCATCTGTAATTTCATATCCTACCACTTTTAAAGAGCCTAGATCTACGAAATACCTTATAATTTTTTTTTTTTTTGAGAGACAGAATCTCACTGTGTTGCCCAGGCTGGAGTGCAGTGGCACGATCCCGGCTCACTGCAACCTCTGTTGCCCATTTTCAAGTGATTCTCCTGCCTCAGCCTCCCAAGTGGCTGGAATTACAGACATGTGCCACCACGCCTGGCTAATTTTTGTATTTTTAGTAGACACGAGGGGTTTCACCATGTTGGCCAGGGTGTTCTCAAACTCCTGACCTCAAGTGATCCACCCACCCTGGCCTCCCAAAGTGCTGGAATTACAGGCATGAGCCATCGTGCCCAGTCCATACCTTATAATTTTTTTTAAACTGGCGTGAGATGCCAGGTGCAGTGGCTCACACCTGTAATCTCAGCACCTTGGGAAGCTGAAGCGAGCAGATCACTTGAGGTCAGGAGTTCAAGACCAGCCTGGCCAACATGGTGAAACCCAGTCTCTACAAAATACAAATATTAGCTGGGCGTGGTGGTGCATGCTTGTAATCCAGGTACTCCAGAGGCTGAGACAGGAGAACTGCTTGTACCCGGGAGGTGGAGGTTGCGGTGAGCCAAGATCGCACCACTGCACTCCAGCCTGGGCGACAGAGTAAGACTCCATACCAAAAAAACAAAACAAAACAAAACAAAAAACCCTAGTGTGAGACTGGGCACAGTGGCTCACACCGTAATACCAGAATGTTGGGAGGCCACGGCAGAGGGATTACTTGAGCCCAGGAGTTCAACACCAGCCTGGGCAATGTAGTGAAACCCTTGTCTTTACAATAAACAAAATAAAATAAATAAAACTAACATCAGCCTACTAAATTATCAGAATGTTTGTTTTCTAATATACTTAATGCAAATGAAAAGAATATTTACTTATCCCAGAAAGAGTGGATCCTGTTAAAATCATATTTAGAGTATCATAAACTCTTAAAAACATTTTTTCATGTTATATCTTTTTTAAATGAGTTTTAATTCAACTTGATGAAGCATAAAAATGTAATGAGATACTAAACATGACTATATTGATTTTAAGAACCTAACATCTATATTATAAATGTAAAAAATAATAAAATCAGACTGAGGAATGATGAAAATCTATCAACTGATGTAACTGGAAGAGAAAGAAGCAGTGAGAAAACTGCTTATCACTCAAAAATATAAACAACGTTCATTATAATCAAGTTCAAACCAGAATATTTTAAAATAATGCTTATTGAATGTCTAGTATGTGCCATACACTGTACTCAGAGACAGCATTGTACAAATAAGTTTGCATTAGGAATTTCAATGAACTTTACACTAGGTCCTTCCCTGCTCTATTAGAAAGGTAAGGATAGTTTATGCAGCAAAAGAGATCACTCATTGGCTCTGCTAGGTATCAGAGAGGGGGCTCAAATCTGGTTTTGCTAATTACTAAGTATAAGACCTTGGGCAAGTTATTTAGGCTTCAGTCTTCTCATCTGTAAAGGGAAGATTGCAATTGTATGTACCTCATTGAGTTGCTTAGGATAATTACATTAGGTATTTCATGAACTGTAACCCCAGCATATAGTAATCACTTAATATTAACTACCATTAGAAGCCGGGCGCGGTGGCTCGCGCCTGTAATCCCATCCCTTCGGGAGGCCAAGGTGGGTGGATCACGAGGTCAGGAGATCGAGACCATCCTGGTTAACACGGTGAAACCCCGTCTCTACTAAAAATACAAAAATAAAATAAAATTAGCTGGGCGTGGTAGCAGGCACCTGTAGTCCCAGCTACTCGGGAGGCTAAGGCAGGAGAATGGCGTGAACCCGGGAGGCGGAGCTTGCAGTGAGCCGAGACTGCGCCACTGCACTCCACACTGGGCAACCTGGGTGACAGAGAGAGACTCTGTCTCAAAAAAAAAAAAAAAACTACTGTTAGAAGCAGTTAAGTAGTGGTTTATTTGTATTTTCATTTTGATCTAGAATCTGTAGGACTAAAACACATTCTCTAGCTGTTAGTGGTTTTCTGAACAGTTTCCTATAATCCTCATTAAAAATCTAATATCAAAATATTTCCTACATTCTATAGAGCACTTAAATACTAATGTTCTTGGGATGAAAAACACTAGCAGAATGAGCACAGTTTGACTGATCTGGGTACAGTATTTATTAGTTCAGTTAATAATCCTTCACAACAAATGCTTTCTGAGTTCTTATCCATGTCACAGTCACTCTCTGTTGTTACAGAAACCCTGCATTACAGGACAAGAGGAAAGAAGAAAAACTAAGTTGTAGCTCTACTCCTCAAAGTTCTTTTGTTCTAAAAATCTGAAACTCATGGCCTCTTTGTTACTGAATTCCACATACACTTTTCCATCTTCAGCTAACTGGACCTCTCTGCGGCATCTGACACTGCTGACCACTTTCTCTTTCTTGAAAATCTCTCCTTTCTGACCAGTCAGTGGGTTCTTTTCTCTTGGCCCCCTTGCTTCCATGCCAGTATACTCCAAGGTTCATTTAATCTTACTTTACAGGGGTGCAAGATGAAATGCCTACATGGGCTGGAAGAGTAGGCCAGGGGCACTCTTTGGCAAACTTTGCTCAAATTATTTCCAGCAAGTTGTTGCAAAGTTTAAAAAAATAAAAAAGGTAGACCCAGAACTTCCAGCTCTTCTGTGTTTTTAAAAAAAGATAGGGCTGGGCACAGCGGCTCAGGCCTATAATCCCAGCACTTTGGGAGACCAAGGCAGGTGAATCACCTGAGGTCAGGAGTTCAAGACCAGCCCAGCCAACATGGTGAAACCCCGTCTCTACTAAAAATACAAAAATTAGCCGGCGTGGTGGCACATGCCTGTAGTCCCAGTTACTCAGGAGGCTGAGGTAGCCGGGCATGGTGACTCACACCTGTAATCCCAGCACTTTGGGAGGCCAAGGCAGGTGGATCATGAGGTCAGGAGTTCAAGACAAGCCTGGCCAAGATGGTGAAACCCTGTCTCTACTAAAAACACAAAAATTACCAGGTGCGGTGGTGGGCTCCTGTAATCCCAGCTACTCGGGAGGCTGGGGCGGAGAACTGCTTGAATCTGGGAAGCAGAGACTGCAGTGAGCCAATCGCGCCACTGCACTCTAGGCTGGGCGACAGAGTGAGACTTTGTCTCAAAAAAGAAAAGAAAAAGACATGTAACCCTGACTAAGTTATTTTATAAATCTGTTTCCTCATATATGAAAAGGCACTGATGAAAAATCAGAGACCATCACAAAAAGTGTAGGTCCAACAAAACATTTCTATAGGCTTACTTTTATCTCTTTTTTTTTTTTTTGAGACAAGTTCTCCCTTTGCCGCCCAGGCTGAAGCACAGTGGTATGATCAAGGTTCACTGCAACCTTGACCTCCTGAGTCCAAGTGATCCTCTCACCTCAGCCTCCTGAGTAGCTGGGACTACAAAAATGCACTACCACGCCTGGCTAATTTTTGTATTTTTTGTAGAGACAGGGTTTCACTATGTTGCCCAGGCTGGTCTCAAACTCCTGAACTCAAGTGATCTGCCCACCTTGGCCTCCCAAAGTGCTGGGACTACAGTTGTGAGCCATGGTAACAAGCCTACCCCAGGTTTCAAACCAAATGTATACAACTGCATATGTGGATTTTTCTGGAGAAGTGTCTAAGACTAAGAACCACTCACTAGCCCAAATTTATCTACTTCTGTCATTTCAGCTGCCATCTGTGAGGATGAGTCCCATCTTTACATCCAGTCCACCTATGAGATCACCTTACCTCCTTAACCTGCCTCTGCCACCTCCTCCTCTTAATTGCCATTGCCACCACCTTAGTTCAAACCCTCTTCAAATCTCTTGTCAGGAGCTGCTTCACTAGTCTAATTACAGTCTTGTTCTCCTTTTTCCTACTCTGTACAACTCAAATCCTCTAAATCTCAAGTAATTTATGTGGCCAAAGGCTTTCAGGGTGTGCCTGTAACATAAAAGAAATCCAAACTCCTTACCCTAACACAGAAACTCCTTAGGTCCTAGCCAGACTGACCTTTCCCTCTCACTATTTATTCCCCTCCTCCTCCAACTCCAGGGCGGTAACAGAACCATAATTTGCAACACAGGATAGTCTTTTGTCCCTAAACTGTGATTCCTACTTACAGGTCACACCTTCTGGAATGCCTAACTCCTCCCATTCGCTTAGGACAGAAACTTCCCCTGTAAAGCCCTCACTTTAAAACCTAGCCTGCCCTTTAAGCCAGAATAGAAGAATATTCCTCCAGGCTAAGCTATCACTTAACATTCACATTGACATTGTAAATGTCAGCTTATTTTTCTTCTCCAATAGACTAAAAACTCCTCAAGGGCAGAGAATGTGTCTTTCTATTGCAAAGCTCAGAGCTACAACAAAGAAGCTAATCTGTTAAATGAATGAACCAGCAGCTGCTCCTACCAATCAAGTCCCGTAAACATGCCCAGGTCTCTAAAGTGAGCCTATCAAGGCCACAAACTGCTCAGTGCCTTCAAAACCACGCAACACTATCGTCCGTGGGGACTCACAAGAACACTTCAAAACCTGAAAGAGGGGAACCAGGAGTAAAGCAAACCCACCTTAAGCTCCTTTGCCCTTGGTGTACTTACCATACCTTTATATTGGCCAGTTCCAAATTCAAACAGCAGAGACTACACTAACATGAAGCCGCTGAAACTGAATATACTGCACAATTTTTTACTGGCAAAACTAGATTTATTTGCCCCATTAAAGTAATTATAATACTTTCTGTACTCAAATACTTATTAGTATTATTAATATATACTGAGGCAAGAACTCATTAAAAATTCACATCAAGAATATTAAAAATCTTTAAAAAAAAAAAAAAAGTTATGTACCAGAAAAAGTTATGCACCAAGAAAATATAAAGGTTATGCTCCAGGAACCATTCTAAAGGCTTTATGTTCAATTCCTCATTGAGTCTTCACAGCAACCCTATGAAGTAGGTACTATTATTATCCCCTTTTACAGATGAAGAAAACTGAGACTTAATCAGATTAAGTAATTGTCATGATCCAACTGGGGAGACTGAGGCAGGCGGATCCCTTGCATCCAGGAGTTTGAGACCAGCCTGGGCAACATGGGGAAACCCCGTCTCTACCAAAAATACAAAAATTAGCCTTGTATGGTGGCACACACCTGTAGTCCTTGCTGACTACAGGCACACTTCAGGAGGATCACTGGAGCCCAGGAGGTTGAGGCTGCAGTGAGCTGTAATCATGCCACTGTACTCCAGGCTGGACAACACAGTGAGCCCCTGACTCAAAAAAAAAAAAAGAAAGAAAGAAAAGTGGGCTAGTGGAATTAACATTTAATTAATACTATTATGGGCCAAACACATGGCTATCTCATCTAACCCTTATATCGAAGAATTTTATTCCCATTTTCAGTTAAAGAAACCAAAGATTAAGTAAATTGCCCAGCGGAAGGACTGGGATCACAACTCAAAGCCCAGTCTAAAGGTGTCACTGTAGGATGTCATACTACAAATAAAATTTCACCAGAAACTCGTCTTTTTTTTTTTTTTTTGAGACGGAGTTTCGCTCTTGTTGCCCAGGCTGGAGTGCAATGGTACAATCTCGGCTCACTGCAACCTCCACCTCCCAGGTCCAAGCGATTCTCCTGCCTCAGCCTCCCACGTAGCTGGGGTTACAGGCATACGCCACCACATCCAGCTAATTTTAATTTTGTATTTTTGGTAAAGACGGGGTTTCTCCATGTTGGTCAGGCTGGTCTCGAAATCCCGACCGCCTCAGCCTCCCAAAGTGCTGGGATTACAGGCGTGAGCCATAAAGTGCTGGGATTACAAGCGTGAGCCATCACGCTCAGCCTAAAAACTCATCTTAAATCACATTCTGTGAAAGGATGAGAACCAAGTAGTCTGTCACCTTACGTGCAAGGAGGGAACAGAGTGAGGCTTAAGGTTTTAAATTGAGTATTTCCTCAGTATCTCAAACTAGCCAGGAGCATTGTCAAAAATCAGCCTTTACAGTCAGGACCTCTGGGACAAACTCTTGCTTGAAGGAGTGAGGAGACTCTGCTGCTGTTTGTTTTGCCTAGCACAGAGCTGCATGTATAAGTTAAACTGACTTAGCATTGGGGACAATTTGCTGCCTCCAACCCAGTCTCACCTATTCAACCACTGTTTTACCAGTTACCGGGTGTGGGGGAGGGGGAAGAGAATTGTCTGAGAATATTGTTCTAACTGTAATCAAATATAAATGACTTTTCATTAGCCATAACCACCGTACCAAACCTGGAGAGTGAGAGCTGCTAACCCTCAAAGAACATCTCAAGTATGAACAAATAGTTTAGCACTTTTTTGAAATGTCATTAATTTTGGGTGCTCTCAGAAATGTTTAATTCCTTCTAAACTAAAATTTTTTATTTCTCTAAAAACAGTAGCAACATGATTTGCTGAGAAAACGTCGGAATGGGGTATACAAATTTTCTCCTAGAAATCTTCCAGAGGAAAGAAAACTTGATTATTTCAGACTTGTAATTATACTAACCATTTACTTTTTAAACTAACATTTAATAGTAAACAAGCATATTCCCTTAGTAATTTAAAGTTAATTCAGTATTTGACCTGAAAATCTTTTATTAATTTCAAATGGAATGTAACTTTTAAAAGTATCAAAACTGTCATTCCTTCAGGAAATAAAGTAGCCCATTAGGAGATCAGGTTAGGAAATTAATACATGTTTGAGATAGGGTGGGAAAAAGTACAAAACTTTTTTGGTATTTGTACATATATAGTTTTGGAAAGCTTTGGAATGTGAAATCAACAATACACCTTTGAAATACCAAATAACGAGGCAATAATTTTTTTCAAACCTTAAAATGTCCCAAGAAAAACGACTAAGAATGATTTTTTTCCATTCAGTATATGCTCTAAAAATAAGGACAAACTATAATAGAAGTAACGATTTTTGGCACACATGTTTATGAAAATGTCCAAGTCAATAAGCAATTTCAATTAATCAACAAACTTAAAACAACCATTAAATGTAATTTGCATTTTTGTATCAGATCCATACAATCTCAAATATCAAGATTTTCTTTAAGCTCAATGCTAAATGACTGGATGTCTATCATTGTGGAGAAAGAGAATTTGATCTCAGGCAGACCAAAGGAAACGAAAGGCACACACCTAGAAGAATCACATGAGTCTCACTTCGAAGCCTCACAGAAGTCAGCACTGAAAGTCGTGGGTTACCCATTGCCCTGTAAGTGGCAGCTTTTCACTAACAGTGCTGGTGGTACTGAGCGGGCAGAATGTGGGACATCTCCTGCCAGCAAACTCCAGCCTGCTACCAAGCAGGACACCGCACACAAACACAACACTCTGCCCTAAGCTCACCGAAAAAAAAAAAAAAAAAAAGGAAAACGCCAACAATTAAACGATGCAAAATAACCTCACCAAACACGCCCACAATGGGGGCTGGCAGTGGGGGGTGGAAGGGTTCATTAACATTTCAATTTCAACACTCAACAACAACAAGGAGGTAAGCATAGCCACGGGAAACATCCTGTCCCTGAAAAGCGGAAAATTGACATTTGAAAATTTATGTTTATTACTTTTAACGTTCAGAGCTCAGGGCACCAAAATAGAGCTAAAATTGAATCAATTTAAACAGAAAACATACGTGTGTGTGTGTGAAAATATGTATGTGTATATATATGCATATAAAATATATACATAGACATATATATTTTATATTTTTTTCCATTTAAATGTTATACATACAACCCCCCCCCCCCCCCCCCCGCCAAAACCAAAGTAGTTTTCCGAGGTTCCGAGGGCTCTTCCACAGACCCTTCGGAGTTACGGCAATAACAAGTTTAGGTTTCCTTAAAATCTCCATTATTCTATTTCTAGGTCGAATATAAGAATGTCACATAAATCTAAATAGTGATTATCAGAATAAATGAACTACTGATCCTTAAACTGTAGACCTTGTTTCGGGAGCTGCCCTGCCCACTTCCTCTCCCTCCTCCCAATCCCGGAGGCTTCCAAGCCATCTGACAAGCACGTCTCCCCCTTGGGATCTGTTCCGGTGTTGGTTTTACCGGACAGTGACCAAAAAGGAGGGGAAACTCCTACATCTGGGGACTGCTCCAGAAACCGTGCCTGATCCTGCCCCTCTCACTGACAGTCTCCTCGCTGCTCCCTACATCTTCCTCTCCGCCGGAGCTGTCCAGAAGGGGGATTTTGGACCCAAAGGAATCGGGATGAAAGGGGGTGGGTACTCAAGCTGAAAATAACACCCCCAGTTGGTGGGGTAAGGGCTAAAAAAGGCAATAGGGAAAGACTGGCCGGCAGAAACACCACCTGAGTTTACCTCCTCCTTCCCACCCCAAAAACCCCAGTCACTAATAAAGCTAAGAAACCCCTTGCAAACTTTTCCAAACCGGAAGAGAAGGCCCTCTCCCCAACCTGGGGGGCTCTAGGGGGAACGGGCTGGAGTTAGCAGCCCCGAACGGGCTCGCGGGGAGTTGGGTGGGGCGCGGGCGAGGGGTGCAGGGGCGGAGTACCTTCTTCAATGGACAGGAACTGGCAAAGAGTTTCAAAATAGCCGAGTGCGCTCCCCCACGCCCTGGGGGGGTCCCGGGCGCTAGGACCAGGGCTCCCCGGAGAGACAGCGGCCCCCAATTCCGACCTAAAAGGAAACTTTCTGGGCCGCGGCTGCACCTGACTCCTCACCGCCCCTCCACCCGACCCCACGCCCGCCAGGCCGCCCGCCCCGCCCCGCCCCGGCCTGGCCGTCCGGAGCGCGGAGGAGGGGGATAAATAAATTCAACTCTTACCGGAATCTGGGGGGCGTCTGCGAGAGACCGGGGGAAAGGGGGGCCGGGCGCCCATTCCCCACTCCCCACTCCTAGGCCCTGACGCCCCTGTCCCGGCAGCCCGGGCCTGCCGCCCCGCGGGAGAGCCTCCGGGCCGGCGCGGGATTCGGCCCCGCAGCGCCGCTGTCCCACCCGGAGGCCCTGGGGGACTCGAGGGGGCGCGCGGAGGCCCGGGGTGCGGGGGCAGGGCGCGGCCACCGTGGGGCCTACCGGCCCGAGGCCTACCGGCGCCCCCCCATCTCGCTGCACACCCCCACCTGGCCCGCGCAGGCCGCACCGCTCGCCCCACTCCGGCTCCGGCTGGACCCCTGCCCGCCCGCCGTCGCCGCCCGCGGGCGCCCCGGAGGCCCTCAGGCCCCCGGCCTCCACCACCCGGGCGCCGGCCCCACTCACCCTTTCATTCTCCGCCCGGGGCCTGGCGTGGGCCGGCGAATCCCCGGCCTCACGTAAGCGCGCTCGCCGCCCGCCCAGCCTGCGCGGCCCAGCCCGCCGCCCTACGGGAGCCCGGGGATGTGGGCCGGGCCTGGGGCCGCCTCTGCTTACCTTTCAGTTGCTTTTTTTTTTCTCCTTCCCCCCTGTTCCCTCGGCTGGGCTGACAGATCAGAGTGAGAGGCGCTGGCAATGGACTAGGAAGCTCGGCTGCCGCTGCTACTGCTCCCCCCTGGGCTCCGGCGAGAGCCTTTCCCTGTCAAGCAAGAGGGGTGAGGATCATATTTTTATTTTGGAAACTAAAAAGTGCTCCCAGGGTCGGTGATTATTAAGGGGAAATCCCTGAATATACTCTCCAGCCAAGAAGGCAGGGCTGCCGGGGCTGTACAAGTAGAGGCAGCAGCCTCCTACAGCACCACTACAGGCACTGCGAGGACATAACACCAGAGAGCTGCTCCTCTGCCCTCCGAAACGACAACTTTCCTACCATCTTGGAGGCAGAGCAAAGGGGGGCCGGGGGAAAAGTGCACCCGCTCCCGATAAAGTACAAATTTTTACTCCTCATCTCTGGAAAAAAGTCCACACCGGCAGTCTACACCGGCGCCTGGGGGAGAAAGCAGGGAAGAAACTGGGGGTGCATGAGAAACGTTTTCATTTGCTCCAGGGGGAAAAATGTTTCTGCATCTTCTGATGGAAAGAAATCATTACAAGACACAGGTTTTCCGGTGATTACTGTTTTCTGTTTTCTATTTCTAATTTTTTTCACGTTAGTGACAGTGATATTTTAATATTTTTTCAGGCCAATAATAATCTTTCTCCATTACAGGGCTAAGTTCTGTGGCTGGGGGTCAGTTTGTAAATTTGTACTTAAAGAGACTTAATAGTAACTTCATTTATTTGTCTAGTTATGTTATTGTATATATAAATATTTACATATTTTCATATATTGCATATGAAAATTTGTTACATGTTACTCTCAAAACTGAGATTGCTGTAAGACAATTGTAAAAAACATGTCTTTCGTCTCTATCTCAAGGCAATGTAAATAAAACCTATGGACTGTCCAGAAAGGCATGATACAGTGTGTCATTTTCCACAGTGCAAATAAAGGCAGATATCACTGGGGATTTAAAAACGACCCCTGTTTCTGGAAATTCTGTTATGAAGAAAGGATACAGTAAACCTGGAAAGAGATTTTAAAGACAGCTTTAGATTTTTCTTTAAGTAAAATAGTTTATTAAGAATTCTATCCAGGCATTTAATTTTTTTATTTATTTAGATTCTTTAAACTCTAGCTAGATTTTGGTGCATTACACATGTTGCTGTCTGCTTTTTGTGTCACAGAATTGAGAAATGTGGCTATTTTTGTTAGTTCGTTCAGAACTTCCAATATGCTGCCAGCATGTATGAGTGACTTCTTGTATATTGCAGTGGATGTCATGAATTTACTTTTTTAAATGAGCAAAGCTTAATAGATACATGGGATCAGAGTTAAACAATGCTGTTAGCATAGAGGTGAGAGGGACAAAGGATACCCATTTGCATCAATTCCAATAGAACGCTTGTTGGAGGATAATGAATTGCAGAGACATTTTTCAATTTTTGTGAAGAAAGAGAAAAATAATAGAAAATGAATGGACTATCTTTGTATGTTCTACGGGGGATGATGATTTAAATCTTGTATTAAAAGTACTTTTCTGACACATGTTGACTAACCTGGCAGGAATGAATTTGTTATATTAGTGCCCTGAATCAGTAGAATATTTAATTTCTATGTAAAATTTATTACACAGCATTTAGAAATAACTTCCAAATTTAGAAATTGTCCTAATTTAAAAGTGAGTTGATGTAATGCATATATCGAATATTTATTAGTTTCTAGCTGAACCTTTATCATATAACTTTGAATATAGTACTTACCTAAATATTCTGGATTTTCTTCTGTGGTTTTTTTCCTCTCTGTTTGGTGGAAAAGTTAAGTAAAATTAACTGATTCTTATCATCTTCAAAAACTCAGTTGTGAAGTTATGTTCTATTTACAATATTTTTTTTAAACATTTAGACATCAAACACATTAGTTATCACAAGGAAAATTACTTTCCTTCTAGTGAAATTGAAAAACATGTTTTCTAACAACTTATTTTTCTTTATATAAGACATGACTTTATAGATATGTTTTGAATTTTTCAGGAAATTAAAATGTGTTTGGCCAGATTCCATGGCTTATGTCTGTAATCCCAGCAATTTGGAAGGCCTAGGTGAGAGTATTGCTTAACCCCAGGAGTTTGAGACCAGCCTGGGCAACCAAGCGAGACCCTTTCTCCAAAAATAAAAATTAAAATTAAATGTGCTTGTTTGCATTAAGCTGGCTACACCCTTTTTTGCAATACCCCTTGTGACCAAGAAACCAGTGGATAGGGCTATGCTGCATCAGCTTAGCATTTCAGTGCTTTCCTCTTTATAAAGTTTGACTTCTGCTTAGCTATAATCTATGATATTTATCCATCAATTGAGCGAAATATTCAAGACTTGAGGCCAGGCATGGTGGCTCACGCCTGTAATCCCAGCACTTTGGGAGGCCGAGGTGGGTGGATCACTGAGGTCCGGAGTTCGAGACCAGCCTGGCCAACATGATGAAACCCTGTCTCTACTAAAAATACAAAAATTGGCCGGGCGCGGTGGCTCACGCCTGTAATCCCAGCACTTTGGGAGGCCGAGGCGGGTGGATCATGAGGTCAGGAGATTGAGACCATCCTGGTTAACATGGTGAAACCCCGTCTCTACTAAAGATACAGAAAATTGGCCGGGCGTGGTGGTGGGCGCCTGTAGTCCCAGCTACTCGGGAGGCTGAGGCAGGAGAATAGCGTGAACTCGGGAGGCAGAGTTTGCAGTGAGCTGAGATCGCACCATTGCACTCCAGTCTGGGCGACAAAGTGAGACTCCATCTCAAAAAAAAAAAAAAAAAAAGATACAAAAATTAGCTGGGTGTGGTGGCAGGCGCCTGTAATCCCAGCTACTCTGGAGGCTGAGCCAGGAGAATCACTTGAACTGGAAGGCGGAGGTTGCAGTGAGCTGAGATCACACCATTGCACTCCAGCCTGGGCGACAAGAGAAACTGTCTCAAAAAAAAAAAAAAATTGCTATGTCTGATTCGTAGAATCTGCAAATGCTAACAAAACTGATATAATTTTTATTGTTTTTTTTTTTTTAATTAATTAATTTATTTTTTGAGACGGAGTGTCACCACATTGGCCAGGCTGGTCTTGAACTCCTGACCTCAGGTGATCCGCTGGCCTCTGCTTCCCAAAGTGTTGAGATTACAGGCGTGAGCCACCACACCCAGGCTAAAACTACTGATATAATTTGAGGAAGCTATTTTTTTTCCCAATAAAGTTTCCACTACTCAGATTTGGCTACATTATTGAGCACTTAATGCATCTTGATAACCTTGTTGGATGCTTTTATCTATGTTTTCTTATTTAATTCCTGTAAGAGCTCCAAAAAGTATTACATTTTTCTTTTCTTTAAAAAAAAAATACAGATGGGATAATTGTCTTTCCTGTCAGGGATCATGTACCTTCTTGGCCCAAAAGCTTTCCAGTAAGATTCTCAATTCTCCTGGTTAAGAGTGTCCAAGGTGCCTGTCACAATTCTGTGCACTATGCCTGAAGTGCTAGGTTCCTGCTCTACGCTCTTTGTCAAAAACAAACTGAGTAGCCAACTGTTGGAGCCCCCTTCCTTCATTGGTGGCAACCAGTGGCTTATTTCATATGCATGAAGTCTAGCACCTAATCTATCAGTTGTTTTGAGGAATGCAAATAAATAACAAAAATAACAAACGCATTATGATTAACAGAGACTTTATTCCTGATCCTGAAAATGAGCACTATATGGTATAAATCATTAACTTATTCTATTATGCCTTCATTTCACAAATAGCCATTTGGCCTTTAGTTGAAGTAGGAAATGCTTGCCTTAATTTTTTTTTTTATTTTGAGACCAAGTCTCGCTCTGCCCAGGCTGGTGTGCAGTGGCGCGATCTCGGCTCACTGCAACCTCCGCCTCTGGAGTTCAAGCTATTCTCCTGCCTCAGCCTCCCGAGTAGCTGGGATTACAGGTACCCACCATCACACCCAGCAAATTTTTATATTTTTAGTAGAGATGGGGTTTCACCATGTTGGCCAGACTGGTCTCAAACTCCTGACCTCGGCCTCCCAAAGTGTTGGGATTACAGGTGTAAGCCACTGCACTCGGGCAATATTATTTTAAAAATTATTTTTATTATTATTTTTTTACATAGAGATGGTGTCTTGCTATATTGCCCAAGCTAGTCTGAAACTCCTGAACTCAGGCAATCCTCCTCCCTCAGCCTCCCAAAAGCGCTGAGATTACAGGTGTGAGTCACCTTGCCCGACAACCTTAATAATTTTAATATCATTAGAATCTTTAATTGATCTACCTTTTGGTATTAATTATTTTAGTTTTCTTTCTTTCTTTTTTTTTTTTTTTTAAAGACAGAGTCTCACTCTGTTGCCAGGCTGGAGTGCAGTGGCGTGATCGCAGCTCACTGCAACCTATCCATCCCAGGTTCAAGCGATTTTCCTGCCTCAGCCTCCTGAGTATCTGGGACTACAGGTATGCACCACCACGCCCAGCTAGTTTTTGTATTTTTAATAGAGAGGTGTTTCACTATGTTGGCCAGGATGGTCTCCATCTTGATCTCATGATCTACCCACCTCGGCCTCCCAAAGTGCTGGAATTACAGGCATGAACCACTGCACCCTGCCTAATTATTTTCTAAAAATTGACCACATTACTATGTATACTAAAAAGTTATTAAGAAAATATCAGCCAGGCACAGTAGCTCATGCCTGTAATCTCAATACTTTGGGAGGCCAAGGTGGGCGGATCACCTGAGGTTAGGAGTTCAAGACCAGCCTGGCCAACATGGTTGAAAACCCATCTCTACTAAAAATACAAAAATTAGCCTTCCAGCTACTAGGAAGGCTGAGGCAGAAGAACCTCTTGAACCTAGGAGGCGGAGGTTGCAGTGAGCTGAGATCGTACCACTGCACTCCAGCCTGGGCAACAGAGCAAGACTGTCTCAAAAAAATAAACATAAAAAAACTCCAGGGAGCCGGGCGCAGTGGCTCACGCCTATAATCCCAGCACTTTGGCAGGCCGAGGCGGGTGGATCACGAGGTCAGGAGATCGAGACCATCCTGGCTAACACGGTGAAACCCTGTCTCTACGAAAAATACAAAAAATTAACCGGGCGCAGTGGCGGGTGCCTGTAGTCCCAGCTACTTGGGAGGCTGAGGTAGGAGAATGGCATGAACCTGAGAGGCAGAGCTTGCAGTGACCCGAGATCGCACCACTGCACTCCAGCCCAGGCAACAGAGTGAGACTCTGTCTCAAAAAAAAAAAAAAAAAATTTAAAAAACTCCCAAGGAGATGAGGGAATAGAAATGGAGTATGCACATAGCCTGAAAGTTTTCAAAGTCACACTGTTATGATGGCCATAGACTCAAATTTTTTTCACTTTAAAGCCTTTCTGTTTTGCAAACATTTGTTGGTAATGTTTCTGCCTAAAACAAAGATTTGGGTTTTATTGTGGTTACAAGAAAGTGTTTCTGAGATAAACACTGTATTTAGCCGACATACACATCATAGCTTTAGACTGACTATGAAATTTCTTTAATAAAGATTCAAGGCTCTGGGCATGGTGGCTCACACCTGTAGTCCCAAAACTTTAGGAGGCTGAGGAGGGAGGATCACTTGAGCCCAGAAGTTGGAGGTCACAGTGAGCTGTGATCGCACTACGGCACTCCAGCCTGGGCAACAGAGTGAGAGCCTGTCTCAAAAAAAAAAGGCCGGCGTGGTGGCTCACACCTGTAATCCCAACACTTTGAGAGGCCGAGGCGGGTGAATCATGAGGTCAGGAGTTTGAGACCAGCCTGGCCAACATGGTGAAACCCCGTCTCTACTAAAAATACAAAAAATTAGCTGGACATAGTGGCGGGCGCCTGTAATCCCAGCTACTCAGGAGGCTGAGGGAAGAGAATCGCTTGATCCTGGCAGGTGGAGGTTGCAGTGAGCCAAGATCACACCACTGCACTCCAGCCCAAACAACAGATGAGACTCCGTCTCAAAAATAATAATAATTATATATATACACACACACACACACACACACACACATATATTATGTATATATATTTATATATTCAGCTGTAGTCAAAATAAACATGAGCATTGATCAAGTAATCTCCCTAATGCTAACATCTAACCTGAGGCAGTTAGACCTCTGATTTCATACCAGAAGCCAAGAAGTGGGTTTTTGGTTTTGTTTTTTTTTTTTTGAGACGGAGTCTCACTCTGTCGCCCAGGCTGGAGTGCAGTGGTGTGATCTCAGCTCACTGCAGCCTCCACCTCCTGAGTTCAAGCGATTCTCCTGCCTCAGCCTCCCAAGTAGCTGGGACTACAGGTGCCCGCCAATATACCCAGTTAATTTTTTGTATTTTTAGTAGAGACAGGGTTTCAC
This sequence comes from Chlorocebus sabaeus, assembly GCF_047675955.1. Classification (NCBI taxonomy): domain Eukaryota; kingdom Metazoa; phylum Chordata; class Mammalia; order Primates; family Cercopithecidae; genus Chlorocebus; species Chlorocebus sabaeus. The sequence goes on from NC_132913.1 coordinate 93,575,374, forward strand.
CATGTTGGTCAGGCTGATCTCGAACTCCTGACCTCGTGATTCGCCTGCCTCAGCCTCCCAAAGTGCTGGGATTACAGGTGTGAGCCACCGCGCCTGGCCTGGTTTTGTTTTTAAACCCCCGCAAAGGCCAAAAGATACCCTCCAGGAACCAGATGGTCAGTGTTGTGCTGCCTTTTCATCATACTAAAGGCGGAAAATGTGACATTGTAGACGCTGTATACTATAGGCATTCTTGGGCTATTTTACTGACTCATAATCTTGGAAAAAGTAAAACAGCTCCCCAACTGAAGTCATGTTTTCAGTAATAATTAGTAAAAAGAAACACCCCAAAGCAGTATGAACGATTGGGTGGTGGAATCAGAAGTGATAGTCAGCCTTTTCCATATAATGAAAAAAACTGTCCCAAAAGTGGTGGTTAGCTAAAACATTGAAGTAAGGCGAGAAATCCATTGAGACCTCAGAATAATAGGCAGAGGCTAACACAAAGGTGACAGTGTTCATTTCTGCTGCATTCCTAGCTAAGAAAGCTTTTGTAGACCCGCTGGGAATTTAACCACTATTTCCATGGGAAAATAAATTCCAGGTTCCAAACAACTAATTTACAGTGATGTTCATGGGAACACAGCCCATTAATAAATTTGGACTTCCTGTGCTATAACATCTTCACCATGTTGTTGTTACAGACTGCCAGAGTTTGATGGTAAGAATGGGAAAATGCAGGGAAAATCCTCGCATTCAAACAAAAAAGAGTAACTATGAACACAACCCAAATAGCTTGACTTAAACTCAGGTCAAGGGAAAGATTATCAAAGATATTAAATGGTAAAGCCAGTTCTAGTACCCCAGGAAGGAAAAAAAGACCTCAGTAACTGAAAATTGTACTATTTACTCCGTAAACATTGAAGTTTTGCTGCTGCTGTTGTTTTGAGATGAAGTCTTGCTCTTGTTGCCCAGGCTGGAGTGCAATGGTGCAATCTTGGCTCACTGCAACCTCCACCTCCAGGGTTCAAGCGATTCTCCTGCCTCAGCCTCTCGAGTCACTGATACTACAGGTGCATGCCACCACGCCTGGCTAATTTGAATTTTATTTATGCATACCTAGGTGCCATATGATAGTATTATAGGTATTTGCATTTTCTTCTATTCTTAAAGAAAAAACAGATAAGAGTCTACTAAAAATTACTAGATCTCATCCTTCTACTAGGTTAATGTTCTTTTTGCACCACACATCTAGTCATGGCCATTCTTGTTCTCATGCCTCTATTCTTGTTTTGGTGCTCTCTGTTCTCAGCTCTGCCAATTAAATCCCACTCTGCTTTGATGACTTGCTCACAGTCTTGTCCCTGAAGCCTTCTGATGCCAAGCTGAGTCTATACTGACCTTATTGTTACTCTAATACCTTAAGTTGTTTTCTAGCTTTTGTTAGTTTTGGGGGGTTTTTTCTACAGGTGCAACAGGAGCTGTAGTGATTAATAGCTTGATCTCTGGAGTCAAGGCCATCTGATTTGGAAACTTGGCTCTACCGTTTTCCTACTGTGTAACCCTGGGCAAGCTCCTCGTCTAGTCTGTTTTATGCTGCTATAACAGAATGCCACAGACTGAGAAATTTATAAAGAAGAGAAATTTATTTCTTACACTTCTGGAGACAGGAAGTCCAAGAGCATGGCGCTGACATCTGACAATTGTCTTTTTGTTGTGTTATCCCATGGCAGAAGGCAGAAGGTCAAGAGAGCACATGTGTGAGGGGGGAAAGTGGGGAGGAAGGAGAGGAAGGTGGCAGAACTTATCCTTTTATCAGGAACCCACTCCCACAATAACTCACCTACTTCTGTGATAACAGCATGAATCCATTCAGTAGGGCAGAGCTCTTATGACCTGATCACCTCATAAAGGTCCCACCTCTCAACCTCATTGCTTTGGGGATTAAGTTTCCAACATATAAACCTCGGGAGACACATTCAGACCATAGCACTTCTTACCCTCTCAGTTTCCTCATTTGTAAAACTAGAGATAATAATAGTACCTGCCTCACTGGGGTATTCTGAGGATTAAATGGCATAGTGGGTAAAGCACAAGGTTCCAGCATTTTAGTAGAGGTGAGGTTTCACCATGTAAGGATGGTCTCGATCTCCTGACCTTATAATCCGCCTGCTTTGGCCTCCCACAAAGTGCTGGGATTACAGGTGTGAGCTGCCGCGCGCAGCCCCAGATAGTCTTAAATACCCAGATAATTGATAGAATTTTAAGTTTAGCTGAGATTTTGGTGCCCTTTAGACTCAATCAAGGTCTTAAAATATAAAAAGGGGTTCAGAAAGAGTACATAGAGAATACATCACAAGCCAGGCACAGTGGCTCATGTTTGCAATCCTAGCACTTTGGGAGGCCAAGGTGGGAGGATCACTTGAGGCCAGGAGTTTGAGACCAGCTTGGCCAACATAGTGAGACCATGTCTCTACAAAAAATTTTAAAAATTAGCCAGTTGGCAGGCCAAAGCAGGCAGATCACCTGAGGTCAGGAGTTCGTGACCAGCCTGGCCAACGTGGTGAAACCCCGTCTTACAACATAGCCGGGTGTAGTGGCACACACCTGTGATCCCAGCTGCTCAAGAGGCTGAGGCAGGAGAATCGCTTGAACCTGGGAGGCAGAGATTGCTGTGGGCCTAGATCACACTACTGCACTCCATATATGTATGTGTGTGTATACATGTGTGTGTATATTGTGTGTGTGTGTGTGTATATATATGCCACTTGTGGTGGCATGAGCCTATAGTCCCAGCTATTTGGGAGGCTGAGGCAGGAGAATCACTTGGACTGAAAAGGTTGGAAAAAAATTTTTTTAATAATAATAGATACATACATACATGTTCAAGAAGTGCCTATAAATTACTTACAGTGTGCTAGGCACAGGTGGTAAAGATATTGGGGAAACAGCTCCTGCCTGCGAGTGTCTTCAGTCTGGCAAGAGACAAAAGAATTATTGCTTTAGGGTTATTTATTTTTATATAGATCCTTTTGAAATGTAAGCTTTTATAAATACAAGCTTTTAAAAAATACAAGCTCCATGAAGGCTAGAGATTTTGTCTTTTTTTGTTTTGTTTTGTCTAGTTTGTTCATTTGGCCTCTTGAACAGTGCCTGGGATGAAATATACACCATAAGTATTTGTTGGATTAATGAATATTTGAGATTTTGGATTCTTTACTATTTGATAATTAAGATATGGCTTTTAGATGGTTAAATGAGAAGGACTCTGAGGAGTCAAGCATGGACTTTCTAACAAACTTCACTACAAAAGTCCAAGATGATTAGCAAAATAGCTGTACAATTCAAGTTATTTCAGCCACCCTCAAGAATTATATTCCAATTGGCCATACTCTAATCTAGTTTAAAAATCTGGGAGTGGTATTAAGTATTCTTTTTCTTTTCTATTGACCTATTTCTGTTGTGCATTTCTATTGCCAAAAATACTCAAAACGTGTGCATATCCTAGGTTATTTTAAGATTACTAGCTCTACAGGTCAAAAAATTAAAAAATAGAATATAAGAGAATCACCTGGAATAAAAAGCAAACATGCAAAATGAAAAAATATATACGGTTGCCATTATAGCCTTTTGTGTGGAAACTCTAGCATATTTGAGCAAACATCTTTGAGTATTCCCTTTTCATATTTTGAAGGATATGATCAGATATACCATCTGCTTCTCTGGGTAACTTGGCAGCTGTTGACTGACTAACATTCCCTGAGTTCTGTTGTCACCGTCAGTGGTTCTAGAACATAAGAACAGAAAAAGATTGTAAGAATAGCTTTCATAATCCAAGTGTCCTTTAAATCATAGAGAAAAAAAAATAAGAACCTATATTGACCAACTGGGAAAAACTAAATGAATATTTACATAATCATAAGTCATTTTAATTTTCTCTAAGGCTATTACTGTGATATATCTAAATATTTTAAATGTATATATAAAGCAAGAGCAATTAAGTAATTTAATACCAACAGAATTTATACTTCAAATAGGGGGGAAAATGGATCATCTCATTTTGTGGTAAGATATACAGATGCTTCCTGTTGCCCTGTCCAGAATGATGTTAACATTAACCTCAGAGGAGGCCGTTAAGCCAGCACTGAGCTAGACAGTAACCATTATGTCTCTTTCTATTGAGGAGGAGGGGAAGAATGATATTACCTAAATTTATGAGCTGCAAACTGAATACTTCATACAATGATCATCAATGATACGATAAGTTATCGTTCAATTTCTACAGTTTGTGTCCTTCTCTCTGAAATTAAGCTAAGAAAAAAAATTGTAGGGAAATAACAGACTCCTGTTTGCATTATTAGAAAACTCACGTAACTGCGCTATGCAGGCCATTTGTCATTTTTTTTTGTTTCTTTTAGAAGGGAGTTTTTATTTTCTCTGAATCAAACTATTAGAGTAATACATTACTGAGTTCATTTTTGCTTCTATCTCTTTATCTTGAGTTGAGTTCTGAAAACTTGGAACATGTTCATTCTTTTAAGCTGTCTGAAAGGATTTTGTGTATTTATGGTTTTACATGCCGAGCTATTTTTCCTCAGAAATTCTGACATCAAATGTGTGAATTTTTTCTCACACCAATTCTCCAACTTTCTGGACACCAACGGGGTATCCTACAATTCAATTCAATTCTGACATTAAGGACCCAGCATTAGCAGCAGCCTCCACAGGTTTTAGAGAGTCCTCAATTCCAATGCCATTCGCAAGTATCAGGTCCCCAGGTTACCCACACACACTTCTTGGCTACAAAGTCAGGGAGTTCCCACAACTCTCCCCCTTCAGTTTGATTATTTGCTACAATGACTCACAGAACTCAGAAGCACTCTTATATTAATATTTACTGGCTGTTTATAAAAGATATAACTTGTGAACAGCCAAACAGAAGAGATGCAGAGAGCAAGATATTGGCAGGGGTGCTGGAAGCCCCACGCCCTCTCCGGGCACACGACTCTCCTAGCACTTTGATGTGTTCACCAACCCAGAAGCTCCCTAAACCTGTTGGTAGGGGTTTTTATGGAGGTTTTGTCGAATCAGCATGACCAATTATTAACTCAGTCTTCAGCCCTTCTCCCTTCCCCACATATTGAGGGGATGGGCTGAAAGTTCCAGGCTTCTCATCAAGGCCTAGTCTTTCTGGTGACCAAGCCCCATCCTGAAGCTATCTAGGGCCCCAGCAAGAAATCTCAGTAGACCAAAGATGCTTCTATCAACCAGGAAATTCAAAGAGATTAAGGAGCTCTGTGTCGGAAACTGGGGACGGAGACCAAATATTAGAACAAACAACGCTCCTATCATCCCTATTGCTCAAGAAATTGCAGTTTTAAGAGCTCTGTGTCAAAAACCAGGGACAAAGTGCAAATAGATAGATAGATAGATACACATATATATACATATATATCTATCTCTATATATACATATATATATATATATTTCTTACTATACCACACATGCTAACTCCTTATTCTGAAATAAAAGCAAAAAGCAAACACCAAACCAATAATGAAAAGCCTCCACAATGTACAGGTGTTTTGGGGTCACATCATGATAAACCTATTGTGAATTGGAAATATTAAGTGAAAAATGCATTTAATATACCTAATTCACCAAACATATAGCTTAGCCTAGCCTCCCTTAAATGAGCTTGGAACACTTACAATAGCCTACAATTTGGCAGAATCATCAAACACAAAGTCATTTTACAATGAAGTGTTGGCTGGACGCAGAGGCTTATGCCTATAATCCCATCACTTGGATACTGAGGCGGGAAGATTGGGTCAGGCACGGTGGTTTATGCCTGTAATCCCAGCACCTTGGTAGACTGAGGCAGGTGGATCACCTGAGGTCAGAAGTTCGAGACCAGCCTGGCCAACATGGTGAAACCACGTCTCTACAAAAAATACAAAAGTTAGCTGGGCATGGTGGTGGGCACCTGTAATCTCCCAGCTATTCGGGAGGCTGAACCCAGAGACTTGCTTGAACCCGGGAGGCAGAAGTTGCAGTGAGCCAAGATCGTGTCATTGCACTCCAGCCTGGGCAACAGATCAAGACTCCGTCTCAAAAAAAAAAAAAAATTGGACAATTTAGTACAGATGGCCCCTGATTTACTATGATTTGATTTAGGATTTTTCAACTTTACCATGGTAACCATACAACTATTCTGTCTTTCAGTACAGAACTCAATGAATCATCTGGGTGTGGTGGCTCACGCCTGTAATCCCAACACTTTGGGAGGCCCAGGTGAGCAGATCATGAGGTCAGGAGATCGAGACCATCCTCACTAACACGGTGAAACCACGTCTCTACTAAAAATACAAAAAATTAGCCGGGCGAGGTGGCGGGTGCCTGTAGTCCCAGCTACTCGGGAGGCTGAGGCAGGAGAATGGTATGAACCTGGGGGGCGGAGCCTGCAGTGAGCCAAGATGGAGCCACTGCACTCCAGCTTGGGTGACAGAGCAAGACTCCGTCTCAAAAAACACAAAAAAGAACTCAATGAGTCACTTTTTTTCTTTTTCTTTTTTTTTCTTTTTTGACACAGTCGTGCTCTGTTGTCCAGGCTGGAGTACACACCTTGACTCACTGCAGTCTCGACCTCCCAGGCTCAAGTGATCCTCCCACTTCAGCTTCCTAAGCAGTGAGTAGCTGGGACCACAGCTGCTCCACTATGCCTGGCTAATTTTTTGGTTTTTTGTAGAGACAGGGTCTCAATATGTAGCCCAGGCTGGTCTCGAGCTCCTAGGCTCAAGCAATCCTGCCAAGTAGCTAGGATTATAGACATGTGCCACCACGCCCAGCATATATTTACTTTCATTAATCTGTACTATTGCATCGAAATTATTATAATGTTGAAGCATGTTAAGTCTTTTGTTTTTGTTTTGTTTTTGTTTTGAGACAGTTTCACTCTTGTTGCCCAGGCTGGAGTGCAATGGCGCAATCTTGGCTCACCACAACCTCCGCCTCCCGGGTGCAAGCGATTCTCCTGCCTCAGCCTCCCGAGTAGCTGGGATTACAGGCACATGCCACCACGCCCGGCTAATTTTGTATTTTTAGTAGAGACGGGGTTTCTTCTTGTTGGTCAGGTTGTTCCTGACCTCAAGTGATCCGCCCACCTCGGCTTCCCAAAGTGCTAGGATTACAGGCATGAGCCACCTTGCCGACTGCATGTTAAGTCTTTTGAAGCAGTCTGGACGCGGTGGCTCATGCCTGTAATCCTAGCACTTTGGGAGGCCAAGGTGGGTGGATTGCCTGAGCTCGGGAGTTCAAGACCAGTCTGGGCAACACAGTGAATCCCATCTCTACTAAAATACAAAAAATTAGCTGGGCGTGGTGGTGTGCGCCTATAATCCCAGCTACTGGGAAGACTGAGGCAGGAGAATCTCTTGAATCCGGAGCTTGCAGTGAGCCGAGATTGCGCCACTGCACTCCAGCCTGGACGACAGAGTGAGACTCCATCTCAAAAAAAAAAAACAAAAAAAAAAGTCTTTTGAAGCACACTAACTACTAACTCTTCCAAAATTAAGCTACCTTAAAGGAAAATAGAGTTATTAAAATAAAAACAGTAAGCAACATAACTGTTACTATTTCAGCTAAGAATCTTAAAGCACATTAGACACTTTCCATCTTAACAATTGGAAAAAACAAGTACTAGCAAGTGAATTGCTTAAGATTACATAGACTAGCCCAATTCTAGAGAAAAATAATTCAAGTATATTTTATTGTCATCTTGTTAAGTACAGACATATTCAGATTTCACCAGTTTCCCACTAATGTTCTTTTTCTTTTTTCTTTTCTTTTGTTTCTTTTCTTTTCTTTTTTTGAAACAGTATCTCCCTCTGTTGCCCAAGCTGGAGTGCAGTGGCACAATCACAGCTCACTGTAGCCTTGAACTCCTAGACACAAGTGATCCTCCTACCTCAGCCTCTCAAGTAATTGGGACTGCTGACTTGAACCACCATACCTGGCTATTTTTTATTTTTTAATAGAGATGGGGTCTTGCTGTGTTGCCCAGGCTGGTCTTGAACTCCTTGATTCAAATGATCCCCTTGCTTCAGCCTCCCAAAGTCCTAGGATTACAGGCATGAGCCACTACATTCGACCTACTGTCCTTTTTCTCTTCCGGAGAGTTAATCTTTCCTTGTCTTTCATGACCTTGACATTGTTGACGAGTTCTAGTCAGTTACTTGGTACACTGTCTCTGAGTTTGGGCTTATGTTTTCTCATGATTAGATGAGTTAATACATTTTTGGCAAGAATCTCAGACATAATGTCCTATCAGGGAGTACATGATGTCAAAATGTGTTATTACAGACAGTTTGTGTAGTTTTCTTTTCTTTCTTTCTTTCTCCCCCTTTTTTTCTTTTGGAGACTGCGTCTTGTTCTGTTGCCCAGGCTGGAGTGCAGTGGGGCAGTGACAGCTCACTGTAGCCTCCACCTCGTGGGTTCAAGTGATCCTCCCACCTCAGCCTCTTGAATATCTGGGACTACAGTCATGCATAACCACGCCTAGCTAATGTTTTCTTTCTTGTAGAGATGGGTTGCACCATGTTGCACATGCTGAGTGTGAACTCCTGGGCTTAAGCCATCCTGCCGTCTCAGCTTCCCGATGTGCTGGGATTACAGGTGCGAGCCACTGGGCCTGGCCACCAGTCGTATAGTTTTATATTGCTGCTGTAACAAATTACCTCAAGCCTAGCAGCTTACAACAACACCCATTTACTATCTATCTCAAATCAGCATCTTCATAGGTTAGATGCAGATTAATGAGTTTGTTTCCACTTGCTGTTCTAACAAATTACCACGAATTGAGTAACTTAAAATAAAACAAATTTTTTGCCTTACAGTTCAGGAGGACAGAAATCTGAAATGGGTTATACTGGGTTAAAATTAAGATCTCAAAAGGCCTGCATCCCTTCTGGGGGCTATGGGAGAATCCATTCCCTTGTTTTTTCCATCTTCTAGAAGCTAGCTGCATTCGTTGGCTCATGTTCCCTTTTTCCATCTTTAAAGCCAACAGCATAGAATCTTCCAATCTGCTACCTCTGATCCTCCTGCCTCACTCTCATACAGATGCTTCTGATTACATTGGGCCCACACAGATACTCCAGGATCATCTCCCCATTTTAAGATCCTTACTTTAATCACATCTACAGAAATCCGTCTTGCCAGCTGAGGTAACATATTCACAGGTTTAGGGAATTAGAACATGGGCACTTTTGGGAGCCATTATTCTGCCTACCACATGAATATATTTAGACTAATAAGTCAATCAGTCCACATAAATCAGGCAAAGGTAAAATGTCCCTTAAATAACATGTTTCTTTTTACTCTTCCTTCTTATTCCAGTGAGTAGCTTTTTTTTTTTTCCAAGACAGTCTTGCTATGTCATCTAGGCTGGAGTGCAGTGATGCGATCTTGGCTCATTGCAACCACCGCCTCCCGGGTTCAAGCAATTTTCCTGCCTCAGCCTCCTGAGTAGCTGGGGCTACAGGCATGAGCCACCGTGCCTGGCTATTTTTTGTGTGTGCATTTTTAGTAGAGATGGGGTTTCACCATGTTGACCAGGCTGGGCTCGAACTCCACTTCAGGTGATCTGCCCACCTCAGCCTCCCAAAGTGCTGGGATTACAGGCGTGAGCTACCACTCCCGGCCGTGGGTAACTTTTGTAAAATTTGCAATATATTTGCACATTTATCTAGCTCCATAAAAGTAATGTCATTAATCTTCCATTGGTAGCATATTGACTTTCATTTGTCCTCCAGCAACAGTGAAGAACTCTTGTTAATCCATCTGTCTGTCAGCTCAGATTTTTACCAGTTGTAAAAGCAACAATTACAATTTGGCATGATGCATTACTCTGCTGTCCAGAGAGCTCAGTTTATGTGACCTGTATTCAGATCATTGGTTGGGAATTACATTGCCAGACCTAAATGAAAAAAAAGTAAACATTCTCTTCATATTCTTGGCTGTAAGTGTGCTTTTACTTTTTATTCATTTATTCATTGAACAAGTGCTTATTGAATATCTGTGCAAGGTACTGCAGTAGGTATTGGTGATATAAGGTCACAATTCAAAATATGGGGATATTGCTTTTAGTAGCTTAACCTTAAGTGATAACTCAAGTACTATCTCATATTTATATACTTACTTTCTTTTTTCTTCTTTTTGTTTTTTTTTTTTCTTTTTTCTTTTTGAGACAGTCTCACTCAGTTGGCCAGGCTGGAGTGCAGTGGCGTGATCTCGGCTCACTGCAGCCTCCACCTCCTGAGTTCCAGCAATTCTCCTGCCTCAGCCTCCAAAATAGCTGAGACCACAGGCGTGTGGCACCACATCCAGTTAATTTTTGTTTTTTTATTTTTTGAGATGGAGTTTCGCTCTTGTTGCCCAGGCTGGAGTGCAATGTCGTGATCTTGGCTCATCGCAACATTTACCTCCCAGGTTCAAGCAATTCTCCTGCCTCAGCCTCCCGAGTAGCTGGGATTACAGGCATGCACCACCATCCCCAGCTAATTTTGTATTTTTAGTAGAGATGGGGTTTCTCCATGTTGAGGCTGGTCTCAAACTCCTGACCTCAGGTGATCTGCCTGCCTCAGCCTCCCAAATTGCTGGGATTATAAGTGTGAGCCGCTGCGCCTGGCCTATATATACTTTCTGTCTGGGAGGTAGTTTCTAAAATCAAGGTTTTCTCATTATTACTGTTGACTGACTGGAAATAAAATTTTTGATATAAAATATTGTGTGTAAAAAACAAAATATATTATGTGTAAAAAGTCATTTAATGCTTTATATTCTAGTACTGAATTACAGATTGGTTGCATACTAATTCACAGAATACTCAGTGTTAGCTTTCTTTCTTTCTTTTTTGTTTAGAGACAGCGTCTTGCTGTGTTGCCCAGGCTGGTCTCAAACTCCTGGGCTCAAGTGATGCTCCCGCCTTGGCCTCCCAAAGTGCTGGTATTACAGGCTTGAGGCACTGTGTCCCTCCTCATACTTTTTAAAAGATGAAATTCTTAGAAGGATTTTTTTTTCTTCTTCTTCTTCTAGACAGAGTCTTGCTCTTGTTGCCCAGGCTGGAATGCAGTGGCGCGATCTGGGCTCCACCTCCCAGGTTCAAGTGATTCTCTTCCCTTAGCTTCCCGAGTAGCTGGAACTACAAGTGTGTGCCACCATGCCCGGCTAAGTTTTGTATTTCTGGTAGAGACAGGGTTTCACCATGTTGGCCGGGCTGGTCTCAAACTCCTGACCTTTGGTGATCCGCCCGCCTTGGCCTCCCAAAGTGCTGGGATTACCAGCATGAGCCACCACGCCTGGCGCAGAAGAATTTTTTTAAGTGTCATGCAATAAAAACAACTAACATTTATTAAGCACTTACTCCTGCCCAGAACTTTACACAGATTATTTAGTCTTCCAAAGACCTCTATGAGGTAGGTGTTATTATTATCAACATCCCCATTTCGTAGGTATTAGTAATAGAGATGACATAGCTGGGGAGTGGTAGAGCCAGAATTTAAATCTAGGGAACTGATCCCATTACTTCCTCCCTTAACACACACATCAGTGTGTACAATATCTCATAATGTTGCCACTCAGTAAATAGTGTAGGATATAATGATTGCTTCAAATCCTGCTCATAGATTGATCATTTTGCCCAATTTTGAAATATCATTGAAAAACTATAACTTCAATGGGTTGTAAAACATGCAGGTATGGAAATTTCAGAAAGAGCCTAAGTGCTACACACAGACTTAGTAAGTCAAAGTCCTGTTAAACATACATACAATAACTAGCACCCAGGACATTGCTGACTTAAGTTCATCATTGCTGCTGTTGAAATCACCTCTTTAATTTGATGGTGTGACTCAGGGAGAATGCAGCTTCAGCACAGTTATTCAGAATAAGGTGACTATATTCTAGTGCCTGTTTTACCATTAGCAATCACTTTCCCATAATTGAGAAAGATTGCTGTCAATTTAGTTATTATTTTTCCAGTTCTTAGAAAATTCCTGAAGAAAATACTTGGGTAAATAAATTTTGGCTGCCTAGTGATGATTCTTTTGTTTTTTTTTTTAAGATGGAGTTTCGCTCTTGTCACCCAGGCTGGCGTGCAATGGCATGACCTCAGCTCACTGCAACCTTGGCTTCCTGGGTTCAAATGATTCTCCTGCCTTAGCCTCCCAAGTAGCATGCCTGCCACCATGCCCAGCTAATTTTTTGTATTTTTAGTAGAGATAGGGTGTTACCATGTTGGCCAGGCTGGTCTCAAACACCTGACTTCAGGTGACCCACCCGCCTTGGCCTCCCAAAGTGCTGGGATTACAGGCATGAGCCACCATGCCCGGCCACACACCTGGCTAATTTTTAAATTCTTTGTAGAGACAGGGTCTCACTGTGTTGCCCAGGCTGGTCTCAAACTCCTAGCCTCAAGTGATCCTCCCACCTTGGCCTCCCAAAGTGTTAGGATTACAGGCAGTAAGCCACCATGCCTAGTCCTAGATTCTTAAAAGTATATTCCATTCATACCTAATCAGAAAGAATGGTTTTCATGTTTGCTTTATTTCTATATTTGAATACTTAAATATTTCATTCATAGAAACATGTAATGTTTTCTAATCCAGGACACTCAAGTTTATAATATTTCCATGATGAAGTTCATGGAAATATTATAATGTATATGTATTTATAATATATATAAATATATATATATATATATATTTGTGTGTGTGACAGAGTCTCACTCTGTCGCCCAGGCTGGAGTGCAGTGGTATGATCTCAGCTCACTGCAACCTCTGTCTCGTGGGTTCAAGTGATTCTCCTGTCTCAGCCTCCTGAGTAGCTGGGATTACAGGTATGCACCACCACGTCCGGCTAGTTTTGTATTTTTAGTAGAGATGGGGTTTCTCCATGTTAGTCAGGCTGGTCTCCAATCTCGACCTCAGGTGATCTGCCTGGCTTGCCTTGCAAAGTGCTGGGATTACAGGCGTGAGCCACCGCACTTGGCCACAATATGTTGTTTTTAAAAATTACAAAGCAATATATTGTAAAATTTTTCAAATGTTTGATCAAGGTATAAAATTAATTTCCTTATACTATACCACATGTTAATTGATCCAGGGGTAATCACAATTAAGTTTTTATTGTATCTGCTGAGATACTTTCTATACACACATAAGCATATACATATATACACACATTATTGTACACTTAATTTATGCCCTTAATACATTCTGAAGCTCTTTCCATATTAGCATGTTGAGATCTAGCTCATTAGTTTAAACATCTGCATGTTTCATTTTATGAGTATACAATTTTGTACAATGTCAGATGAAGAATAACACTATCTTAATTTTGCAATACACTGCATTTGCTGGTGCTACTTTTATACAGTGAAGCAACAGCTTTGCAGCAAAATAATAAAATACTTCTTCATTAAAAAAAAAAAAGAAAGAAAGAAAAGAAATTTACTTCTTACAATTCTGGAGGCCAGGACGTCCATGATAAGGCGCCAGCATCTGGGAAGGGCCTTCTTGCTGTCCTCCCATAGCAGAAGATGGAAGGGCAAGGGAGAACTAACATGCTCCCACAAGCCCTTTTTATAATGGCATCAATCAAATTTGAGGCCAGAGTCCTTGTGACCTAATCATCTCCCAAAAGGCCCTGCCTCTCAATCCTGTTGCATTGGGGTTAAGTTTCCAACACATGAATTTTGGAGACAACACATTCAAAACATAGCATTCCACACCTTGGGCTCCCCAGATTCATGTCCTCACATGCAAAATAAATTCATTCCATCCCAATAGCCCCCAAAATGTCTTAACTTGTTCCAGCATCAACTTTAAAGTCAAAGTCCAAAGTCTCATCTAAATCAGATATGAGTAAGACTCAAGGCATGATTCATCATGAGACAAAAGATGTACATTTGCAATGTTTGTCATGTCAGACAAAACAAAAATATGTAAATATCCATCAATAGGGAACACAAGCAACAAAAACTTCTTCACTCCCAGTTATTTCCAATGGAAAGATCATTAAGTATTTAATCCCAAATCCAGGTATGGACATACACAAGTTACAATATTATATGAGGCTTAAAAATAACAATGGTATCTTTTAATTATGTAATTTTTATAACTAATTTTTACCATGGATAATTTCATGAATTCTGATTACTAAAGCTTAGTCTAAAAATGATAGGATATTGTGAAAGACACAGATTATGTTTATCTACAATCATTAGAAAGTTAAAACACATTTTCTTTCATTAGCAGTGTTAACAGTAGTTTTTTTTTCCCATCAGTAATGCTAAAAGTTGCTATTCTAAGTCTTCTATCCACTACTAATTTAAGACAACTCCGCTGCATTGCATTATTTCACACTAGTTTATTTAGGGGTTCCATTTTCACTCCTCAATAGATTTTTACGTATTTCTCATACGCTTCTTCACTCATAAGTTCATCTAGTTATGAAGGGTTACTCAGTGTCATCTTGATCAGCCAACCATCTTCCTAACAAGATTTGTTTACAAGTCCTGGATTTTCTGCAAGAGCTTCATTAATTTCAGTTACTTTTGATAAAGGAGAACAGAGTTCACTAGCAGCTCTCACACTTTCCAAAGCACCAAACTCATCTTGTTTGTTCAATTTTGTCCCAACTTCAGGCAGACTACATTAAACATCTCCCAACCCTTCCCAAGAGCAGAGCGGGTCCCATGCGCAGCAGCCGGACGGCGCCCATCCCAAGCTGCCAGGGCCTCAGCGGCAGAGCGCGACTTGCAGCGTCATGTCCCAGGGGTGCGGGGGTTGCAGCACTACACCTCAGCCACCCGCGCGGGGGAGCCGCGGCGGGGCGGGCAGAAGTAAATTTCTTTATAAATTACCCAGTCTGGGCCTGGTGTGTTGGCTCACATCTGTTACTCCAGAACTTTGGGAGGACAAGGTGGGAGAGCGCCTGAGCCCAGGGGTTTGAGATGAGCCTGGGCAGCATAGTGAGACCCGTCTCTATAAAACGTTTTTAAAAATTGGCTGGGCGCGGCAGCTTATGCCTGTAATCCCAGCACTTTGGGAGGCCGAGGTGGGTGGATCACGAGGTCAGGAGTTCGAGACCAGCCTGACCAACATGGCGAATCCCCGTCTCTACTAAAAATACAAAAATTAGCCGGGCGTGGTGGCACACGTCTGTAATCCTAGCTACTCAGGAGACTGAGGTAGAACTGCTTGAACCTGGCAGGTGGAGGTTGCAGTGAGCTGAGATTGTGCCACTGCACTCCAGCCTGGGTGACAGACTGAGACTGTCTCAGACAAAAAAAAAAAAAAAAGATTAAAAATTAGTGGGGCATGGTGGCTCACACCCGTAGTTCCAGCTGTTCAGGAGGCTGAGGCAGGAGGATTGCTTGATCCAGGGAGGTTGAGGCTGCAGTGAGCTGTGATCATGCCACTGAACTCCAGCCTGGGTGACAGAGTTGCCTCAATCAATCAGTCAATCAATCAATCAATCACCCAATCTGTGATATTCTGTTTTAACAGCAGAAACAAAGACAACTAGCCATGCCCACTGCGTTATGTGCATACCTCTATTAGAATATGTTATGTCATTACTATAATTGATGCCTACATATCTCTTTTAGTATACTGTTAGCTTCTTGAGGACATTAGCTAAATCGTATTTCTCTTTGTAGTCTTGGGTAATTAATGTACTTGACACACAGTAGATAATCTGCAATTTTTTTGTGTGTGTGTGTGAGATGGGGTCTCACTCTGTCGCCAGGCTGGAGTGTAGTGGCACGATCTGGGATCACTGCAACCTCCGCCTCCCAGGTTTAAACAATTCTCTGCCTCAGCCTCCAGAGTAGCTGGGATTACAGGCGCCTGCCACCATGCCCGGCTGATTTTTGTATTTTTAGTAGAGACAGGGTTTCACTATCTTGGCCAGGCTGGTCTTGAACTCCTGGCCTTGTGAGAGCCACTGCGCCCAGCTGATATTCTGTAAATGTTTAATAGATGTTGGAGCTGAATTTCAGGCTTTGTAATGTCACACAATCAGGCGTCAGAAGAGCTGATCCAAACCCAATATCTGCCCCTAACTTGCCTCTTATTCTTTCTGGCCTCTATTTCCACAATTACAAAATGCAGGTATAATACTAGATTTTTTTTGTATAGTCCTTTACAGATCCAAAATTATGATTTTAAGAAGGAAATTAATAAGTTATTCATCTCAGTATCTCTTTAGGTACCAATATTATAAATTAATCACCAGTCTCAGACTATACATTGCCATTTTCAACATATGCTTTTAGTGTGAGTTATTTAAAAATATTAAGATATCAGATGTTTTGAATATCAGCAATAGGTAAGTCAATCTCTAAACATTTTCAGTAGTAAAAAACACAAAAAAACACTTTAAGCAGAGGGTATTTGGTTTTGAGATCCTTGTTCTCTTAAAATCTATGATCTGAAATCTAGTCAGTTTTCTTATTAACATCCTTGTCCCTTGGGCTAAATTATTCAGCAAACTAAAGTGCTATGTAACTATTAAAATATTTTAAAATATTGGTTATTTAAAACTTATTCGGGGCTGGGTACAGTGGCTCATACCTGTAATCCCAGCACTTTGGGAGGCTGAGGCAGGCAGATCACTTGAACTCAGGAGTTCAAGACCAGCCTGTGCAACATCGTGAAACCTTGTCTCTACAAAAAATACAAAAATTAGCCAGGTGTGGTGGCATGTGCCTGTAGTCCCAGCCACTTGGGAGGCTGAGGTGGGAGGATGGCTTGAGCCCAGGAGATGGAGGTTGCAGTGTGCTGAGATCATGCCATGCATTGCACTCCAGTCTGGGTAGCAGAGCCAGAATCTTATTAAGGAATTCTGACATCTTCATCTTTTTATAAAAGGTGGCCAGACTGGGCGTGCTGGCTCACGTCTGTAATCCCATCACTTTGGGAGGCCGAGGCAGGTGGATCACCTGAGGTCAGGGGTTCAAGACTAGCCTGACCAATATGGTGAAACCCCATCTCTACTAAAAATACAAAAATTGACTGGGCATGCAGAGCTCACACCTGTAATCCCAGCACTCTGGGAGGCTGAGGCAGATGGATCACCTGAGGTCAGGAGTTTGAGACCATCCTGCCCAATATGGTGAAACCCCACCTCTACTAAAAACACAAAAATTAGCTGGGTGTGGTGGTGCGCGCCTGTAGTCCCAGCTCCTTGGGAGGCTAAGGCAGGAGGATCACTTGAACCCAGGAGGCGGAGGTTGCAGTGAGCAGAGATCGCGCCACTGCACTCCAGTCTGGCGACACAGTGAGACTCCGTCTCAGATAAAACAAACAAAAAGGAATGTACTTCTTAATCAGCTGGAGATTATTTTAGGCATGGCTTTCCCTCATAGTCTATGAAATTTTCCTATAATGATCATCCTCAGTTAGCACATGGGGCATTTACTATATGTCAGGAAATAGGCCTAAGATTTTTACAAGCTTTCTGACATAATCATCAAAACAACTCTATGAGGTTAGAAGTAGGTACAAATTTTACAGTTTTTATTCTCATTTTACAGATGAAGAAATACTCTTAAAGAAAATGTTAACGTCAATAGCAAACAATAATAAATTATTGAGTACTGGGTATTGTCAAATATTTTTTAATTTTTACTTTTTTTCAGAGTCTCACTGTCACCCAGGCTGGAATGCAACGGTGCAATATTGACTCACTGCAATCTGTGTCTCCTGGATTTAACTGATTCT